>NC_069657.1:250244173-250576673 GCF_027244095.1 Hemicordylus capensis
GAGACAAAAATGAGTGAGACCAAAAATAAACCACTTTATTGACATCCAATAAGTAGAATAAATTGGTGATGTAGATGTATTTAATTTGCTATTTATGGTTGCATGAGCAGATACAGACAATGAGTACCATACAGACAATATGCATCAGGTACCACCTCCTGGGACCCAGCCCAGGAGAATCTCTTCCACTAGTAGTGTGCACGGATCGGTTCGGAGGCCATTCCACTGGCCTCCGAACCGATCCGGACAAGGGGTGGTTTTGGTTCGGGAGGGTTGGGGGGGGTTCCATTAAGGGCGGGGGGGGCTTTACTCACCCCTCCCGCGCTTTGCTGCTCTGGCACCATAATTATTTTAAAAAATGCGCCGCAGAATTGCTCGCCGCTCCGGGGCTCCTTCTTGACTTCAAAATCGGGCGGCAGGATACTTCCCTGCCGCCCCCGAAGCCCCCTCAAGCCATTTGAGCTCTTGAAATCTCGCCCGGACCGAGTGCTAAAGCGCTCGGGCGGGCGGCGGGGAGATGTCCGTCCGCCCGCCCGCCCCCTTCCCTGCCTTCTGCGAAGTGCAGGGAGCCTTCTGCGCGCGCGTGCGCAGAAGCAGGGAGCCTTCTGCGCACGCGCGCGCAGAAGGCTCCCTGCACTTCGCAGAAGGCAGGGAAGGGGGCGGGCGGGCGGACGGACATCTCCCCGCCGCCCGCCCGAGCGCTTTAGCACTCGGTCCGGGTGAGATTTCAAGAGCTCAAATGGCTTGAGGGGGCTTCGGGGGCGGCAGGGAAGTATCCTGCCGCCCGATTTTGAAGTCAAGAAGGAGCCCCGGAGCGGCGAGCAATTCTGCGGCGCATTTTTTAAAATAATTATGGCGCCAGAGCAGCAAAGCGCGGGAGGGGTGAGTAAAGCCCCCCCCCGCCCTTAATGGAACCCCCCACCCCAGTGCCGAGCCGCAGGTCCGCGGTCCGGTGCACACCCCTATCTTCCACAGCTCCTCACTTGGCTGCTTGACCCTCTTCGAGTGATATCAGCCTCTTCTCTGCTTCTGCTGAAGCTCTCCTGGCTTCTCCACTGGGTGAGTTTGATCTTCTCCCTTCTGCGCTCTCACCTCTGCAACCTCCACTATCTCCCTGGCCCCCCTTTTTACCCCACTGGCCCAAACCCTCTCCTGGCTTATTGGTACAAATGTCCCCACAGGCCCCAATCCATTGGCATCTCTGGAGGGGATTTCTCTCCTGAGCCGCGGTCTCCAGCATGGCAGGGATTAGCTAATGTTAAAATATAAGGGTGATTCCATGTTAAAAGTGAAATTAGGTTTTTTTAAAAAGATGGCCTATACTAAAAGGATTAAAAATATTTAAAATAGTAAATAACATGAGGGCCCAAGTGCCTAAAAGGTAGTAAAAATGATTTAAAAATGTGTGAGTTAAAAGTCATGAGAGGACAGAAATATATGACCTGAGTTATAAGACTGAAAAAAACCAGCCAGATTGAAAGTTATAAGCAGCAGTGAAAAGGGAGGCACTTGAGCAATTGCAGGGCCTGCCCAGAGTCACCGGGAGTCAGAATGAGGCTGATAGGGCTCACTCCCTGTCATCTGCCGATGAATGCCGATCGCAGCTGCACAGTACCTGGTGACACTATATGTGATGGCAGTCTTAGAGTCAGAGCAGCAAAAACCTATAAAATTGGCTTGAATGGCCTGGATACTTGCTTAGCTACGGAAGGATGAGGGAGGCATGGATGTCTCTATAAAACAAGCAGTAGAGGACAGCATGCTCAATAGTTTCAATCTGCCCTTGGCCACAGGGGCCTAGTCGCTCAGCAAATGTGGTCCTTTTATAATGGCCTTCTAGCACTGCTGAAGGGAGGCCATGACAGCGAGCCAAGGTGAACGGCCTTCTGTGCTTTGGAATCTCCAGTTGGGTGAGGTATGCTGCTGGAGAGGCAGAATATCTAAGCCCATCACTGGTGTGTATTTTGGGGGCACTGCTGAGATCAGTTTGGCGCTCAATGTCTGTAATGTGCTGCTTGATGGTTGCTTTTGCCTGATCATAGCCCGTACTGAGCAAGGTCATGGGGGAAATGCCCAAAGCAGCTATTTTGGTCTCAGTTGCCTGGATCCAGCTAGATTGGTAATCATCATGTAGGATGAGGGGGGCAGGACCAATTGGGCAGAAGGCTAATCTGAGCCAATGACAGAGAATGGCCACCCACACCCTGGCCTCCAGCTTGATCAGGCCTGTCTCCAGGAGCAAAGTGGCATTAGAGACACATCTCAGTACTTCAAGCGTTGCCCACTGGAACGTAGATTGTACAAGTTCCAGAGCCACAATGTTGGGGAAGGGGCCCAATTGAGCACCATAGAGAAGCTGAGCTAGTGACTTGGCTGTGAACAGATCAAGGGCTGCAGGTACATAATGGCCTCCTCTTGTCCGCAGGAATTTAAGAATGGCAGAGGCACTTCTCTGGGCATTTAAAGCTACATGTTCTCCATGGGCTTTCCTAGAGCTGCCAGAATGAAAAACTACTCCCAAGTATTTGAAGTGTGCAACTTGTTCAATCGTATGCCCCTCAATCTGCCAAGAGTGGATCTTGGGCCTCCTGGCAAAGGCCATAATTTTAGTTTTGTGATAGTTGATTTCCAGGCAGTTCTCCCTGCAGTGCAGCATCAGGGCCCTCAGTGCTCTTCTAAGGCCAGTGGGAGTCCTTGAGAGGATGGCTGCATTATCGACGTATAACAGGATGGCAATGTGTCTCCCAGCGAGCTTGGAGGGTGGAAATCTGGGTTGCTGAGCTGGCCCACCATAGAGTTAATGTAGAAGTTGAAGAGGAGTGGAGCCAGAATGCATCCTTGTTTGATGCCATTCTGAGTTGTAACAGCTCTTCAAGGTGGCCTTGGGGGCTACATCTCACTTTGAATGATGTGTTCACATGCAGGGTGCGAAGCCGGTCAATGGAAGAGGCTTCCAGCTTCTCCAATATTTGACAGGTGAGATGGAGTCAAATGCTGCCTTAAGACTGATGAAGGTAGAATAGAGGGAGATCACCTGGCAGGAGGAGTATTGCCCAATAAGGTGCTGTAAAACTAGGCACTGGTCGATAGTGGAGTGCCTTCTCCGAAGCCCGCTTGTTCCTCAGCAAGAAGATTTTCCTCTTCCAGCCAATCCCTAAGTTTCCCGTATAGGTGTCTCACATAAAGTTTGCTAATGGTATTGAGCAAACTGATGGGTTTGTAATTGGCAGGGTCATCCTTCTTGCCCTTTTTAAATATAGGGACAATGATTGCTACCCCACAGTCCTTGGGAATTTGGCCACTCATGTCAATATAGGTGAAGAGCGAAGCCAGGACAGGGGCCTACCAGTCCAGATTATTTTTAACAGCCTCCAGTGGAATAAAGTCCTCGCCTGGAGCCTTCCACAGTCTTAACTGGGCGACTAGATTGTGAATCTCTGAGGCTGACACCGGTGCCCATGCTGGAGTGTCCTCAATGGCACAGGTGGAGCTTCTGCAAACAGCAGCAGGGTCTTTGTATAGGTCATGAAAATAGTTCTCCCAGATCCCTGGATGAATATGACAGTTCAGGTGATTTGGACCATAACTGGGAGAGTGCTTTGTAAGATGCCAGAACATGGCAGAATCTTTGGCTCTAACGGCCTGAATGAGACTCATCCAGGCATCTTTCATGGCATCTCTTTTCTTACGAACTAGCAGAAGTTTGTACTGCTTTTTCTGCAGAAAGAGATTCTGTGCGGCCAACTGTCTAGAACTAGCTTTATAGACTTGACAGGTGTAGGCAAGGGCTTTTTTTTGGCATTAGCACAGTCCTTATCCAACCACTGCTTGGTGGCCTGTTGGCGCTGTGCACGTGGCTCACAGATCTTGTGAGAGAGGAGCGGCTGTAATTCCTTGTCTAGGGCATTGTAGGACTCCAAAGGTGCAGAAGTAGGGATGTTAGTTAGTAAGGATGATTGAATACACTACAGGTGGTCAGAGGCAAGTAGCTCACTTAGTGCTTGATCCAGTTGTGGAGACCATTTAGCATGGCAATATGCTCCTCCCACCAAAGATATGGTGGGATTATAATGGTTCTCCATATGGGACTGATAGATGAAAGGCTTTAGAAGGAGTGGGATGGGGAGATGATCACTGTCAAATCTGGGGGCAACTTCAAATCTCTCCACCAGAGGGAGCAGGTTCCCTGAGGTGATAAAGTAGTCAATCAGACTCATTCTGGATCCGGCCAGATAGCTGAACTCAGTGGGATGGTCATTTTCAAGTGAGCCATTCAAAATGAAGAGATTAATTCTGATGGTCATTAGACTGAGGCAGAGACCCGCACAATTTGACCTTTGGTCCTTTGAAAGACAGAGAAGAGGGAGCCTGTCTGCCTTGGGACTGGGTGGATAAGCCCTCTGTTGAGTGTATAAGGTATGGTCATCAGGGCCCAGCCTAGCGTTTAAATCACCACCCATCACCACAAATGCACTAGGAATGGAGAGGAGGAGATCTGCTACGTAGTTTTCCAGTTCAGTCCATGTTGATCTGACCTGAGGCTTCCTCCGTTGCGGAGGGAGATAGATGTTAATTATCAGCAGATTGTAGCGGCTGAATTGCATCAAAACTTCCATAGCATATTGTTTGAGCAGTGGAAGAAGCTTTGAGGATGCGCATAGAGAGGTGGCAACAAGCACACCCAGGCTACCTTTGCATCTGCCATTGCCTGCATCAGGTACAGCTCCAATTGTGTAAGAGTGAAAGCCATTGAGTAATATCTCCCCAGATGTCCAGGTTTCCTGGATCAGAATAGTATCGTGGCAAGTGAGATAGTCTCTGAAGGATGGGTCTGTAACAGAGGAATTCCACCCGGCCACATTCCACATTAAAAGACTGAATTATGCTGGTCTACTTGATGTCATTGTGTAGAGCTGTAAGTGGTGGTTGTGTGGAGGGTTCCTGCGATGTTGACGGATCCACACAGAATTGATGTGGAAAGCATAAGTCCTGAGGGGAGACAGCAGGTGGTGCACTTTCAAGTTCCTGGACACCCACCTCTATGAGTGTCAGACCTCCCTGGGAGGAAATCTCTGCAGGTTGGGTTGGAAGTGCCAGGGGCATGCTATCTGACACTGAGGAAGAGGAAGAAATAGGCACTGTGACAGCGGAGGAGGGAGTGCAGCAATCTCAAAGGCAAGAAGTTGCAGAGGCAACCAGGGCCGACGCACGGGAGGCTGAAATAGAAACAGAGCCTAGTACGTCTGCTACTCTGGGGGAAGTGCAGCTGATCTCAGCAATAGAACGGCATCAGTCAAAGAGAGAGGAGGAAATAAGGAGGCGCACATGCAGAACGGCTCTACTAACAAGAAGAACTCCTGACTCAGAGACCCATTGAGAGCACCTGGCTTCAGCCTATTTAAGATGGCTTTGCCTCACTCACATTGCTGGTAGCAACGTCAGGCTTTAGTGAGCGACCCAGATGTGTTCATGTTGGTTTTCACTATGCTTTTGACTTCAGATCATTGGTACC
This sequence comes from Hemicordylus capensis, assembly GCF_027244095.1. NCBI lineage: Eukaryota > Metazoa > Chordata > Lepidosauria > Squamata > Cordylidae > Hemicordylus > Hemicordylus capensis. The sequence continues at coordinate 250,249,686 of NC_069657.1, forward strand.
CTGCTTGTGGATTTCAACTTGGACTTGGTTTGACTGACTGCATATGGTGATGACTTGGACTGGCTTTGGTTTTTGGAATTTGCTTACTGTTTGGCTCTAACAGTCTCCTTTTGACCCTTTCTCTGCTTCACGCTCCGTCGGCTGATACATAGCTCAAGATTAGCCTGACAGGTTTACAACAGAACGTCCCTGTGACGCAGTTGTGCCTGCTGGAGAGGTTAGTGTGTTAAAGGTGTCAAGAGAGGGGGTTGGTGTCCAGAAGAGATCCTGGGCCCATGCCTTGTGTGCTGGTGTCCTCTGTGGTTACAGAGAGGGGCTGGATCGATAGGGGCAGTGAGAAGGCTCCTACCTCTGACAATCGGCCTACTTCCAGGGGTGTATGCACCTGTTGTTGCTTCTGAGGAGATGACTGCCCCGAAGGAGCCTCGCCCTCCAGTTGATCGTGGCTCCAGTAGGGGGTCAAATGGAGCTGGGGCATGCCATAGAGGCATCTAAGATGGTCTGTGGCTCCTCAAGTTGTGGAGATGATGGGGGGAGGGGAATGGGGACCCTCCCCTGGGGAAGCTGTCACATACAGGTTATCTGAGATCAACAACGCAGTGATCTCGTCGAAGTGTGGGTCACTGGCAAATAGCATTCCAGGACGCAGTTCTTGCGAGGCAGTGGTCCCTGGCAGAGGCTCCTCACCCACTTCATGACTTGGGAGGTGTGCAGACGTGAGAGAGGGTTCTTGAGGACTGTTGCGGGGCATGTGCACTCTGCCCCCCAGGATGGGATCCTCCTAGGCATCCTCCAGGGTTGGGACTGCAATGTGAGAAGAGTATTTCACAGTATCTGTGATGCCAGATGTCTGCAGGGCTAACGTACAAGGTCTTGAGGGCCAGTCACTTCAGTTAATGGTGAGTTGGTTGAGAGAACCCTCTGCATTATCTGTTTCATTACCACTCTCAGAGCTAGAGCATAAATTTGCCAGATGTACTGACAGTTTTCTTTTACTCTTGGTGTGCATAGCAGAAGCATGGCGTATTTGGGGGGTTGAGTAGCTGGAGTGGTTTGTGAGTGCTTTTTGCGGTTGAATATCCATATCAGAGTCTGAATCTATAAGTGTGGTGTTCTCCCCATGTCTTGAATGTGAAGCTGGAGCCAACAGGGGTTTGGTGGTGGTGGGGGGGGGTTGTTTTGTTTTTTCGCTTTAAGCAGTTGAGCCTTAAGGTGACTTAGTTCATCCTGAACGGCTTTAAGCTGTTGAAAATCCCCAGTCAGAATGGTAGTAGCTTGCTTATCTTTGTCACAGCTAGGAGATTTATTGTCCTTGGAGTTGGTGAGTTTTATGGTAGGGCTATTAATCTCTCGACCAGAGATAAGATCTCTAATTACAGGGTCTGCACAAATACGAATAAGTTAGTAGCCATGGAAGAGCAAGCCACCTGGCTGGCGTGTCAGTTTTGTCACCAGTGATGCATTTTGGAAAGTTAAAAATAGCCTTCTGCGGTGTGGGCTAGCAGGCAGGAAAAAGTAGGAGATTAAGCCAATGTTTTCTGGTTTGTTGGTTGACAAGTAGGACAAAGAGCGAATAATTCTCCTTGTGGTTTGCCCATCTATGACGAGCACTGCGAGGAATTTCAAGGACACATTTATTGTTTTGAAGCACACGATGGAAGTTCGTTTGGCTATTATTTTCCCAAGAGGCCTGGTGTCATCTTGCATGAAGAAGTGGAGACAGAAGTGAAGGGAGGGGATGGTCAGGGGATAGTAATGGCATGCTCCGAGGAGTTTTTAACCCCTTGATGTTCCTGGGCTACAAATTGGTCAAAAGCTTGCCTCAGACTGTCCAGTTTTTCAGTAATAATGTTTATCCGGCTGAGAATGGCTATCAAACGTTCTGCTGAGATAATGCAGATATCGCTGAGTTGCTGGATGATTGGATCAGATGAGGGGCAGGATCCATGGCTGGTAAGTGTTGGGCCCCTACCTCTTCAATCTGGGAAGTTACTAATAGCAACCCTCTGAGACAGCTTGGATGTATCTTGTTTAATAGCCAGCTTGCATGAAGAGGCCTCTTTGTCTGAGGCAGTGGGGGGGGGGGGCCTCCAAGTCCAGAGCCATAAATCTACTCTTCGTACTCACATCGTATGTATCTCCCACTGTTGCCTCTGAGAGAGGGAGGGAGGAGTTGAGCTTAGTTTGTTCCTTCTTTCTCACACGTCCTCCACTGTCGTTGTCCGGACTCTTGTTGGCAGGGCTGTTGTGAGGTCTTTTCTTTCTCCTGAGGGGAGGCAAGCCCCTGGAAGGCATGCTCAAGAGTGGGGCGGAGCCCAGGTTGGGGCAGCAGCTCGTGAATCAAGCTGTTAACCTGTGGTCATCTTAACTCCGCCCCCAATATTTACAATGTTGAATTAGATGCATGGATTACTAGTCTCACACATATATCCTCTTGCTGTTACTTTGGGATGTTTTGGAATTGCACACTGGGTAGATTTACACAAGAAGTGATTTAATTGCTGTCTCACACACATAGCTTAGGCTCTTCCTGTTTCCTTCCTAACACCTTTGACTTTTAACATTCTTTGAGGCAAGATGCCAGAAAGTCTGTGGACAGGAGGTAGCCCTCAGAGATGCAGATTTGTTTTGAGAATGTCAATAGAACAGATTCTTCCCAATAACAGTTAATGACAGCAGGAGATGGAATTCAGACTGTTCTGATCAATAATTGTCAGGAGATAGGAGACAGAGGATAACAGCAATTGACACCTTTTGAGATTCAGGAAGGATGCTAATATTTTGAATAGGCTCTATGTTGAGATCAAATGATAAAACAACTATAAGACGTCAGCTCTCCAGACAGAGCTTCAGTAAGCTTTTGCCTAACATGCAAAGCTCCTCATTTCTCGAACCTGTTGCTAAACCGCGAGGCAGAAGCAAAGGTTCTTCTTGACATAGGCAAGAAATGATTGGTGATCCTACTGCTGGGCTAGAGGTCAGAGTAATTTCTACCTATCCAATACGGCTGCATGACGCCTGCCTGAACTTCGCTTCCAAGCATCAGACCAGTAATATCCCTCTCTTAAGAACCAGCCTTTGCTTCAACTTCCCTCCCTCTCACTAAACCCTGGAGCTCTGCCATTCCCCTTTCCAAGCAACTCCCTCCCCCTTCTCCTTTCCAGTTAGAAGTAATCACTGAGATGACATTCATAGTTAGGAACACTGCTTGGTTTTTACTAATAGCTACGATTGATTGTTTTGTTTCTTGCTCGGTTAAAGTGATGCCATGGCACTGACAATCTTTTATACTCAATAATGCCCATTGAATTATGTGAGTTATGTATTTGATTTAATTATGTGAATTATGTATTTGGTCTCCTTTCTACCTTCAAGCCTAGAACATACATGGTCACTGTATAAAGAACTGGTCACTTTGTGACACGGGTGAAACAAGTCTAATTTCCTGTGCTATCTCTCCGGAGCATATCTAGTGTAGAAATCAGGCTTGGCTCACAACTCTGGACATCTCATATACATACAATGAAATAAACTTGCACAAATATCCTCAAGCAACCTTGATCTACAATTTAGCCTCAATTTTTTCCTCAGGGTAATGACCCTGCAGCCGGGGAGTTCTGGACCTCTGGGGCCTAGGTAAAGTGTCCCCTTCCACATCCTTGGGCACTGGCTCAGACCAGCTGCTTAGTGGCACTGCAGTTGCCGGTGCTGAGGGAAGACTGATTCAACATGATGAAGGTGACAGCATAATCCAAATAAGCCTTCTCTTCCCTGCTCCCATGGCTGCTCCGGATGCAAGCAGTAGAACTGTCTCTCTGTCTGTGCGAAGGGCCAAGTCCTGTATAAGGATAACTCCCATGGTGGCCTTGAATTGTCCATCTCTGATTTAGGCCAAAACAGAATGCTGTGGGTATTCTGGTGTGCTGAAAAAATAATAATTTCTGAGTGGAATGAAGGAAAGTATAATGTGAAGAGAAAGGCTAAGCTTTCTGACAACCCAAGGAGTCAAAGGAACACGCCTTGGGCAGACAGTATTTCTGAACATGGCCCTGTGTGCCCGCCGGCCACATTAATCCTTTTGGTCAAGATGTTACATAATAATTCCGTTCCACATTTCTGCTCTGTCTGGCCTTTTGGCAGCTCTGGCTCCATGTTGGCCTAATATGAGCTTATCTCAGACTGAATTAGTGGCAGTTTTCATACTAAACCAACAGTGCTGTGCAAAACAAAAGGCAGTCAAGGAGAAATGAATCTTTTCTTAGGAGCTGTTATTGGGACAAGTGCCTTATTTCAAGGTTATGCCTCTAATCTTCTCACATGCTGTCCTAACTCTGGAAGCCTGCAAAACCTCTCAGATGGCAATGCATTTAAAAAGAACAGCAAAGACCAACTAGCTGTTATGACAGAGAAGTTATCTGAAATGTCTTCTGGGATCCAGTAAGAAACAGCTCAGACATTAAATACAACATAGGAACATAGGAAACTGCCATATACTGAGTCAGACTATTGGTCTATCTAGCTCAGTATTGTCTTCACAGACTGGCAGCAGCTTCTCCAAGGTTGCAAGCAGGAATCTCTCTCAGCCCTGTCTTGGAGATGCTGCCAGGGAGGGAACTTGAAACCTTCTGCTCTTCCCAGAGCGGCTTCATCCCCTGAGGGGAATATCTTGCAGTGCTCACACATCAAGTCTCCCATTCAGATGCAAGCAGGACAGACCCTGCTAAGCTATGGGGACAAGTCATGCTTGCTACTACAAGACCATTTTATTTCATCTTTGTAGACATGGGGATCTGCAGCATACCAAACATAACTGTTTTATAGCTGCTTCCCTCACAAACACAAAATAATCTTATGTAGATTTAATGAAGTGTTTATTCAGAAACAACTTCATTTTCTCCTTCTCCTTCCTTCCCTTTTCCTTTTGAAAGTTTGAACTGTATCTGGACCTAGCCTTGGAGGGGGAGGAAGAAACGGAGAGGAGAGCTAATCTTGTGGTAGCAAGCATGACTTGTCCCCATAGCTAAGCAGGGTCTTCCCTGATTGCATATCAATGGGAGACTTGATGTGTGAACACTGCAAGATATTCCCCTCAGGGGATGAAGCCACTCTGGGAAGAGCAGAAGGTTTCAAGTTCCCTCCCTGGCTTCTCCAAGATAGGGCTGAGAGAGATTCCTGCCTGCAACCTTGGAGAAGCCACTGCCAGTCTGTGAAGACAATACTGAGCGAGATAGACCAAAGGTCTGACTCAGTATATGGCAGTTTCCTATGTTCCTAAACATGTAAGGCAGGCCTGCTCAACTTAGGCCCTCCGCCAGCTGTTTTTGGACTACAACTCCCATAATCTCCAGCCACAGTGGCCAATAGCCAGGGATTATGGGAATTGTAGGCCAAAATCTGGAGGAGGGCCAAAGTTGAGCAGCCCTGATGTAAGGTAAAGCTACCATACTACCTTAGAGGAGAAAAGGGGAGAGAGATTTTATCTCAGCCCAAGCTCTACTTTAGAACCGTCACTCCAGATACTAGATGGATATTGCATTCCAAAACAGAATGAAATAGTGTTATTGTTTCTTTATGAGGCAACAGGGCACTGAAGAGGAACTGGATGCTTATGTTGCTGCATTAAGAACACTAGCTGCATCCTGTAACTTTGGAGCACTAACAGAATCTTTAATCTGGGAAAGAATTGTATGTGGAACAAGGGATCAGCAGCTCTGTGAGCAAGTGCTGCGAGAAGCAGATTTAACACTGAATCACTGCCTGGAGATAGGGAGGGCAGCAGAAGCTCCTAACGAGAGACTAAAACCACTAGCAGGCACACCAGACGGGCAAGTGCATGCTGTCCAACAGCAGTTTGGGCACCACCAAGGGCTGAACAGGCAGCCTCATGAAAGGATGACCGAGAGACAATGCCTATATTGCAGGAAACATCATGAAAAGAGAAAGGAAAAATGCCGCACATATGGGCTGCAGTACAACAGGTGTGGCAAGTCAAACCACTTCCAAAGTCAACGCAGACGTCAATGCAGAAGCAAGCTCAGGTCCTAAGAGTGAAGGCAGTGCAGGATGGTGATGAATCTGGAGGCTGTGAGGATGTCCTAAGCCTGTCCTTGGGATCACCAAATCTTGATGTGCATATTGTGGAAGACACTGAGAAAAACAGTATGTATGCCACTATACTGTTTGCCATTATGCTGTTAAACAAAAAGCCAGTTCACTTTCAACTGGATTGTGGAGCCACCCGCAATGTGCTGCCATTGTCACTGGTGAATGAACAGGCTGCGATTGAACCCTGTGGCCAGCTGCTTATTATGTGCAACAAGAGTACCCTGAAACCAGTGGGCAAGTGCAGAGACAAGGTTTGCAACCCAAAGAATAATACGCTCTATCGCTGAGAATTTGTTATTGTGAAAAAGGAGGACTACAGACCACTGTTGGGGGGAGTGAAGCAGTGCAGGCCATGCAGCTGATTCAAGTATGGCATTAGGATATTTTCAGTGCTGTGCAGACCAGTGAGCAGAACCATTTAGCTGCCTTGATAATGGAGCAGATACTACAAGAGTTTGGGAGTTTGGGGATGTTGTTCAGGGTGAAGGATGCTTGGCAGGAAAACTGAAACTTGAGGGAGATCCCAGTGAGGACCCCAAAGCAGCGGGTTCTGATAGCACTGACAGAATAACCGAAGCAGGAACTTGCCAGCCTACAGACGAGAGGCATAATTGCCCCAGTGGACACCAGCACAGTGTGTATCAGGAGCCTGGTCATTGTACGAAAATCTTCAGGAAAACTGCGTATTTGTATTGATCCTCAAATCACTATTGCTAAAGTGCAGCAATTGCCCACTACCAACCATTGAGGATGTGGTATGCAGTCTATCCCGAGCAAACGTGTTCTCAGTATTTGATGCAAAAAACAGATTCTGGTATATAAAACTGGACCCAGATTCAAGTATCTAACTACTTTTGAAACTCCTTTTGGCAGAAACCATTGGCTCCATATGCCCATGGGCATAAGTCCTGCCAGAGGCGTATCTAGGGAAAATAGCGCCTAGGGCAAGCACTGAAATTGCGCCCCCTGGCCAAGCATCTGACACCAATCTTTCAGATAACTTTACCATAATATCAGCTCAAAAATACAAGTCAGGCTCGTTAATCTTTTAATATTTCAAAAACTATTTAGCAGTGGACTTAGCCAGATCAAAAAATGCTAGAAAACTACAAATTTCAGTATGCTGGGGCTCAGTATTCACAAGCCCTGATTCTCTGTACATAGTGCCAGTCTGAATATGTGTACAGTGTCTTATATTATATTAATTTTTTAAAAAAAATTTAACCTGTAGCCCCTTTGGGGGGCTTCCTAAAGTCTGTGGGGGAGGTTTTGCAAAGGTTACTCCTCACCCCGCTGGCCTCTAGGGCCTCGCAGGTACTATCTGAGCATGTGCGGTGGCCAATTTAAAAAATAATCTTTTTTTTAAAAGGCCGCTGAAAACAAAATGGCCACCGTGCATGCTCAAATGGCCTCTGCAAGGCCTGGCATGACCTAGGGCCTCACAGAGGCCATTTAAGCATGCACAGTGGCCATTTTGTTTTCGGCAGCCATTTTTTAATTTTTTTTAATTTTACAAAATGGCGACCCCCTTCAAGTGGTGCCCAGGGCATGTGTCCTGCCTGCCCCACCCTAGATACGCCCCTGAGTCCTGCTCCAGAAGTGTTCCAGTGCAGGCTGAACCAGGAGCTAGAGAATATCTCAGGCCTAAAAATCATTGTGGATGACATCCTAATTGTGGGAGAAGGAGATACCGAAATAGATGGAGCAAGATATGTGAATGCACACTCTCCATTGCGGAGGATAGATAGATAAACTTTATTACGATCGTAGATCAGACTGTACAACAACAACAACAACAAACATTACATAAGACTAGAGCGTATAATACAAACAATGTAGCAAAACCTAACCACACTGAAAGTGATCTCTTTACAAAAGTTAGATAACAAAAACTCTAAATAAAATCCATCAGAGTGACCTGGAAACTTCCCCAAAAGCGGAGAATTTTGTTTTAAACAAGCATCGCTATAAAATTTACAATATTTACAAAATTCACAATATTTACAAATATTTATAATATTTACAAAATTTACAATATTACAATAGCTGGGTGACTCTGGGCCAGTCACTTCTCTCTCAGTTGTTGTGAGGAGAAACTCAAGTATGTAGTACACTGCTCTGGGCTCCTTGGAGGAAGAGCGGGATATAAATGTAAAATAATAATATAAATAACATGAGGGGTAGTTTCTACGACACCCATTCCACAGGGGCAAATCCTTAAATTAAATGGAATCCCTTTATATCTATCATCCCTAACAACCGTTGGAAGGGCGTTTAGGCAGGCAAGAGTACCATTGCAGAGGAGATACGAGCTAAAAGCTAAACAGATCAGGACTCAGGCAGGTAGACTAGTTCAGAGCCCACACCACCTAAAAGACATTAAGGCTGTTATCAGGAGCAGCCTTTTGTATATATTCCTGCTAGATCCTTTAATGAGTGCAAACCCCACTTGAAACACCCCACACTCTCTATAGGATCCCCTCTGGGATAAACTTCTAAACATAAAAGATTACTGGATAGAGTACAACAATAACATGTCAGCAAATAGCTGATGGATTTGAATTGCAGCAGTTTCAGATAAGAGAGCTGGAAGCACTTTAAAAGAGAAACCACTGCTTGGGGGGGTGTCTAGTCATCCCATTTTCGCACCTGGTAACAGGTTTTACAGGTTTTTGTATTCATTCAGAATCTGCTAACCTAGAAGAGAGGAATCAAAGAAGTATGTGAAGTGATGCCTTTCCGAAATCACTTTTAAGTCTCATAAAAACTATTGCCAGTCTCCATAGGTTCCAACTGTCCCTGTTTACCAGGGACAGTCCCTGTTTCCTGCAATCCATCCCTGGGAAATCACTGTTTTGCCTCTTCACGATTTTTCAAGCAGGGGCCACTTGGGCATAACACCTTCAATGTGAAGGCCATCTCCCACTGTGCTGACCTCCAGCTAGTTCTGTGCTTTTCTCAGTACTGGGAGGGTCCTATAAGAGAGGCAAAGCCCTCTCCAAAGAGCTCTAGGAAGAAAGCACTGGGATTGGCTCTACTTCCTGGCACTCTGCATGCCTTCCAAGGTGGTGCAGGGGCTCAAGGGGGCTCCACTTCCCTAAAAGGAGCCCTGCTGGCTCTGGACAAAGTGCAGCACTGCACAGTAGGAAAGGTCACCTCTGCATGGTGCCAGCATGGCTATCTCCAGCCTCAGAAGCAATATGCCTCTAAATACCAGTTGCAGGAGAGTAACAGCAGGAGAGAGGGCATGCCCTCCGCTCTTGCCTGTGGGCTTCCCAGAGGCATCTGGTGGGCCACTGTGTGAGACAAGATGCTGGACTGGATGGGCCTTGGGCCTGACCCAGCAGGGCTATTCTTATGGTTGCTACAGGGGTTTTTTGATTTTCACCTGCAGTGTGGGCTTGGCTCAACTGCTTTCCTAAGTGGGAATAATGTGCTCTATATGCACTTCGTTACCAGTTTTCCATTTGTGGCATGCTTGTGCAGTCCAAATTGTAGACCACACCTCCCAGATTGCTTTGGTCACACTCCTGACATATTCACAGACTTATCCATATTTTCATCAGAGAATATGCATCTCCAGACTTATGTGATCTCTCTGATACATTTTTTTAGTGCAGAAGTCATGCTAGTCGCTGCAGCTGAAACCCTTGAACTACCTGTCCTCCTCCTTACAACTACAAGGATGGCTCAAATATCCGCAAAAACATGTCTCTGCTGTTGTTTTAGATAGATAGACAGACAGACAGATAGATAGATAGGTTTTCTTATTAGAACATGCTCATGGAAAGCTCACAAACCTTTTCCCACTAGGTGATGTATCTTCCTCCACCCTTTCCTTACCAAATACTGTGAATTTGGCAAAAAATAACAGTAAGAACAAATTTCAGCAAACCAGCTTAATATATGCAGACTCATAGGATTTTTGTGTGCACTCAAAGATAATGGTCCCACAACTGCAGCAATTTGCCATTTTCAATCACTTTGTCACATACTAATCAGGCTTTGACGTGGATCATTTCTAAGGACCTCTCACAGGAGTTAATAACCACGATGAACTTAACTTAAACATAACTTAACTGGAACACTGGATTCTGTTCTGAACAGGAATATAAGAAGAATCCTGCTTGATCAGACCAAAAGCCCATCTAGTCCAGCGTCATCTTTCTCACAGTGACCAGCCACATATCTCTGGGAAAATTACAGGCGGAGCATGAAGTCAATAAACCTACCACATAATAAGGCTGTTCACACGAGCAGTCCTACCCAGACTTATGCAACTCTACCTGAATAGAGCTGCTCGTGTGAAGCACTGGGATCGAGGCTAATCCCAGCATTGCCCTGCCAGTAGCCCAGGCTTTCTCCCCACCCACCCCGGGCTTTTACTGAGGTAAGAGGGTGCACGCACCTGCAGGCAGCCTGAACAGACACAGAGCTGGGTGCCTAGAGTGCCTGACTCATGAGGAAATCCCCCCCACAAACTGCATTGAGGGGTATCTGGAGGCTGGGCTGCATTCCCCCGGCCTCCAGATGGCTGCATGGTGTGGGTGCAGGAGGTGTGCAGCCCAAAGACCGCAGCAGATCATCTGGGGGAAAGGTAAGAGCACCTCTGCCTTCTTCCCAGCCCTCCCCACCCTGGCCTTGTCAGTCATGAGACCGACCTTATGGGTGCTGAGGACTGCTAGGTTCCACCCAGGAGCTAGTAAGGTTGGAGTGGGCCTGGGGTAAAAAGTGAAGATAGGCTCCTGCCCCATCCCCACCTTCTTCAGAGAGGGATGATGGGGAGAGCAAAGAACAAGCTTTCACTCCTTTGCCCTCCCCCCTTTCTCAGAAGCCCAGGAGCATTTGTACACAGACACACACCTTGTTCAATTGTAGTTACACCCTGGCTCGATCTGGAATTGAGTGGGGGGGATACCATGGGCCCTCCCCTACAACTGAGCATCACAACCAGCCTGCACTCATCCCGGTTATGGTGAAAAGTCCAAGGTTGAAACAGGCTTGAGCTAAGAATATCTCATTTTTAGAAATCAAACATAACGGTCCTTCATTAAGACAGCTGGTTATTATGACAGAAACAAAGACTGAGTGCTAGAATACAAGCTGATTCATAGTCACAGGGAGCTAGTTCTGATTAACGCTTATTCTAGCATGTTAATCTTTGGGTGTATGTACATAAAAACTAAACAGTAGGGAGAAAGTCACTGCTATAATAAACATATACTGTAGATCTGGTTCCTGAACTCAGAGGAGCTTTTGACACTGGCCTGCTTCAGCAAAGGGCCAATCTACATACACATGGCCAATCTTCGTACAAACGTGCATTCTGCATGAATAGTTTCTTGTTCCTGGTTGCTACTGGAAGTGTCTCCTGCTCCAAATGCATGTTAACTCAAGCCTGTGATGTAACAACAGAACCTCCACAGCCTAGCATTCTGCCTCAGGTACAGCTGAGCCTGCTGTGTGCTGCAATCCTGCCACTATTATGAGGCAAACATCATACTCTAGCCCTAAGGTATAAAAGATCCCATTTTCAGATGTTTTCAGTAATAGGAAACCTGGGTTTAGCCTTAAAGTTGACTTGGGAAGTTACTGAAGCTCTTCTAATGATCAGGGAGAAGAGCTTCTGGTGGGTCTGCAGGCTCTCCCCACAGACGAGCAGCCTCCAAGCCCTGGGTGGCCTCCCACATGACTACTGGAGGCTGCGGAGATCATAGGAACATAGGAAACTGCCATATACTGAGTCAGACCATTGGTCTATCTAGCTCAGTATTGTCTTCACAGATTGGCAGCAGCTTCTCCAAGGTTGCAGGCAGGAATCTCTCTCAGCCCTATCTTGGAGAAGCCAGGGAGGGAACTTGAAACCTTCTGCTCTTCCCAGAGTGGCTTCATCCCCTGAGGGGAATATTTTACAGTACTCACACATCAAGTCTCCCATTCAGATGCATTCAGGGCAGACCCTGCTTAGCTATGGGGAAAAGTCATGCTTGCTACCACAAGACCAGCTCTCCTCTCGGGGGCCGCCTGGCCCCCAGATGTTCCAGGATGCCCTGCACGAGCATGTGAGGCATTATGGAGAGACCCCTGAGGCCGCGAGCCTGGCTGCAGCCTCTTAGTTGGGGGTCAATTTGTCGCGGAGTACCGCAGTGGCACACGAGCAAAAAAATGAGGTTAACGGAGCACTCACTCAATTAACCTTGTTTTTAGGGGAGGGAGAATTAGGCGGGCAAGCCACCTTGGAACCACTGGGCTCACCTATGAGCCCAGTGGTTCCGATGATCAGTTGAAAGCGGGCTAGGTTCCCTTAGCCCGCTTTCTACTGATTGTGGGAATAGCTTCACTATCACAAAGGTTTATTGTGGCTGCATTCTCGTGATAATAATTGTATTTAAAGAGTTAGCCACAGTCGGTAAGCCCCACACAATCCAGCAGAACATGTCATGAGCAAAACATGTTTTGAGAAACCAGAATTCCCAGGGTATCCCATTTAAAATATACACAAGGAAGTGGTGGGCAAAATATGTCTACATGAAATTGTGCCTGTCATATCACCAAACACCTGCTCAGCTAGAACCTATCTTTCTTTTGCTAACAATGCTGCTAGACACACCCTTTTTGTATCCTTCAATCAATGAGGCTATTTACACGCACGTGCAAAACTGGGCTAAGGAAGCCCAGCCTGGTTTTGCATAGGGATGTGCAAACGGTTCGAATTCGAACCAGTTCGGTTCGATGGTTTTGTTGTTTCTGATTTGTTCTGAGTGTAGATTATCTGGTAGCAAATGAGATTTTCAATGACAAACCATGAATCCAATCCACTCTCATTTGCAACCAGAGAATCTACACTCAGAACAAATCATAAACAACAAAACCCTGTACCCCATAGGTTAGCAACCCATAGGGGTGTGCATGGAACTGCCACACTGCAGTCCGGCACTGGGGTGGGGGGTAGCTTTAAGAGTGGTGGGAGGGTTTACTTACCCCTCCTGCCGCTTTCCCGCTCTGGTGCCGTAAAGTTATGATTAAAGCACCGTAAAGTTACTCTTAAAGCTACCCCCCACCCCCGAACCGAACCACCCAGGTCCGGACTGGTCCGGTCCGGTCCGGAGGCCTTTACAATGGCCTCCGGACTGGTCCGGGCCCATCCCTACCAACCCATGGGGGTGGTTGGCACCCTCTGTGCACTACACCACCACTCGCTCTGGGCCACCCCAGCATTCCCCAAGTGCAGTTATGGGGCTGCTAAAACCTCAATACTTCCTTATGGAGAAAAACCTTTAAGACGGGTAAACTTCAAAAATCATTTAAAAATCAGCCCTTTGCTCAATTCCTTTCAATTAATTCTGGTAGCTTCCTTGCCCCCCTTGGGAACTACCACCCACCACACTCCACTCTAGGCCACCCCTTCCCCTCTGACATGAAGCGATACATTTGCTGGAATCCTCATTATTCCCTATGAGGAATTTAAAAATACTTTTAAAATCCACCAATAACCGGAGGAGTGTCCGATTGCCTTGGGGTTTCATGGGTGGTAGGCACCCCGGGTACCTACCTTTGTGCCCCTAGGTGCTCCACAATAGGGGATAATGGGCTGGTTTGAGTCCCATTATACCCTATTAAAATAATTAAAAATATTTCAAATATTCATAAAAATCGTAGGAGTGTCCAATTGCTTCGGGGGTTGGGTGGAGGTTTGAACCAGTTTGAAACTGTTCAAATGTGAACCAAACCAGGGGGGTTCGAGCAAAACCAAAACCGTACCTCCCCCTCCCGGTTTGAATTCAAACCAAACTGGGCAAACTGGTTTGGTGCACATCCCTAGTTTGGCACATGCGTGTGTGCCACTGAGATCGGGCCTGATCCCGGCGGGACCGTGGAGGCAAACTCGCCTATGGCGCCTCCCTCTAAAATGAGGTTAAGGGAGCAAGCGCTCCCTTAACCTTGTTTTTCTGATTGTCAGCCGCGGTGGCTTGCAGCTGCAGCTAATGGATTCAGAGAGTGGGACACTCGTGCAGTGCATTATTGGAGCTCCGGGTGGGCGGGGAAACGCAGGTTGATGCGTCCTGGCACCTCAACCCTCAGAGCTACTGGCAGCAGCCAGTGCTCATCCGGGACGGTGATCTGCCCACCCAAGGAGAGGGAACTGCTCATGTGCAGGGAGGTAAGCCCTTCAGGGCTTCCTCCCCGCTAACCCTAGTGTCCTTTCTCACTGGCTGTGAGAAAGGGCTCGGTATCTATCTTAGTACTCAGCAAAAAAGTATGGCAAAACAAAAATGGTCAAACAACAGAAACTGTGGGGCTATTCTCATGATCAACAAAAATCGGGCTAGGAGAGCCTAGCCCGATTTTTGTTGATCGTGTAAACCACCGGGCTCGCAAGCGAGTCTGGTGGCATATAAACAGGTCACCTGCTTTGGCAGCCCTCCCTAAAGCCCGGGTTTGTGGAGCAAGCGCTCCGCAAACCTGGGCTTTCTGATTGTGAGTAGCCGTAGCATGGCTCCATGCCACAGCTACTCATGAGGAGACCCCCGGAGGGGAGGCGAAAAGCCACCTCCTGGCTCTGGGGGTCTCGCCAGCATGCCCTGCATGCTCACGCAGGGAATGCTGGAGCTTGCAGGGGCCGATCAGCTCCCACTCCCCCCAGCTCCGTCACGGAGCTAGCAATCATGTGGGCGGCCGATCCGTCTGCCCAGGGCTCCCTCCTTGCTCACCGCCCCAAACTGGGTCCCACTGATCATGAGACGTGGCTCTGTATGTCAATATTTTTGCAAAGGTGGTAGGTACCCGGGGCGGGGGGGGGGGGAGTTAATAGTCTGATATTTCCTAGGACTTTATCTTAAACTAATACACTTATGTTTATAGTGTGATATAGTCTGAATGAGCAGAACATGTGAGCAGAACAGGGCAAACACTGAAATTGAGCCCCCAAGCATCTGACACCCATCTTTCAGATAACTTTACCATCATATCAGCTGAAAAATACAAGTCAAGCTCGTTAATCTTTTAATATTTCAAAAACTATTTAGCAGTGGATGTAGCCAGACCAAAAAATGCTGGAAAACTACAAATTTCAGTATGTGGGGGCTCATGAAATACCCAAATACTATGTGGAGATGTACTTGGAAAACAAAACAGAAGTGCCTATCTAATTCTCTACTATGCATTGTAGCATCACCATTACATAAGTTTTAAAAATCAATGGAGAATTTGACTTTTCCCAGATACTCTGTAAATAATTAAAGGATATGCAGAGTAAACTGTGTCACTGCTTGGAATATATTCTAGTCTTTCAGAAAGACAGTTAAAATGAGAGAAAGAGAGCAAGAAACTCCCAGTGGGCCTTAATATTAAGGGTTTCACACTGATTCAAAGACAAACTCACCATTAATAGCCATATTATTAAGACATCACATTTAACTCACTTATCACAAGAAGCAAAGTAAGAGCAAATGAATACAATCCTAGTTCTTAAGCGTCAGCTCAGTATTCACAAGCCCTGATTCTCTGTACATAGTGCCAATCTGAATATGTGTACAGTGTCTTATATTATATTATATTATATTATTATTATTATTATTACCCGTAGCCCCTTTGGGGGGCTTCCTAAAGGCTGGGATTTTTTGCAAAGATTCCCCCTCACCCCGCTGGCCTCTAGGGCCTCGCAGGGACCATTTGAGCATGTGCAGTGGCCGTTTTTAAAAATAATCTTTTTTTTAAAAGGCCGCTGAAAACAAAATGGCCACCACGCATGCTCAAATACTGTAGCCTCTGCAAAGCCTGGCATGACCTAGAGCCTCACAGAGGCCATTTGAGCATGCACAGTGGCTATTTTGTTTTTGGCAGCTTTTTTTTTTTAAATTAATTTTACAAAATGGTGCCCCCTTCAAGTGGTGCCCGGGGCACGTGCCCTGCCTGCCCTATCCCTAGATACGCCCCTGCTAGTAGCATTCTCTCCAAAGTAGAAAAGGGGGAAGCTTTGCTGCAGGGAACCTTCCAATGATTTTTTTTTTTTAAAGAAAGAATATTGCAGACAATTGGACAAAAGTGAAACTGATCTGGCAAATTGCCCCAACCCCACAAATTCACTAAACGTATTAAGGTTAGTTGTATTCTTTGTTAGTTGTAACTGTGTTAGGGTTAGTTGTAAAGATGTATTCCTTCACACCCACACACCCCAGTTTCTCCCCCGCCCCCTGCCCCACACCAGTGGGACCCTTAAGACTCTCTTTCCTGGCCATCCTAACCATCCCAGTTGCCCAGGGCTGCTGAAGGAGAGGAGGGCATTGACTCTTACTAACTTATCCATCTTCTTTTTCTTGACTCCAGGCCTCCTCTAGCTCTGAAAGAAGCTTCAGAAAGCTGCCATTGAACTCTTACTGAGAGCTTTCTGAACTGCACCCACTTCATCTTATCCGCCCCCCACCCTTTCATACTAATGAATAGACCCCTGTGAAAGCACAGGAGCAGGGCCTTTAAAAGGAACCACCAATGTGTGGCAGCTTGCCCTTCCTTGTATATGGGTTTGGTGGCAACTAATGCACTTTGCTCTAATGTTAAAACTTTACATTCATGTAATTAGGAAAAGTGCTTTATAAAAATTAAGTAAGGGCCAGAAGCTGATGAGAGTATAATGGCATTCATTGCAGTTACTGAATTTGCCTTTCTCTTCCATCTCTGAACTGGATTCCCGCATCTCATGGTAATTAGGGGAGTGAGTAAGCAGTATGGGTTTTGGAACTGCTCCAACTGTGTTACCCCAGATGTGGTGAAAGCACACTTTGGAGTTTATAGTGGGGAGGGGGTTATCTCTTCAACCTTTTTCCCTTGTTGGGAGGGCATTGGAGTGCATTTCTACGGACTCTTTCTCCCTAATTGTATCTTCCTGTGATCTGCTATAAGTTCATACCAGCGGACTGGAGGTCCGATGATAGGAGGGGCCACCATCAGAATGGGTGCTGGGCAAGAAGGGATAGGGCAGTGAGAACTGGGCACACTTACACTATAAGGGACAGGGGTGGATTGCCAAGTAGTGAGATTGCAATAGTCATTCATGATTCCATCCTCCCATCCAGATGTCCCATCCAGTAGTCATCTGGATTTGAATATCTACCTGGAACTGGGTGTCCAATCAGGACTAGAAACCTTTTTGAAAGTTTCTAAAGCTGAGAAAGGTTCTCAAGATTCTGCAAGGAGTACCAGATTCATTACTTCTTCAGAAGTGGTGATTCAAATTAGACTATAATCAAACTGTAGAGAAAAATGAAAGTTATGTTGACTTTTTAAATGGCAATCCTAAAAGAATATGACGTAGTGCTATAATCCTATGGATATATGTGAGAAGTTCAAGGAAGAATTTTAATAACTGTACGCTTTTGGGGGAGCCTTTAATAAATAATAAATGCAAATTTCTATTATGAACAGTCTAAAGCTGCACTCCTAGATTTGGATTCACAGACCTAGTTCCATGATATGGCTAATGGGGTTTTGGACTTGTATCTTTCAACAAACAGCCCTCATGCCATGTGGCAATCCACTTGTGAAACCAAGGGAACTAAATTGTTTGTTAAATGATATGGTACCCTGCCATTGAGTGGGAAAATGACAAATGTCACACTTGGCATGCCTAAAGTAGCTCTTTGGATCCCAGCCCTAAAAACATAAATGTATTTGTGTCCTAAGTTTGTGACTGTGAATGTTCTAAGGAAAGGGAGACCAAAATGAATGAGTTTCTGTTATTAACTACATATAGTGGCTATTCTCACGATGGGCGGGAACCAGACTAAGGGAGCCCAGCCAGGTTTTCCCCCACTGTGAGAACCACTGGGCTTGCGGGCGACCCCGGTCGTTCAACGGCGGCTAGCCTGCCAAAGTAGCCCTACCCTTAAACAAGATTAGCAGAGCGAGCGCTCCACTACCCTCATTGTCTCAATCGTGAGTTGCTGCAACACAGCTCCATGCTGCAACACAGCTCCACGACTCATGAGGAAACCCCTGACCAGGAGGCTCCAACAAGCCTCCCAGCCTCGGGGGTCTCCCCAGAATGCCCCGTGCACTTGTGCGAGGCATTCTGGGACTTCCGGGGCCGGGCAGACCCCCATCCCCACCCAGCTCTGTGATGGAGCTGGTTATTGTGTGGGTGGCCAATCCAGCCGGCCAAGGCTCAACTGCTGCTCATGTGTGAGGAGAGCTGGCTTGACCCACTCTCCCAATCAAACCCTTCCTGCCTCTACACACCGATTGTGTGTAGAGCTTGATAGAGTCCTTTCTCACGAACAGTGAGAAAGGGCAAGAGGGTTAGCAGGGAGGAAGGCTTAAAAAGCTTACCTCCCCGCAGATGATCGATGGCTCCCTCTTCAGTGGGCAGAGCACGCAGCCAGACAATTCCCAGCTATTGCCGGTAGCTTGGGGGGGGGGGGTTGGGGTGCTTCCCTGTCCCCCTGGAGCACCCATAATGCACTGGACGAGTGCTCAGTGCATTATGGGAAACAGCCACGGCTGGCAGACGGTCACAGAAATGGGGTTAGGAGAGTGCTTGCTCTCCTAACCTTGTTTTAGAGGGTGGCTCTATAGGCAGGTTTGCCACCAAGGTGCCACTGGGATCAGGCCCAATCCTGGTGGTACACATGCGCAGGCAAAACCGGGCTGGGCTTCCTTAGCCCAGTTTTGCCTGCACAGGTGAGTAGATTCATAGCGTCATCTGAGGAAACTGATAGTGATTTATGAGAAAGACTAGACGGAAGAAAATATTGGCAATTGTTCTTTTGACAACTATATTTCAAACACTGATCTTTGTTTTGAGCCAAAGATTCTAGCAGAGTGATTACTATATACCTTGACACAAAATTGCATGGTATTGATATCCTAAGAATGTAGCTCTACTACATTCATCCTGTTATTAGCTTACTGAGCTATGCAGTGCAATTAGTTACTTGGTTTGTAAAGTGAATGTGCTAATTTGCATAATGATGATGATTGAAGGTGATATTTTTAACAAGCACAATTTAAAGTGTTTTATTACAATCTTTCTACTCTGAACAAATGATAGGGTTGTTATAAATATACCACAAGCAATATTAGTACCAACAATCTATTGTTTTCTTATGGGATCAAGTGTACTGCACTTGATAATTTTGGGGCATTCATTCTATTAGCCATGGGTGGAGTTCAGTGCATACAGGACAGGTTCCTGAAAAATGAGATAGCCTATATTTAAAGAATAGGCAAAGTGTGCTAAATTAAGACACACTTTGGATATATGCATTGCCAACATGTTTGTGCTGTTGACAAAGTGTTACCTTATCTGAGGAAGCTGGTGGAGTTAGCTACTAATCCTGCCTCTGCTGTTTTCTTGAAATCAGGCCTGCAAATTCTGCAATGCAAATTCCGGTCCAACTGAGTATGTATCTATACAATCCATATTTATCCGTTAAAATCAGGCATGTTTGTTTCACATCAGGCCTGAAATCATTAGCACACTTACTTGGAAGCAAGTCCCATTGAATACATTGATGCTTACTTCCAATTTCCATCTCCTGGTATTATCACTTATTTATTTCTATCTCACCTTTCTTCCTTGGGACCCCAAACATAACATAAGAACAACATAGCTGGATCAGGCTCAAGGCCTATCTCGTCCCACATCCTATATCACATAGTGGCCCACTAGATGCTTCTGGGAGCCCACAGCCAAGAGGCGAGGGCAAGCCCTCTCAGGCTGGTGGCTGTCACCACATCTTGTGGCAGAGAATCCCATAGATTAACTTTTATTTATTTATTTATTTATTACATTTTTATACCACCCCATCTGCTAGTCTTGTGGTAGCGAGCATGAATTGTCCCCTTTGCTAAGCAGGGTCCACCCTAGTTACATATGAATGGCAGACTACATGTGAACACTGTAAGAAATTTCCCTTAGTGCAGTGGTTCCCAAACTGGGAGCCTCCAGATGTTGCTGAACTACAGCTCCCATCATCCCCAGCCACATTAACCTGTAGCTGGGGCTGGTGGGAGTTGTAGTTCAGTAACATCTGGAGGCTCCCAGTTTGGGAACCACTGCCTTAGGGGATGGGACCACTCTGGGAAGAGCACCTACATGCTTGGATGTAGAAGTTTTCAAGTTCCCTCCCTGGCATCTCCAAGATAGGTCTGAGAGAGACTCTTGCCTGCAATCTTGGAGAAGTCGCTACCAGTCTGTGTAGACAACACTGAGCTAAATGGACCAATGGTCTGACTCAGTAGAAGGCAGCTTCCTATGTCCCTAAGGGCTCTGGCAGTGCACAAGTAAAAAAACAAAAACACAATTTAAAATAAACTGCTTAAAACAATATAAAAACAAATTTAAAACAGTTCAGAGCCATTTAAAACCAATTAAAAATACTCAAGAATAATTTAAAAACCTTGGAGGACCAGGACAAACAAGTAAGTCTTTAGGGCTCTCTTGGAGGCTAACAATGAGCCCAAACTACAGATATCTGCTGGGAGTAGATATTCCATAGGCCCAGAGCAGCTACAGAGAAGGCCCGGTTTCAAGTCACCACCAGACGTGCTGGTGGTAACTGGAGATGGACCTCTCCAGATAACCTCAATGTGCAATGGAAATCATACAGAAGAAGGTGCTCTCTAAGGTAATCTGGAACTAAGCCATTCAGGGCTTTAAAGGTGATAACCAGCACTTTGTATTTTGCCCGGAAATATACTGGCAGCCAATGTAGCTGTTCGAAAACAGGCATAATATGTTCTCTCCGGGTTACCCTAGAGACCAATATGGCTGTCGCATTTTGAACTAACTGAAGTTTCCGAACTACATACTAAGGCAGCCCCATGTAGAGTACATTCCAATAGTCAAACCTGGAGGCTACCAGCTGATGCACTACTGTTTTGAGATTATTCTCTCCAAGGAATGGATGCAGCTGTTGAATCAGCCGAAACTGATGGAAAGCGCTCCTGGCCATAGCCTTCATCTGAGACACCAGAGTGAGGCCTGGATCCAAGAGCACTCCCAAGCTGAGTATTTGTTCCTTCTAGGGGAATGTAACCCCACCCAGCACAAGAAGATCTAACTCATCCCTCAAATTCTGATCCCCCACAATGAGCACCTCTGTCTTGCTTGGATTCAGCTTCAATTTGTTATCCCTCATCCAGCCCATTACTACACATTGGCAGCCATTTAGGGAGTGAATGCCATTTCCTGGTGATGATGATTATAAGGAGAAATAGATTTGGGTCTCATCAGCATATTGATAACACCCTGCACCAAATCGCCTGATGACCTCACCCAGCGGTTTCATGTTTAAAAGCACTGGTGACAGAATGGAGCCCCCGAGGGACTCCATATGATAATTCCTGTTTTGAAGAGCAACCATCACCAAGCTCCACCATCTGGAATCTGCCTGAGATTTGGAGATACAATGCTATCAGACAAAGTCTTTTGGGTGTTTGGGATAAATACAAAAAAAGAATAAATCCAAGATTATCTCCTTTGGCGTCAATTTTGAATGTTTACTTTTATGAAGAATCTTCTTATAAGTACAAATTTTGGAAAGATACTTTATATACTTTGCAAAGTTTAACTCAAGACTTAACACAGAGCAGGTCAGATTCTGAATCTCAACAACCACCTTGGTTTCAATAGGTCCAGATTAGTTCGATAGTACAGAAAGAGTTACAAATACAAGGTGGAAAACTTAGAGAACTGACTGACTTTGAAGACTTAATTAGCTGAAATAAAGACCATTTGTTGGGAAAAATATATAATCTGTTGCTGTAATATGAGACAGAGGAAGAACAGGTTTAAGAGTGCATGATAAAGTGGATGCAGAATTTCAACAGGATGATTGATTTTTCTGACTGGGAATACCAGTGGAAAAGAAAGGTAAATTTACAATGTGTTATAACCTAAGGGGAAACTGGTATAAGATGTTTTTAGATGGCACATGACTCCCCAGATAATTAATAAGATAAATAATTCATTCTCAAAAAACTGTTGGAAATGTAATTACCAACCAGAGTCATTTTTCCATATGTGGTGGACCTATAATAAGGCTCAATTGTATTGGAAGCAAATTCATGAGAAAATGCGACACATTTTAGAGATTAAATTTCCGTTTTTACCAGGAATCTTTCTTTTAAGTATGACAAAACCTTATATTCCTTCTAAATGTAATGAGCTGCCTTTATGTATGATTACTGCAGCAAGGATTTTATATGCTCGTAATTAGCGTGTTTCTGAAGTCCCCTCTTTAAATGATTGGTTTTTGAAATTATGGGATTATGCCTCAATTTCTAAAGTTTCACCTTATATGAATGAAGCCTCAGCTGAGTCATTTATGTCAACTTGGCATCCCTTTATAAACTTTAATATCCGAAAAGGACATCATTTGTTCCCATTGTCCGGATTTGATTTGTGAATCTTTATGTATCCAGCTTTATGCAACCAAGTGTTGATCAGGTGTAATCAAATGTTGATCATTGCTGCCGAATTTTCTTAGAACTGTTAATATAATCAGAATGTTTTCTTTCTAGTAGTTGCTTAAATAAATATCATGACACTGTTTTTGCTTTATGTTTCAATAAAATTGGAAAAAAAATGTTTTTTTTAAAAATGGAATCTGTCTGAGAGATAGGAGTGGAACCACTGCAGAGCAGTGCCTACTATCCCCCAACTCCTCCAGGCAATCCAGAAGTATACCATGGTCAATGGTATCAAACATCACTGAGAGATCCAAAAGAATCAAGAGTCACACTTCCTCTGTCAATCCCTTGGTAAAGGTAATCCATCAGGCCAACCAAGGCCATCTCAACGCCATAGCCTGCTCTAAAGCCCACTAGTAGCCGATGATAGACCTCTCCTCCATGAAGTTATCCAAACACCTCTTAAAGTCATCCAGGTTGTTGGCTGTCACCACATCTTGTGGCAGAGAATTCCACAAGTTGATTATGTGCTGTGTGAAAAAGCACTTCCATTTGTTGGTCCCAGATTTCCTAGCAATCAATTTCATGGGATGACCCCTAGTTCTAGTGTTATGTGAGAGGGAGAAGAATTTCTCTCTATCCACTTTCTCCACACCAAGCATGATTTTATAGACCTTTATCATGTCTCCCTGCAGTTGTCTTTTTTCTAAACTAAATAGCCCCAGGTGTTGTAGCCTTGCCTCATAAGAAACGTCCTCTAGGCCCTAGATGGGTTCTAGGTTCTACAATGTCCTTTTTTAGATGTGGTGACCAGAATTGTACTCAGTACTCCAGGTGTGGCCGCACCAGTTTTGTATAAGGGCATTATAATATTAGCAGTTTTATTTTCAATCCCTTTCCTAATGATCCCTAGCATTGAATTTGCCTTTTTCACAGCTGCCGCACATTGAGTCAACACTTTCAATGAGCTGTCCACCACAACCCCAAGATCCCTCTCCTGGTCAGTCACTGACAGCTCAGACCCCATCAACATATACTTGAAGTTGGGTTTTTTTTGGCCCAATGTGCATCACTTTGCAGTGTTTGCACTTGCCAACATTGAACTGCATTTGCCATTTTGTCACCCACTCACCCAGTTTGGAGAGATCCTTTTGGAGCTACTCACAATCTGTTTTGGATTTCACTACCTGAAAGAGTTTGGTATCATCTGCAAATCTGGCCACCTCGCTGCTTACCCCTACTTCTAGATCATTTATAGCAATAGCACTTACATTTATATACCGCTCTATAGTCGGAGCTCTCTAAGTGGTTTACAATGATTTAGCATATTGCCCCCAACATTCTGGGTACTCATTTTACCGACCTCGGAAGGATGGAAGGCTGAGTCAACCTTGAGCCCCTTGGTCAGGATCGAACTTGTAACCTTCTGGTTACAGGGCGGCAGTTTTACCACTGTGCCACCAGGGGCTCTATGAATAAATTATTTATGAATAAATTAAAAAGCAAATTCAAATGGGCTTTATGCTGTGTCCTGTGAAATTCAAGCCAAGTTCTCCATTTGCATTCCAGTCACCTAACTTGCTGCTTCAGACCCCACAATTCCTCTGTATACCAAGAAGCAACCTTTAAAGCAGGTCAGAAGGGGTGCTTAGGAGCAATCGTGTCTACTGCCCTGGTGAGTTCCCTATTCCAGGTAACCCCCAGGGCATCGACAGAATCACTGGCAGCACCAACATTAATACCCTTCAAGGCTTTTTGGAATCCTACTGGATCCAGCAGCCTTCTTGGGCAGACCATCTTAATAGGTCTACCACCCCTGCATGGCTAAGTTGTGGCTGTGAAACTATGCACTGTGTTAAAAAGTACTTCCTTTTGTCAGTCCTAAATTTCCCAGCCTTCAGTTTCATGGGCTGGCCCCTGGTTCTAGTGTTGTGTGTGAGAGACAAAACATTCTCTCTGTCCACTCTTTCTACTCCATGCATAATTTTATACACCTCTATCATGTCTCCCCATAGTCACCTCTTTTCTAAACTAAAGAGCCCCAGATGCTGTAGCTTTGCCTCATAAGGAAGGTGCTTCAGGCCCCTGATCATCTTGGTTGCCCTTTTCTGCACCTTTTCCAGTTTACACAAGGATATATCCTATGTGTGGATTCCTGGAAATTAATTCCAGTTAATTCAGAAGGCTGGATCCTAAGGTTCCCTTCCTCCAGAGGAAAGAGCTTCTTCTAGAGGAAGGAAACCTGAGGATCCAACACAGAAGAATTTAGCACTGGATTAAAACCTTACTAACAAGCAAATCCCATGGAGCTCAGTAGGACATTTCTGAGTAATCACACTTAGGATCCAAGTATAAAAGACTGTTCACAAACATGTGTCATGATGAGCCAGTTGCTCCAAAGACTAGCACATCCTATCTGCAGAATATTTGAACTTTAACTTCAGTCTGTATTTGTCTCTGTCACAATATAAAAACATGCCAGTATTGTAGATACCCCAAATCTCTATAATTCTAGTATATCATACAAATTTAGCTTCCAATTTTAGCTTTTACAGAAACTGGAGTTCATAAGTCAGAACACTATAGAACATAGCAGGCTTCTCTTTTGAATGTTCTACTAATGTTAAACTTTTCTTCTCCTCATCGGAAGGTCGTGTGCTCATTCTTTCTGACAACTGGATATGTGCCTCCTACTTTAAAAACAAAGTTATTGCCCAGTATGAAGGCTAAACACCGGTTTCCTTTCCTCATGGGGTATATTGTGATATGGTTAGTTAGAGTAAAAACAGAGCTTGTCATCTGCAGTGGCCACAGCCCTTCACAGGTCTTAACAAATTTTCTTTGGATCAATGAGCCAGCCCAAAATTTTAGGAGCCAGACACTTGACAGATATACTGAACTTAGTGATGGGGCATTGCTGGAGAGAGTAAATGGGCTTCTCTTTATCCCCTTTACAAGTAATATTCTTGGAACAGAAATAGGACTGCCTTGGACAAATAGAGATATGTTATTAAATGACTCTGCCTCTGAATATCCGAGTCTAGGTGCCACAGTTAAATTTCTAGGCACCGTGGCTCCCTGGCACTAGGATTTGTCAGGCCCTGGCCCTTCACACAAATCCTTCAAATTTATTTATTTACTTCTACGTACGTAGATTTAGGACTGTGGCCCAATCAGGGCCTGTTTTAGAGGAAGGGGGCAAGAGGACAACCCTCCCACCCCACACATGAAGGGGCCCCTATCTCAAGTATGATTCAATATTTGAAATTATTAGATCGGTCATTTTCATTCAAGGCAGTAAAACTAATCAGTTAAAATAGAACACCAAGATCAAGAGTTATTTCAGTATTTTGGGTTTCCCCACATACTCAATTTCAGTCATGCAGGGACATTGGCAGCGGGCTATGTTCAGCCAGTGCCACTGCCACAGCCACCCTCACCTGTCACATTCCCACCACTTCTCATCTGCCGCCTCTCCCCCACGGACCCCCTCTCACCTGCAACCTCTGTGGTAGCCCCACTAAGCCCTCAGTAGCTGCCGCGGCCCAGTTTACTAAGGCTCACCAGCTGTGGCACAGTTGCTGTGGATTTGGTGGGGTTGCCATGGAGGTGGCAGGTGAGAGGTGCCCAGGGGAAAGAGGCGGCAGGTGAGCAGGGATGGAAAGGCAACAGGTGGGGGCCCTTCGGTGGCATCGCTTCTCAGAGTGGCCCAAATTCTTAGAACACACCCATCCAATTAAAGATACACCACTACTGCGCCACTAATGTCAACAGACAATGGTGGTCCTGTTTGACTTGCAAATTTAATCAACATATGACCCATTTAGTCACTGCCTTTGGCTAGCCTGGCTGGAGGGTGTGGCAAATGAATGATCTTGCCATCCTCCACCAGCAAGAAATACTTATTGGCTCAGCTAAAGCTCCTGAGAGGCAGTACTGTCAACTGTATCTTTCCTTTTAAAATCTCACAAACTTGATGTTTAAAAACTACTAAACAATGGGGAAAACCATCATAAAAACAAGCCCCCCTCCACTTTGTAGTAGTAATGCCATTACATTATGAATTAACCAATTTAAACACACCTTAGAATCACTAATTGTGGTTGGTGGCAGGTGCATCACCAGTTAGACTTGATGTTTGGGAAGTGGAATCAGCTATTCCCACAACTGAGCATCAAGCATAACAACTGCCCCTCTTCCTGTCCCAAATGAAGTAAAGTCAACAACTCTAATAATTTAGCAGCAAAAACAACTGACCCTTCCACCCCTCCCCACATATTTGCTGTGAGGTGTAAAAACGCCAGGCTGAGATATTATAACTCTGCAATCAACTCTGGCTCCAGTTACTTCTGACAGACAGTTCCAGATGAAGTAGGCTCTAGTTCATGAAGGCTTCAGCCAGAGTAAATCTATTCGTCCTTAAAGTGCCACAGAACTCTTTGCTGTATTTGCAGCAACACAGCTACCCTTCTAGATGATCCTGCTTGGCCAGCTCCTCACTGAAGATATTTATTGACCAGCAACTGCCTCTGCCTGTGTTGTATTGGGCAATATGCAAACACGCAGTGTTCAAGCAGGCCTCTCAAGAGCAACAAATAGTATCTATGCTGGTTCTAGCTAGTCTTTTTTTGGACCTACTGGGCTCCTATAGTTGTCTTGTTGCTTTGGCTAATGAGTGGAGCTTTATTCCAAAGCTGTTATGCAGCAACAGACTGATTCCTGTTGATACAGAATAGAACAGTCACTTCTGACAATGTGTCTGTTTGTTTTCTAATATTTGCACAAATGCAGAAGATGCCAAATAATGCATTGACTTTGGATAGGCTTGTGCTGAAGCTTCAAATTTTCCATCAATGTTCTGAAAACATTCAGATACTTATCTTTCAATCATAAGATATTAACATATTGTTAATTCTGAGGTCAGTATAGATAGTTTTTTTAAAAGATTATGTTTAAACAGAAAAAAAAATTACGAAGTCCCAAGATGCAGTGAGAAGAAAGTGGGGGCCTCAAATGAACATTCTGCCCCAAACCTCACAGAGTCTTAAAATGGCCCTGGGTCCAATCAATAAATACCATATTCGTGTAACATTTGTAAGCACTGAGTGATCCTATGGAAGATGCTCTTCCTAGTGTTGCCACCTTTGGACCCAGTATTTCCTGGACATCAGGCTTAAAAAGCAGGGAAGCAGCTTTGAGCGGGGGGTGGGGGGCTATTTCCCACCTTATAATTAAAACAAGTTCAAAGCTGACAAAAATTCAATCCAAACAACAAAACATAATACAAATAATAAAAAATACAGCCAATAAACCCCACAGGCTAAAAACAACAGCAGAAACAGTAAAAATTGTACAATATAAACAGCAGCACATCAACATCACTAATTATTAAAAGCCAGAACAAATGAAAAGGTCTTCGCCTGATGCTTCTGATTGATTAAGTGCCATCAAGTAGACGTCTACTCTTAGCAACCACATAGATAATCTACAGGATGATCGGTCTTCAACTTGGCCTTTAAGGTCTCTCAGTGGTACATTCATTGCTGTCATAATCAAGTCCTTGCTGCTGGTCGTCGTCTTCTTCTCTTTCCTTCAACTTTTCCCAGCATTGTGGATTTTGGAAGAGAACTGGGTCTTCGCATAATGTGTCCAAAGTATGATAGTTTGAGCCGGGTTATTTGAGCTGTGAATGAAAATTCTAGACTGATTTGTTCTATGATCCACTTGTTTGCTTTCCTGGCTGTCCTTGGTATCCTCAAAAGTCCTCTCCAGCACCAAAGGTCAAAAGTGTCAATACTTTTTCTATCTTGGTTCTTCAAAGTCCAGCTTTCGCATCCATAGTGTCACAGGAAAAACCATTGTCTGAATGATTCTAATCTTTGTAGGTATAGACACATCACGGCATCTAAATATCCTTTCCAAGGACTTCATTGAGACCCTACCAAATGCTAGACTGTGGCGCATTTCTTGACTGCTGGATCCTTTTGCTGTTGATGGTTGATCCTAAAAGGCAGAAGCTATACACTACCTGATACGTAAAGTTCATCAAACAGGAGAACAACCTGGGAGGAGTGTTCCAAAGGGAGAGAAGGTTCTTCCCCAGGTTGCCACCACCTTCCTAATCTTTTGACAGCAGAGAAAAGCCTCTGATGATAATCTCAACAGATGGAACAGACAGTCCTTTATTTAATTTATTTATTTTTACATTTCATATCCTACTCTTCCTCCAAGGAGCCCAGAGCGGTGAACTACATACTTAGGTTTCTCCTCACAACAACCCTGTGAAGTAGGTTAGGTTGAGAGAGGAGTGACCAGCCCAGAGTCACCCAGCTAGTTTCATGGCTGAATGGGGATTTGAACTCGGGTCTCCCGGTCCTTGTCCAGCACTCTAGCCACTTAAGATACCTAGGCCACCAGGGGTTTAAAGGTTAGATGAACACTTTTGAATTGTGCATGGAAATGGATAGGTGCAGCTATTCCAAGACTGGTAAGATGTGTCCCAACTAACCAGTGGTCAAGAGTTGCTGTATTTTGAACCAACTTATGAATCCACAGAGTCCTCTCACAGGCAGCCCCACCCAACTTATGCACTGCTGTTTCTGTCCAGAAGGCCACTAGCCTCTGTCAGTGAATTGCATTTGTGTCACAGTCAGATGCCATTTGGGCATCTAGAGTGGGGCTGGTTGGATCGAACAACACTACTGGATTCTGAAGTTGACTCTTAAAACGGAGAGAAACCCCATCTAAAACAGACTGATCACCTTCTTCATTAGACGAACCACCCGGCTTCTTCAGAAGAGCAGGCCAAGCCCTTGGTGACAGGTTTGCCTGCCCCAATCTATCTGCACCCTTTTGCAGGCTTTTCTGAATCTTGGCTATATGTGAGTCAAAACAAAAGGTGTGCCAGATACTGAACATAGATCTTTAGTTTCCACCCTGACTGGATCAAAAAACGGGTCAGTGACTGACCACTCTACTTTAATATTTCTGGTGCATTTGCTGTGCTCTACTGCACCAGTTTAAAGTAAATTGCCTAGACTTCCGTGAATAGACAACCAATTCAATGTTAGGGGAAAGCATGTCTTAAAACAGTACACATTTCTCATAAATTACATTGCTTCCCCCAACAGCGCTTTTTTAAACAGTTTGACCACGATCATATCCGAGAGCATAGTGGGTTTTCCGACCTTGTTGAATCTTAGCTTTCTCCTCCTCCTACCCCTGGGAATCTCTTGCCCCACCCCCCGGCAATTTGAAATGACATGACGCCCCTTGTCCGTAGCAGGATTGCCCTGATCTATCAAAAATGCGGCATTTGGGGGGCTGCTGAGCAGAAATCACAACGGGTCGGGATTCGAATCGAGTTTGGGGAGAGATGGATGGGTGGGGTTCCTTGTGGGAACGAAAGTTAGCATACGCTGAATTCTAATGAGAACGTACCACAGCAATCCCCTGGAGGAGATGCTGTTTTGACGCACTAATTGCTTGTGTGTATAATTACGCCAGATGTAGGTGGAAAAACTGAAGCACTAATTCGCTCTGATGGCAGAGAAGGAAACATCTGAAAGCAACAGCAAGTATGTTCAGATCGTGTCATCTGATAAGTTCTAGAGCGGGAAACCACGAGGCAAATTGGTGCTCTGTGTCGATACTCATTCGCTGTCACGCTAGGAACTGATTGCTCGACGCTTGGCATGTTTACATGGAAGTTCGACAAAGTCTGCCGAATTCAAAGAAGCTCAGTCATGCCCCACTGAGCGTGCGTAGGATTGCAGCCTGCCCTGAAGAGGCTGCAGAATTTCTACCTGGGCTCCTCCTCCACAGTGGCCTGCTGAGGACTGCACTGAGATCTGTTACCGCGTGGCAGAAACGGGCAGGTCTGGTTTAGGAAGCTGGAGTTGCTTCTTCTGGGCAGATCTCTAACCTTTTGTTTATTAAGGACAAACACAAAAACGACCTCTGCCGTGGTTGCCTGTTAGATAAGGATGGCAAAAATGTTTGCGTGCTTATCTTTGCTTCCCACCTCCCTCCTTTGGGTGCGTCGTCGTCGTCCCCTCCTTGTCCTCGACGTCTCTGGAGGGCAGAAGCACGGGACTGAAGTCCACCTCCCCCTCCCCCTCGTGGCCATCCGCCTTAATGCGTGGAGTCCTTCGTTATTGGGTCCCGAGAGGCCGCCCAGGAGGTGGGGCTTCGTGCTTGTGAGTTGCCTCGTCCTAGCTCAGGTCAGTTTTCAACGGTGGCGGCTGGAGCACGGTGATGGGGACAGGAGAACGAGGAGGGCTTTGCTGGGTCCCGCGCCGGCTGGCTTTGGGATGCGGAGGAGGGGGCTGCTGAAAGGGGCGGCGGGGAGCGGGGCGGCACGTGGCCGAGCCGCGGGAGCGCGTCGCTGAGAGGCACGAGAGCAACAAGTGACCGCCTTGCTCCCCTCTTCCCACCACCTGCGAGCACGAGCACCACCCCGCCCCTCTCCCCCCACAAAGTTACGGGTCCGAGCCCTGCCCCCACCGCGGCTCTGCAGCAGACAGGCAGCCCGGGAGGGGGTATGTCTCCCGGCAGCAGAGGCGGCGGCTGGCTGTCGCTTTAGGCTCGCAGCTACACGGACAGTTTCCCTAAAAGCAGCAGTCGGGAAGGAAGACCGTGTGGAGGGGGGGTTGCTGCCGCCGCCGCCGCCGCCGCCGCCTCCTCGGGAGCAGGAGTCCGACTCCAAGTGGTTGCTGCGCGGGAGTGAGTCACCCAGGCGTGCAGGGGAGGAGGAGGAGAAGGGAGGAGGAGGGAGACGGAAGCGGTGTGTCTTCTCCCTTCCCCGCCGTCGGTCGGAGTCTGGTGAGGGCGAGGAGACGAAGCCCCTCGCTTGGCCCCCCACGCTGCCGGGCCTTTCCTGCGCGCGGCGGCTTGTACTTTCCCGCCGCCGGCCTCGCCTGCGGAGGAGGGAGCCGCGCCTCAGGGGACGCTCTCGGGGGCGGGAAAGGGTCGGGAGAGCGAGGAAGGAACTGAAACGGCGCGCAAGGGCGGGCAGCCCCGGCAGGTCTTGGAGCCGCCGCCGCCGCCGCCGGTGAGGCCATCGGCACCTGAAAGCGATGGTGGCGGATCCTCGGACGGTGACAGCAGCAGAAGCCGGCAGCGCAAGAGCAACAGCAGCGGGGCCCGGCCATTGTCTGCCAAGGTAAAGGAAATCTCGAGGTCCGGGCATTCTTGGCTCTCCCGCTTCGTGTGGCGTCGGTTTCTATTCTGGGGAGGGAGCGAAGCCGGGCTGAAGCCACAGCCGCGCTCTTGCAAGCTGCAGAGGCGGCTGGTTCGTGGTGGGCCCCCTCCTGGCTCATCGGAGCACGGGAGAGGCTGCTGGGGTCCTCCCCCGCCCCCCGGTTGCTTGTGGGGTTCCTGCGCGTTCATGTTCACACAGACAGACGCACCCACACACACAACTGCCCTCTTTCACAAGAGAGTCTTGTGGCTCCTGAATGGCGAGCAGGGAGCATAAGCTTCCATGGACGGGGAGCCCACTTCCACAGATGTGTGGGCTGTGGTACATGAAAGCATATGGTACAATAAATGTTTCGTATTTCAGGTGCCACGAGCCTCCTCTTAGTTGTGTTCGCAACAGACTGCTACCACTCAGGAAGCCTGTTCCAGAGTTCTAGTAGGTTTCCACCACTCCCCGGGTGCTTAAAAGCAAACTGGATGCGAAGTGGAAAATTCTAGCCTAGATGGTGCTGTACGGGAGTGGCGTCAAAGTCAGTAAAGGCAAATGAGGGAGTTTCCTCTTCGGGTATTCTAGTGGCCCCTTGAATTGTACTGTTCATTTGTTCAATCATTCCTCTCTAAATTGCCTAAATGGTACATGCCAGAGTACAAACAAAACATTGGTTTTTAGCCTAGGAAGACATTTGGAGAAGCAGGATTAAAATGGTAGTGGTAAGATGTGGGTGATAAAGGGAACGTTTGAACAGATTTCTGCTGGTATTGCCCAAGCATCAACATGTCATAGAACGGTTCAGAGTGAAAGTGATAGACTCCTGCGTGTAATCCTGGAGAACTGCTGCCAGTCAGTATAGTTAATATTGAGCTGGATAGACTAATGGCCTGACTTGGTATATGGCAGCTTTGTGTGTGCATAAGTGTAAGTGGCCTTGAGGTTTGCTCTGAATCTTATACCAGACATTAAGTGGTTCACTGGGATATAACACTGGCTGCTTGTTCTTGATCTTTGCAATCTCCTGGTGTTGAAGATGCATCATCATATTGGAAAAGACAAAATGCAACACACAGGGAGTCTGTTTTGAAGAGAGATACTCTTCCTGTAGCCTCTGTGCGGTAATGTGGACAAATAATGCTCTTAAAACTGGAAGCAGCGAGCCAATGTAATCCATGTCAGTTTGACACTTTAGTTATGCTTCACGTATAGAAAAGTAAATACATGGAAATTGAGACACTGACATACTGAAGGGAATAACAGTCTCCTTGGGTTTTCAACACTTGAGGGCTTCTCTAAAATCAGTTCTTTTTACTGGGATGCTACTGTATTATCTCCCCCCACCTCCAGGGTTTGGATGTTTTAATTTGATTGATGGTATGTCTTGCACAAAGCTATAGTCTGATTAAAATGTGTATTTCCATAAGAGCATGGAAACTTTTAAAGGTTATAACGGTGTCTTCACACATACGGAAGTTCCTAAACTGCGTGGTGTAGTGGTTATAGTGCTGGACTAGGACCGGGGAGACCCGAGTTCAAATCCCTGTTCAGCCATGAAACTAGCTGGGTGACTCTGGGCCAGTCACTTCTCTCTCAGCCTAACCTACTTCACAGGGTTGTTGTGAAAGAGAAACTCAAGTATGTAGTACACCGCTCTGGGCTCCTTGGAGGAAGAGCGGGATATAAATGTAAAAATATTATTATTATTTATTATTATTAAGTGATACAAATATAAAAACTGCCATGTGGAGTGGCCTTATATTGTCTCCTTTAAATGTAGTCCATATAACTAGGAATTCATTAGTTCTCCAAAAGTGTGGTGGAAGATACATCGTTATCCCTTTAAATTGATTCCCAGAGAATATACTACCTCAGTGCAGTTTCTATTTATTTATTTAACAAACAAACAGCCTGACTCCAAAGGCTCTTGGTGGTGAAGTGTCCTGAAGAGCTGAAGCTTAAGTTCCCAAACTGGCTGGGACTGGAAGGTGTGGACTGTAGAAGGTGATCTTGAGGTCCGCTCCATCAAGTTCATATAATATAGTTTAATGAATAATGCCAGGATTCAGCTGAGTAACATGAAATCTGCTTGGATGAGAATGGGCTACTTTTTGCTCAAATAACTTTTTGCTCGATAAAGAAAATAATTGAATCTGTTCTTGAATCTTTCAGTTCCATGCTGAAGGCAGAATAAATTAGGCAGGTTTTTGTTCTGTATCAAAACATTTTGTAAAAGAGGGTAAACGTCCTTATTTTATGGTAGGGAAATGGCCAGTCTTGTCCTGTCTCTGACCTGTCATCCTCGTGACAGTAGTGGAGTAATATCAGTTTGGGGAATAGAACCCATGCCTGGGGTGTTATGTCAATGCTGTTCTGACGCTGGATGATCCCTTTGTTGCTGTTAAGCCCTGCTTTGGGTAGATTGTATCTGTATAGGTGAAGGGCGGCAAAAGTCTGACTTGTGCGGTTCAAGGAAGTGAATTCTTTATGGTGTGTTCATGTTCTAGAGATGGGATAGACTTGCCACTTTGTCCTCTCTCAGCCACGTGCTGGGACAACTGAGTGATAGATTAATGGACTGGTTAGGGTCTGGAGATTAGGGTCTGGAGTGGAGGTGGGTTGTAAAGAAGGTGACCTTTAGGGAGGGAGACTGTTGGGAAAGAACAGGCGATTAAGGGGGTAAGGCAGAGGAGAAACTGAGTAAAGCAAGAGAGCTCTTGGCCATAAGAAGGTTCTTCTAGGAAGTGCTCACTCCTGGTAATTGTGTCCATCCCTGATACAGCAGAGGAAAATGAAAGTTATTCTATGGTTTTTGATATTCAAAGTGTGGGTTGGAAGCTTGCAATACTTGCCTGCATGTGTGCAAGAGAAGTTGAAGGTTTTGTCTTTGTGGTGGGAATTGCAGGGTAAATCACCATTATTCAAACTGGGGGGTGGGAACAGTATTGAAACTGTGGAGTGGGGGATCGTGTTTGGAAGTAAGAGTTACTACTGACTGTGGATTGAAGTGTTTGTTGAATGTGTGGCATGGATTAAGACTAAACAAAGGCAGAGAAGCTTGCTTGATGATATTAACTTAACTCTTCAGTACCAGTTAATTCTTTCAACCTGTATTTCTGAAATACTACTTTTTAGCAGAAGTGTTTGAAGTTCCCATTGTGGAATTATCAGTTGGATTTATACACCATAAAGAACAAATCATACATGGGAATCTTGCTTTGTACATTGTTTTTAATGAATCACAATACTTAATGGTTCTTTTAAAGTTTAGATTTTTACATGATACCTGAAATTTCCAAGAAAAAATCAATTTAAACCAGGTTAGTTGATAAAAGTTCCTGAACAAGCTTGCATACTAATTTGGTATAAACAAAACATCTGTTTAAAACTAGGTAGAGCCTTCATACTACCTAGGAATGTATTACAACATTTCTGGTCATGTGATCCATTTGCCATCTTGAGCAACAGAGATTATATGTGTTCAGGGATGCAATTGTGAAATTGGGGGATTTGACTCCCTCAAAATACATGCAAGGGCACTAGGTAAGGTCATTTATGTGAAGACTGAGTGCAGAGCAAATTCCAGAAACCAGGGCTTTTAGATACTGGACAGATAAGTTTTTCCATGACATAGAAAGTAAATGTCCATGCTGTTTCGTTGACAGTCTAGATCAGGGATGCTCAACTTCAGTCCTCCTGCAGACGTTGGCCTACAACTCCCATAATCCCTGGCTATGGGGCACTGTGGCTGGGGATTATGGGAGCTGTAGTCCAAAAACAGCTGGAGGGCCACAGTTGAGCATCCCTGGTCTAGATAATAGATGTTGTCGTGTCAATGAACTTAACGTTTTAGAGCTTTTCTCCCCCTACCAGAGCCCCAAATCCACTGGCCAGAGTTGATCACAAAATGATACTATGGGATTGGGAGTGATGTCAAAAGTAAGCCTTGCCAAATTCGATGGGCCTTGCACTCAAGTCAGTACATGGGACTGCAGCAGCCATTCATGGGACACCAGCCTTACTAGCCAGTCCTATGCATGTCTTTTCATAAGTAAGCCCTGATGATTGTACATTGTATGAAAAATGAGTTTTGAGGGAAAAGATGCCCAACATTTTTATTTTTATTTTTATTTTTATTTTTATTTTTTTATTTTAACATTTATATTCTGCTCTTCCTCCAAGGAGCCCAGAGCGGTGTACATAGTTAAGTTTCTCCTCACAACAACCCTGTGTAGTAGGTTAGGCTGAGAGAGATGTGACTGGCCCAGAGTCACCCAGCAAGTCTCATGGCTGAATGGAGATTTCAACTTGGGTCTCTCTGGTCCTAGTCCAGCACTCTAACCACTACACCACACTGGCTCTTAGCTACTGCTACTCATAGCTACTGTGAAGCATACTATCAAGCACTACTTGCATAAAAGATAGTGCCCCCTCTTTCTAACTTGGACTGCATTCTTGTCAGCTGGGATTAGAGTGAGCCATGCCATTTGTTCCTAGCCACTGCTACAAGTTCTTAGTTGACCATCACCACACTGATGATGATACAGCTACTGCTGGAGTCACTACCAGGAAGACTGGGCAGGTTATGCTTCAGCCACCACCCTAAACCCTAACAGCTGGGCTGAGTCAGCCAGAAATACCGCCCACCTTGCTCCTCCCTACTACCGCTTGGTCAGGGAGTAGGAAGCATCCAGCCAAATTGTAGTGAAGGACATGATTTAATCAGGGTGGATTTATTTAGAACCAAGGGGAAAGACCAGTTTAAATAATTGATTTAAATCATCCCACCCCAACTTATCTAGATATTTCCAAAGTAGAAGTGAATACTAATTGCTTGGTACTGATTCTGAGCCAGTTGCAGAGATCAGGTAATTGTTGGGTAAAAAAGTCACAGGTGGATCAAGGGGTGCCACTTGTGACTTGCTAGTCCCTGGCCCCTAGTATCAAACAGGACCTATTGTTCTCTATGATGGCTGACAAAGATGGCTTTCCACATAAAGTTCGTTCTTAAAAAAAAAAAAAAAAAAAAGAGCAAGCTTTCATAAGTGGGTCAAGCTCAGTTTTAATATGTCTGCATTAAGCTTAGATTTCATTTTAAGCCCGGTTATTAAGAGAAACATAGCTGAAATGTAAAATTTAAAAGGAGAATAAAAAAGCATTATCTTTAGTCACCTACCATTTAATAATAAAAATACTGGATTTTTTTAAAAGCTCAGTTTGTGATCTTAAAAAAAAAAGTTGATATTGCAATGTTGTACTACTTTCAGTCCCTATATTTTCATCATAGCTCTGAAATTTTATGCAGGTTCACAAGCGTCTGTTTTCTTCCCCTGGCCTGCATGTGGAACTTGAGTTGTAAGAGAGGCCTTGCACTGCCTGGAAGCCACATGGAGTGTACAGGTCACACAACAAAGAGTTGTTGAACCATTATGATCTAGGCTGCAGTCAACGTTCTGCCCGCCCCAGCCTATTGTGTTATATAATGCTGATCTCAAAAGTCACACACTTTTGCCTTTGGTTTGTTTTTATAGAGAAAAGCTTTGTGTGCTTTGCCAGAGTAATGGATTCAGTCTTAGGGTCTTTTGAGTTGGACTAATATGTTTATATTTACATCCAGATATCATCATTTTAAATCAATTGTTTCTTTAAGGAATACCTAGCACAAAATATTCAGATTTTGAAGATGCTCTTACTTAAATTTTGAAAAGTCCAACTTCAGTAATTTTTTTAAAAGTTACAAGTTTACACTAACTTCAGTTGCAGTGTTATTATCATAGTTCTGTAATCTAGTTACTGTTATTCATCTTCAGATAAAATGCAGACTGGCAAGGTTTGGTATATTGCCTCTTCACACAGGGATCACATCCGCTGAATGATCTTCAGACAGATCCTCGTATCAGATGTTTTTTCATCTGGTAGATATTATAAATGCTTCTCTGAGGAAGGGCAGGATGCTCCCCTGTCTTAAAGAAGCAATCATAAGACCTCTGAAGAAGAAGCCTGACTTGGATCCCTCACAGTTAAGCAACTACAGGCCTGTCTCCAACCTTCCATGGCTGGGCAAGGTGATTGAGAAGGTGGTGGCCTCTCGGCTCCAGACGGTATTGAAGGAAACTGATTATCTAAACCCACTTCAAACTGGCTTTCATGCCAGCTATGGGGTGGAGACTGCCTTGGTTGGCCTGATGGATGATCTCCAAATAGGTTTGACAGAGGGAGTGTGACTCTGTTATTCCTTTTGCATCTCTTGTTGGCTTTTGATATTATCGACCATAGTATCTTTCTGGAGTATCTGAGGGTTTTGGTGGGAGGCACTGATTTGCAGTCATTCCAATCCTATCTCTCAGGCAGATTCCAGATGGTGTCCCTTGGAGCCTGTTGCTCTTCAAAATGTGAACTTTTTTTGGCATCCCGCAGGGTTCCATACTATCTCTAATGCTTTTTAACATCTACATGAAACTGCTAGGAGAGATCATCAGGAGACTTGGTGCAGCATGTTATCTGTATGCTGATGACACCCAAATCTGTTTCTCCATGTCAACATCATAGGTGAAGGCATAACCTCCCTAAATGCCTGCTTGGAGGCAGTGATGGGTTGGTTGAGGGATAACAAACTCAGACTGAATTCAGGTAAGCCGGATGTACTTATTGTGTGGGATCAGAACTCGGGAGACAATTTTGGTCTGCTGGTTCTAGATGAAGTCACACATCCCTGGAAGGAACAGGTATGAAGTCTGGGGGTGCTTCTGGATCCAAACCTTTCCCTGGTGTCCCAGAGATTACCAGAGGTGCTTTCTATCAGGTCTGGCTGATACTCCAGCTGCGTCCATTTCTTGAGATAAACAACTTCAGAACAGTAGTACATATGCTGGTAACCAGTGTTCCCTCTAAGTGATGTGTATATGTATGTGCACACAAGTTTTTTGATGTCCACTCTATTAATTTTACATCCTGCTCAGGTTGAATCAGGAAGGCTCCATTATGAATGCAAGTTTGCACACACTTCCTTGATACTGCCGCCCAGAACAAAACTTGTTCTGCACACAGATGAAAAAAATTAGGAGGAACACTGTAGCAACCTCCTAACTTCATCACTGCAATGTGCTCTATGTGGGGCTGCCTTTGTACATAGTCCGAAAGCTGCAGTTGGTACAGAATGTGGCAGCCAAGTTGGTATCTGGGTCATCTCAGAGAGACTATAGTACTCCTATACTAAAATAACTCCTCCCCTTTCCAGCCTCCCCCCTCCGGCCTTCTTTGGGCCTTTTTCAGACCTTTTAAGCCCTCTCCTGACTCGCGGTGGGCACTTTGAAGGTTGTCGCAAATGTGCACTGGCTATTTGTGTGCCCACTCAGAGCAGCCCAGTTTGATGGAGAACCAGCTCAATCTCGCACATCCCTAATTGCTACCAGCTTGTCTGGTGGCTACACAGGGATGGACGGGCCTTATCTGTTGCTGCCCTGGAACTCTGGAATGGGTTCCCTGTTGAAATAAGAGCCTTCCCATCTCTGACAACTTTTTAAAAGTCCTTAGTCTTATTTTTTTCACCAAAGGTTTTTAACTTGACTGTGGTTTTAAATTGTGTTAAAAGTTTTCATTTTAATCTTAATTTGCTTTATGTTGTAATCAGCACATAGAGAGAGGTTTGAGGCAGTCTACAAATTTGATTTTTAAAAAAATCTGAACACTTAAGATTAATGTGTGTGATCTGTAGTTAGAAAGTATAAACCGGAGAGGGTGGGAAATCTTGGGTAGCAGCTTTCACCTACAGCTCTATTAAACTGTCAAAGCCAGTACTCTATTGTCTCTGGTTGTATAGATGTTTGCTTCAGGCACTGAGCTTAATAGTTTATGGAGGAAATTAAGTGTGTTTGTATTTCACAGACTGATCAAAGTACACAGCATCCTCTGCTATTGCAATAGAATAGAAAATTCACACATCAGCTGTCTGGTTGCAGAATGAAATACTTCTTTGCCTACAAGAAAAAAAAAATCACTAAGAAGAAAATATGGAATATAACATGACTGAATTTTCCTACAAACAAACGCTGCATGTAGAAA
The DNA here is from genome assembly GCF_027244095.1 of Hemicordylus capensis. Taxonomy (NCBI): domain Eukaryota; kingdom Metazoa; phylum Chordata; class Lepidosauria; order Squamata; family Cordylidae; genus Hemicordylus; species Hemicordylus capensis. The sequence continues at coordinate 250,289,452 of NC_069657.1, forward strand.
ACTTGATGTCAGGAGGAAGGTTAGGCTGGCACTTCTGATATTCTACTTCTCTGTGCAGAGATGAAGGTGTATTCAGTAGCATGAGCCCGAACCTGCGCTCAAGTATACAGCCCAGATCTCAGCCCTGGGTACTATTACTACTTGTGTGTACTAATGATAGACAAATGTTAAATTGGTGGTAGTATTGCTAGTATCAGTGGCAATAACAGTCCCTCATCTTTAGGTCACTCATATGCAGTAAAATGGTTGAGTAATGAAATGTTACATTACTGTATATAGGCGAAGAAGAAACTGGAATGGAACCCCCCTGAGGGCAATTACTATTTAACCCAAGTAGAACTCCCTGTGTGGCTGGTGGGGTGGTTGGATTTATTTATTAATAACAGAGAGAAACTTGATGAAATGATTTCATCAGCAGTGAGTTAATAAAAAACCCAAATAGACCTCAGAAATAATAAATAATAAAACTTTGTTAGCTGCCCCATAACAAATTGTTCTCTGGGTGGCTCACAACATATTAAAACATGAAATAAAAACACACAACACTTTAAATCATAACAGACCAAAAGGGGAAAAAGAAAATACAAAATACAAGCAATTTTAAAACTCTTTAAAAATCAGTTAAAAATCAAATGTAAAAATTAAAATTTAAAAGAGCTGAATGAACAAAAACGTCTTTACGTGTAGAAGGTTCCTTGGCATGATTAAACATTTCTTTAGTTAGAACTTGCTTGGGGAGAAATCTTAGTCAATCTTCCAGATTGTTGCAGTATGTGACACACACACACAGAGAACACAGCCCCTCTTTCAACATCTTGTAGCACAGCAGAAATTAATTCCCCCCTGCCCCCCCCCCATGAGCAAGTATGCTTCCTACAAAGGGATCAAGAAAGGTAGCAACATATTCTGCTATATCACTGGAATTCTTAAAGGTGCATCTCTGCTTATGAGCTGAGCTACATTCAAGATGAGTGTCAAACAAGAAACCACTTCCCCTCCCTGGTCTGAGCTACTTCCTTTGTTTTTCATTGATCATCTCCTACACTGCCGAAAAGGAAAGGGAGAAAAGAACCAAGCTGGGCTGGTCTTCGTTCTGCACTCTGTGAAGTTTAGAGGTGGAATGAGGCATGAGAGCCAGACATGTGTGTGACTTCGTATTTGCCAAGAGTTTGACTTAGCTTCACGTATAATTCTTATAGTCTACACCCCCTTGAACATTTGTCACATTTTGAGTTACTCCACTCATCAACACACCATACTCCACACATTTCAGAGGAAACAAAATGTGTTTATTATTTGGGGGTGGGGTACATCCAAAATACAGAGGTGAAGTGAGATAATTGGATACATCTCCATCTCCGAGTCAGTATTCGGTGAAAGCACCTTTGGCAGCCGTCACAGCCGTGAGTCAGTTGGGATAGGTCTCCACCAACTTTGCACACCTAGATTTGTCAATATTAGACCATTATTTACAAAACTGCTCAAGCTCTGTCAAGTTGCTTGGGGAGCCTTGATGGACAGCAGTCTTCAAGTCATGCTACAGATTTTTTATTGGATTTGGGTCCAGGCTCTCACTGGGCCACTCAAGGACATTGAACTTTTTGTTCTTTAGCCACTCCCGTGTATCTTTTGGCTGTGTGCTTCAGGTGTTGTCATGCTGAAAAGTGAAATTCCGTCCCAGTTTCAGCTTTCTGGCAGAGGGCAGCAGGTTTTCCTCAAGGGCCTTTCTTTACTTTTCTCCATTCATGGTCCCTTCTCTCCTGACAAGTGCCCCAGGACCTGCTAATGAGAAACAACCCCATAACATGATTCTGCCACCACCATGCTTCACAGTAAGGATGGTGTTCTTTGGGTGATATGCTGTGTTTGGGTTTCCACCAAATGGTAGTTCCTTTGCATTCAGGCCAAACAGTTCTATTTTAGTTTCGTCAGACCACAAAATCTTTTCCCACATTGCTACAGTATCCCCTGTGTGTTTCTTTGCATACTTTAAATGGGATTCAGGGTAGGCTTTCTTGAATAACTAGCTTTACCCGCGTAGAGCACCTGCGTGCTAGTACTGAGACAGTGGCAAGAGATCCTCCCTTGGGCCTGCCTTCCTCCCAAATGCCAGGAGAGGCTATTTTTGGGCCATTTTGTGGCATTTGGGAGGCAAGGAGCCTGTGGGAAGAGCCCTTGCCGCTGTCTCTGCCACCATCCCTGCCACAGGTTTAAAAGGCCATGCCCACTCCAATACACTCCAGCGAGGCACACATTGCCTTAGCACTTTATATATAGAAATGGCTTTTTTCTTGCCATGCTACCATACAGGCTAGATTTGTGGAGTGCTTGGGATATTGTTGTCAGATGCACACTATGACCTCTCTTGGCCATGGAAACCTGTAGCTCTTTCAAAGTTCCCATTGGCCTCTTAATTGCCTCCCTGATTAGTCTCCTCCTTGCTCAGTCATCCAATTTGGAGGATGGCCTGATCTAGGCAGGGTCTTGGTGGTACCAGACACCCATCCACTTAATAATCTTGACGATGCTCCGAGGGCTATTCAAGGACTCTGCCATTCTTTTATACCCATCTCCTGATATGTGCCTTTCCACAACAGTTCTTTTGACTGCTTAGTGCTCATGTTTGGGTCTTTGCTTTGAAATGCACTATCCAGCAGAGGGAATCAATAGGAATTATTGAATTTATCTTATGTGACCCACTAAAATTTAACATGGGAGGCGTAAATCTCTTGGTGTGTGTTCTTAAAGGCACCTGGTTACACAAGAACTTAGTAGGGATGTGCACAAAACCAGCCTGTCCTGTTTGGTTCAAATTCAAACCAGGTGGGTAGGTTCGGTTTTGGTTTTGCTCGAACCCCCCTTCGGTTTAAATTCGAACCAGTTCTGAAAGGTTCTACATAGGGTATAATGGGGACTCGAACCAGCCCATTACTCCCTATGTAGAGCACCTAGGGGCACAAAACTGGGGTGGGTAGTAGGCACCCAGGGGTGCCAACTACCCACCTAACCCCAAAGCAATCGGACACTTCTGTGATTATTGATTAATTTCTGAAGATTTTTCCAATTTTTATATTCCTCACATGGGGCTGCTTCAAATCTCCATTATTCCCTATTTCCCCCCTTTCAGGGGTGCCAGGGTGGGTCTGCGGGCATGGCAGGTATGGCCCCAACTCCACCCAGGCAGCCTCAAGTTTGTAGGATTTATTGTTTGTTTTTAAATAATTGAAGAGTTCACAGCAATCAAGGGCACACACTGTTCCACTTATGAATGGGGAGAGACTCCAATGCATTGCAGTGGATGGAAAAATTCTTTTAAACCATTATTTAAAAATAAACAAAAAATCCTACAAACTTGGGGCTGCCTGGGGCAGGGGGATTGAGGCCATACCTGCCATGCCCCCAGACCCACTTTGGGGGCCCCAAATGGGAGACTGGGCTGGATGGGCTAACTCAAATCTCCATTATTCCATATGGGAGGAATACAAAAATTGGAAAAATATTCAGAAATTCATCAATAATCACAGAAGTGTCCAATTGCTTTGAGATTCGGTGGGTGCTTGGCATCCCTAGGTGCCCACCACCCACACTAGTTTTGTGCCCCTAGCAGGCCACCATACCCACATACAGTGACACAACTCAGAAGACAACCAACTGGGAACAAAAAACCACCACAGAAATAACTGCAAAGCCAAGGGGACCAAACCAAACAACAACACACAGACTAGCTACACAACAACAGCCATAAACCAACAGGACCTAACTAGAGGGTGCAAGGCAGTAAAACCAACCCAGCATGCAAACTGCAAGGAAAGAGGGGCTAGGCAAAAACACACCAATGCACTGAAGGAGAACTTAGAGTAACACACACCTGGGTCTTCTCCTGCTCTTCTCTTCATGTGGTTTTGCCTGTGGGAAAAGAAATGCCTCAGACTGTGTCTGGTCCACCACATCTTTTCTGGAGGCCATACAGGGCCCCACGCACATGTTGGCACCAGTGCAGCAGTGTGCATGCGTGTTTTTGTTTGGGGTGTGTATGTGCTGCTAACTAGAAGAGGGGAAAGGGAGGGAGAGCTCTGAAAAAATTAAAGGGATAGGAAGGTCCAGCTCAGAGGTGGGAGACCACGTTCTCATCATGGTGCCGGACCGGTGCATGCACATCTGGTGTGTGTGTGTGTGTGTGTGTGTGTGCGCGCGTGCCTGCCTGTGTTCCAGCAGAACCAAGGGGGGGGGGCTCTGAAAAAATTAAAGGGATAGGAAAGTCCGGCTCAGAGGCAAGTCAGTGGAGGCCACACATGATGTGGTGTGGCGGGAGAACACCTACTCATCTTGGCTGGTGCATGTGTGTCCGGTGCATGTCAGCAGAACCAAACGAGAGGGAAGGGGGGGGAATAAAAACAATTCACAAATGCATATATACAATACACATTACACAAGTATATATACAAATCCAGCTATACAGTAATATTTACACCACCAAGAACTATCTATACACAAACTGGACCAAAAACACTATCTACTACAGAAAGGAAAGGAAAAACCTCTATTAATGACAATATCCAGATACACACACACAAGAAGAAACCTCCACACAAGCACAAACTCACACACGCAACACCTATCTACACAAGCACATACTTACACACACTGAAATATTTACAAATACACATTTTAGTCCGGCTGCCCTCCTAAGCAACCCATTTTAAAATGTACATACTAACAAATACACATTTTTAACAGTCCCCACCTCACTCCCGCTGCCTCCCCCCAAGTCACTTATTTACACATCAACAAATCAACATTTTTACAGATCTAGAGTGCCACACTGGCACAAACCACCTAGTGTGTGTGTGTGTGTGTGTGTGTGTGTGTGCGCCCACGACCCCCTGAATGCTGTGGTCAGGTGAACTAGGGGCTAGTTCAGCATCTGTTTACACCAGTGGGGGTGTATCCAGTTGCCAAGTCACAGCACTAGTGAGCATGCTGTGACTTGGCACAGTTGAAGGAGGACCTGGGGAGGGGAGGGATGAGCGGAAGCTGCTGCCGGGCAGGTGACCAGCACCATGGGCCAATCACTCATCCAGCTCAGGGTAGTCCAGCAGGGGGACGTTTACCGTGAGGAAAACCAACTGCTCGACCAAGCCAGGGTCCAACCAGGACTGAGCAGGTGTTACCACATCGCCAGCGCGTGAAAACACCCGCTCGCTCTGGACGCTGCTTGGCAGGCAGGAGAGGAGGCGTGCAGCAGCTACCACCAAGTCCAGCCAGACTTGGTGGTGGGTTGCCCAGAACTGCACATGGTCCACCTCTGGGTCTTCCTCCACAGGTTCCTCCAAGTACTGGGCAACGCATTGCGTAGCACTGGTGAACCTGGTAGGCCGAGCCTCCCGCAAACTGGGCAAGGCGCCAAGACACACCCGCTTAAACCACTGGGCTGATTTAGCAGGAGGAACTGCCTGCTGCATTGGTGCTGCTGCCTGGGATGCCGTGCTGTTGGACTTGGAAGAGGAAGGGGCAGGAGCTGAAGTGCCACCCACACTATTGCTGCTGGGTGTGGGTTGTGAATGTTCAGGGGGGTGCACCATCACCACTTTCCTGCTCTCTGCGGGTCCTAGTGACCTTTTCCTCCCTAACTCTCGACCAGAAGTTCCCTCCACCTGGGCAAGTCATTGGCGCAAACTGTTGGGAATTCTCTCTGGTAAGAGAATCCCTTTTTCATTACAGCAGAGTGCACAGAGGCACAACACAGAATTTAGTTAGGCATGCGTGCATGCTGAGAGTAAAGTAATTTGGAGCCAGTTCATAGTTTCAAATCAATATATATGGTATTTATTAGAGAACTGCATTCTGGATAGGAAAGTGAGGAGTTAGGATCTCTAATCTAGCTAGCTGGCTGGCTAGCTGGATGCAGATGGATTCTGCATCTCTGCACACATGGTGCAGGGAGAGGAGCTTGCATGTTGCGAGGTAGAAGGAACAGGAGAGAAGGGAGAGAGGAAGGAGGAAGTGTCCCTGAGATTAGCAATCTACATTCCAAAGGGATAGTGTCTGAGCAGTAGAGAAGGGATGACCAATGTCTTGACCCTCTAGCCCTCTGACTCACTAGTCTGTCCTCCACTGTCATTGAGAAAAGAGACAGCGCAAAGTCCTTAACTTCCAACACAAACGACATTGCCATTGATGGTCGGGTCACAGAGACAAGCCATGACATACTCCCTATCACCCAACGCACCAACCAGCCTGTTGACAACCCCTCTGGCATGGTCAGCGAAGTCTGGAGTTCACCCATGAGCTTCTCCAGGAGGAGAGCTGTGGGCCGGGCCTGGCTCAGAGGAGTGATGTCACCACACAAGCTCTTTGTCAGAGCAGCAAGAGCTCAGCCAATGAAATTAAGCAAAACAAGTCACACAAAATGGAGGACAAGTTTGAAAATGGCCACTAGAGCTTTCAAACTGGCTCAATCGGTTCAAACTCGGACCGGCATTACCAATGCAATGCCGTGTTTGGTTCGAGTCTTCAAACCAAACCGCTTCAAATTTGAACCGGTTTGAACTCGAACCGGTTTGCACATCCCTAGAGCTTACAGCATTACAAGGTGGGTGGAGACTTCTCCAGTTGTTACATTTCATTTCAGTGTATTTTGGATGTATGCTTTCCCCGACAATAAACACACATTTTAGAAGAAACAAAATGTGCAGTATGCTGTGCTGAGTGGAATAATACCTTATTTAAATGCATGCATGACTGACACAACAAAATATGACAAATGTTCAAGTAGGTGTAGACTCTCTATAGGTACTGTATGTCACTACAGAACATTTGTCCTAGTCACTACTGCACTTAGAAAGTATTGCAGTGATTCTTGCTATTAATTAACTACATTTGACACAAAGCACATCATTGATTCGGTTCAATCTCTGTTTAGGTTGAGAAAATCTGAGTGCATAGTACATGAAATCAAATGCAAACATCAGTAGTTTGATTCCGTCTCCTCCTCAAATTAGTAGTTTTCTTCCATGGACATGTTGGAAACCAATGATTGCAACTGCTGTGTAGTGGGTCGCTCTTGATAGTAACAGTGCTTATCTCATTAGACTGTGATGTGTTGCAAATGACAATATTTGGGCTAAAGGTCTGTTCTTTGACAGTGGAAAACAAATAACTGGTTTCAGAAGAAGCAGCCAAACAACTCATGATCCATTTAACCTCTGCTGTTTATCCCAGCTTCTGCTAATTAATGGTTGCATTCAGATTTATAAATCCTGTAAACGTGTCTGACTTTAATAGTTGTCTCTTGCAACATCCTGTGACTCTGCAAGTTGTTAGTTAAAATTCAGGTTAATCTTACTCAAACGTCATTGCTGTGTCCCATATTTCAAAGTTAATTTTATTGTGTCTCTTAATGGGAGCCAAGCTCTCGTCATCACAATTTATGATCTTCACTACCGTAAACATTTAAATCAAGATCCTGTCATACATCCTCAGACTTCTTATTGAAGAGGGTTAATCTTTAAATTTAGGCAACTTCATAAAATCCGCAAGGAGTCTTGAGGCACCTTGAAGACTAATATATTTATTATGGGATAAGGTTTCGTGGATTACAGTCTACATTATCAGTTGCATGAGTGTTCTCAGTAGGCAAGTATCCGTTTAGCCACTGCACGACACCAGTTCTTAATTAATGTAAACAATGTGTTTGGGAACAGCAAGCTTATTGTAACAATAGTTGTAGGAGTACAGTCTGACCCAGGTTTTGACCTATCTTAGAATTGAGTTATTAGATGTTCACAGTAATCAAAAGCTGAAACTTATAATTTCTACCCATATGCGTAGGCATATGCACAAAATGGATTTTGCATTCTGTTTTGAGCTCATAATGTAAATGGCCAAAACATTGCATCGGAAACAGCAGTCAAGCAGGCTGTTTAAACTAAACGTTTTGAGTGTTTTGGCCATAGGAAACAATGGGGAAACTTGGGACACTCCATTGTTCCTCATGGGTAGCTTCTAGGGATACCGTTGGGTGGTAGGGCATGATGGGTGCTAACCACCCATGCCCAAAGTGGATTGGGTGGTAGGGCATGAAAGGTGCTACCCACTACCCAACCCACAAAAGAAATGGGCAAGCAGGCAGTTTTTAACTATTTTAACCTTTCACCAAAAGCCCCATAGGATCCTATGGGAGGTTTTAGGGAAAGGTTAAAAATTTGTTTTAAATCATCCACTTGTCCATTGCTTTTGTGGGTTGGTAGTAGGTAGCACCAATCATGTCCTACCACCAAACCCACTTTGGTGTTGCTAGGAGCTACCCATACAGTACATTGGGGTGTTTCTAATTTCTCCATTGTTCTCTGTGGCTAGAACAAGCTGCACTCACAGAGTAAATGCACATAAGTTTTGCATTGCAATTCGCAATGCACTTTGCAACCCTGCCTTGGGGCGGGTGGGGGGGGGAACCACTACAGAAGCACACAGTAAAAGGGAACTTGTCTCTCATGACACAGAACACATATTTCAAACACAGTCCAAAAATGGCCAAAAAAGACTCACTGACCCAGAATCCACTGCCAGCCACAGTGTGTGCACTGCAGTAACATCATTGGCACAAGTTGCTATCTTGCACACAATTGGCTCCTTATTTTACATCCTAGCATTGCAACAGCTGTCACAGCAGACTCCTTTCCAGCAAGCATAGCCATATAATGAGGTGTAATGAGGTGCCTCTGAGGTCCAATATATGGTGTTGACCGCCATCCAGTTTGGGAAGGATGAAGTACCGGGAGTAGAAGCTGGGGCTTGTCACATTCACAACCTTTTCGATCACACCCTTCAAGAGGAGAGCAGAGGCCTCCTGCTCCAGCTCTGGAGTTGACAGAGTAGTCATGAGCCCGGACAACAGTGGTGTCTGGCAAAACTCTAGGGCATAACCTATGTGTATGACAGTGAGGACCCACTGATCCACAGTCACCTTGTCTCAATTAATAGCGAAGGGAGCAAGGTGGGTCCAAAAGGCCATTGCTTTTTTTGAAAAGTATTTGGTCGCTGCCTCTGAAAGGGAGACTTGTATCAAGGCTGGAACTTGTTAACTCGAAAGGAATGCTCCGACGAAGATGGTTGCTGCAGAGGAGCTTTAGCCTGCTGGTAAGGAGACCATCTGGACTGTCTCTGTGGTTTAGAGATAGAGGAAGAGTAAGACATAGATTTTGCCATACTCCTCAGCTTCTGCACTTTCTGCAAAGTCTCATCAGTCTGTTTTGCGAAGAGGCTAGAACCTTCAAAGGGAAGATCCTCAATTCTAGCTTGAACCTCATAGGTCAATCAAGAGGAACGCAGCCAGGCATGATTTCTAGGAGCCACAGATGTGGCCATCACCTTAGCTGCACATTCCACAGAATGTCTTGCAGAGTAAGATTCTTGTTTTGCCACCTGCACAGCTTCACGTAGGAAGGCCTTTGCCGGATCCCGCTTATCCTGGGGAAGGAGAACTAAAAAGGGGGCCACCTTTCCCCATAAAAAATGGTTATACCTGGCATTATAGGCCTGGTAGTTGGCAACTCGCAAACGTAGAGCTGACGCCGAATAAAGTCTCCTCCCAAAGGAGTCCAATTTTCTCCCCTCTTTATCACCCAGCGCAGAGTGACTGCGACCCTTAGACTTATTCAGGGAGACCTCCACCACAATGGAATTTGGTGTTGGGTGATTCTCCAGTACTGCCATATTAAGTGGCAGAGGCACTGGAACTTTAGCCTCCACATTAATGAGACTGAATAAAGGGTCCAGTTCCCCTTTTTGTTGCACATCAAGGCTCACCCCTAAAGTCAAGGCCATGCGGGTCACATAAGCCGAGTATTGTTTCAGATCCTCTGATGGAGACACAGGTTTAGAGTCAGATTGAATGTCCAAGGGAGATGATCCCAAAGAAGCTAGATCTGAATCAGGAGAGTCAGGGTCGCCCCATTCAATATCCATCTCTGGAGATGTAATTGGATTTGGAACCAATTCCAGAGGGATGGTTGGAACCTCCGAGGGATTATCCATGGGGGTTGGTACTGACCCATCTGCTTTTGTAGTCGGTATCAATGAAGGCTGTGTCATCGGAGGCAGAACTGGAACTTCCAATGGCAATATGTGCCCACTAGTGCAGTCATGCAGATCCCATCGAGGAGAACAAGAGCGAGGCCTTCCTTCCAAATGCAAAGGGACCCTATGTAAATCATGTCTATTCCCACAGTCATCAGTCGCAAATTCCTCCCAGCACCGAGATACGTACCACAACTTCCCATAGTCAGAATAAACAGAGCAGCAATCAGAGGGAAACTGTCTATACACACCATCTTCTCAGCGCCAATCTCAACGGGGGGGGGGGTCATTCTCTACGTGGTACATGGAACCTTGCACAGAGTCATGGTATCGACGAGAGTATGACTGACCACATCAATCCCTGTGACCAAATACTTTTCAAAAAAAAGCAATGGCCTTTTGGACCCACCTTGCTCCCTTCTCTGTGAATTGGGACAAGGTGACTGTGGATCAGTGGGTCCTCACTGTCATACACATAGGTTATGCCCTAGAGTTTTGCCAGACACCACTGTTGTCCGGGCTCATGACTACTCCGTCAACTCCAGAGCTGGAGCAGGAGGCCTCTGCTCTCCTCTTGAAGGGTGTGAAAGAAAGGGTTGTGAATGTGACAAGCCCCAGCTTCTACTCCCGGTACTTCATCATTCCCAAACTGGATGACAGTCAACACCATATATTGGACCTCAGAGGCACCTCATTACAAGCGGTTATGAATGCTGTCAGTGCTGACTGTTCTGGCCCTGTTGTAGCGGGAAACGTGGATGGTCTCGCTGGACCCAAGAGATGCGTATTATCATATCTCTATATGCCCACAGCATCGCCATTTTCTGTGTTTCAAGATGGGGAAATCACCTATCAGTTCAAGGTCCTACCGTTTGGCCTGACAACGGCCCCGAGGGTCTTTACAAAGTGTTTGGGCCCCGTGGTGGCGTTCCTGCAAGAAAAGGGGATACAAATACTGCCATGTCTGGACAATTGGCTCATTCTAGCAAGTTCAAAGTGGGCTGGTTTGGACTCTCTCAACGCAGCCATAAACACTTTGGAGGGCCTGGGCTTACAGGTCAACTTAGGAAGTCCCAGTTGGAACTGATCCACAGGATACAGTTTATAGGGCTGATCTTCGACACCCGCTTGAAGAATGTTTTTCTCCTGGAGGCTCGTATAGGGACTCTTGTATGGTTGGCTTTGGCTTTCATGCCTGTTAAGTCATATAGCTGCCACCATGTATGTGCTTCCGGATGCGTGTCATTCAGAGGTGGTTCCTGGACATATTCAACCCCCTTTTGGATTCCGTTCATTTGGAGTGCATGCCTCCTCGAATAGTGTGTGAGGCTGCTGCTTGGTGGGTCGAGATCCATCAACTGGGCCTCAGCACTCCCTGTCATGTGCTCCCTCCACGGTGGATGATTACAACCAATGTGTCAGAGCTAGGTTGGGGCGCTTATATGGACAATTATTGCCTGAGCAGCCATTGGACCGCAAGAGAGATGGGTCGACACATCAATTATTTGGAACTGCTGGCTGTCTTCTGCGCCCTCAAGGGGTTCTTACCTATAATTGCGGGTTGTTCGGTGATGATTCAGGCCAACAATACAACGGCAAAAGCCTACATAAATCGACAGGGAGGCATGACCTCGAGGAGCCTCTTGTTCCTTTCCATTGGCCTGTGGCTGTGGTGTGTGGCACCACATGCGGTCTACATCCAGGGAGACCTGAATGTTCAGGCAGACACTCTGGGAGACTGAAGACTGTTTCCCACAAGTGGATGTTGGATCAGGGCTTGCTTCAAGACTTGTTCGCAATGTGGGGTGTTCTGGTTCTTTATGTCTTTGTGTCACAGGACAATGCTCAGTGTGCCTTCTGTTGTTCAAGGGGAGGGGAAGGGAAGTGCTCTCTGGGTGATGCGTTCATCCTGTCCTGGAAGGGCCCCTTCCTTTACCTTTTCCAGCTGTTACCACTCATACCGTTGGTCCTTTGCAAGTTGAGGGAAGACCACTCCAGGGCCATCCTGATAGCCCCTTGGTGGCCCAGGAGGCCCTGGTTTGCAACTCTGATGTGGCTGGCAGAGACGTATGTGTGCCTTCCCTCTCTACCTTACCTTCTGTCCCAAGAGAGGAGTCAGGTACTCCATCCAGAAATCCGGTCTCTACATCTGGCTGCGTGGAAGATATTACCATCTTCCCATTGAAACTCAGAGACATCTTGCTTGCTGCTAGGAATCAGACGAGAAAGTCGTATGGTCATAAATGGATTCATTTTCGTGCCTTTGCTTCTCAAAATGGTTTTCATGTTCTTAACCTGTTTGTTCGAAATGTTTATACTTATCTTTTGTATTTAAAAGAGTCTGGTTTGAAACTCTCCTCTCTCAGGGTACATTTGGTGGCCATTGTGGCACATTTGCCCACCACTGGGATTTCCTGGTTCAAGGACCCACTGGTGAAGAGTTTTCTGAGGGGGCTGTCACATGTTTTGCTGGATGACCGTGTAATGTCACTGGCTTGGGATTTGTCTGTGGTACTGGCTGGTTTGTTACGCCCACCCTCTGAGCATTTGGCTTCTATTGATCCTCGCCTTCTGACTTAGAAGGTTGCCTTCTTAGTGGCGATCAGGTTCTCAAGGAGGGTGAGTGAACTGTGGGCTCTGAGGGTTGATTTGCCATATCTTCAATTTCATAAAGATAAGTTCGTACTCCGACGAGATGTTCATTTTCTTTCGAAAGCTGTTTCTACTTTTCACCATTCCCAGCCAAATTCCTTACCTGTATTTTTTCAGAATCCTTTGTCTGATGTAGAACTCAGGTTGCATTGTTTGGATGTTCAGAGGGCGTTGTCCTTCTATGTTCAATGGTCTGCACAGTGGAGAAAAACTCCTTCTCTGTTTGTTATGTATGATGGACCTTGCAAAGGTTTGCAAGTTTCTTCGCAGTCCCTATCTAGGTGGATTGTTTCAGCTATTGAACTTTGCCATAGCTTGGCAAATAAACAATTGCCTGGGCCTATTAAGATGCACTCAGTTAGGTCCATGGTGGCCTCTGTGGCCTTTGATCGTGCGGTCCCGTTAGACACTATTTGTTAGGCGGCTGCTTGGGCTTCACCCCATTCCTTTATTGATGCCAGGGCACAGAATGATGCAAAGTTTGGCAGGACTGACCTGCAGTCTATTTTCAGTTGATGTACTTTGTTCCCATCCTCCCCACTCAATTTACTGAAGGTGGACTCCGTGACTGAGGGGATGTGGAGTGGCACAGCCGCATATAGTGGGCTGGGGGCAGGATTCCCACCTAAATCAGGAGAATTGAGCTTGTTAGGTTTCAATAAGGTCTCTGCACAGGTGCCTAGCCCATTGGTGTAAAAGGACAGATGACCACTAAAAAAACCAAAGTTACAGGTAAGCAACCTGTAGTTTTCATTTGGGGTCCCTATATCTTCCCCTCCTCGTCAATCAAGCACTGAAGTTTTGCTTTTATAAGATGACAGTTACTTGGGGACGATGAAGAGCCTTCATTGCTCTGAGCATCTGTTTTGTAGGTGTCCTGTTAAAATGCTCTAGCAGTTTTGTGTTTCTCTGGACTGCTGGTTGGGTACACAACTCATAGTACATGAATAGATTTGTCTTAGTCCTCAAGCTTTTTCCTCCTCCTCTTGTCTCCAGCTCAAAAAACTGGAAATAAAATGTGCCTTCTCAGAACACTAAAAAGAAAAAAGAAATAAAGAAATAAAGTTGGTCTGCCAGGCCTTCAGATTCCTTGCTAAAAAAGCTGTTTAAAAATAAGGTGTAACCTATTTAAAAGCTTACAGAACTGGTTAAATTCCTGAACATAGTCCAGTGCCAACCATGTGGATTTTCCGAGAAAATTTGATTTGAAAAATACTCTGATGTCCTAAACAGGTTGTGATCTGATTTACAGTTTGGATTGTGTGTATCTGTGGCTTTAATTTAACACACATACCCCGCCCGACTCCATTTACAGATACAGACCTGGTGTGAGGGAGTTGTAGGTTTCCTAAAGTTCCCTGAAGAAAATTTAATTACAATTTTGAAACTTCCCAGTTCGGCTGATATCGTTCATTTATGTTACTAATTAACTCTATAAAACTAAGCATTTTTAGGAATGGAAAACCTTGCATCTCGCATCATGCTGAACACACATAAGTAAACTCTGTAGTAACACTTAGCCCATAGAAGGTGCTACTGTTCTTAACGTGGTTTGCCAGTTTCCATTCTACAGCTGTACATTAGGAGAAGTAATAACTGGAAATTTCTTGGGGGCAGTGGTGAACCCAGAATGATGCTCCCAAAACGACTGCTTTTGTGAAGGAAGTAAGCCTGATTTGTGGTGGATGTAGCAGCTATGGTCCGTGTGTCATTTTGTGGTGTGGTGTTTTGTTTTGTTTTTTACTTTGCTGCTGTTCGGCAGAGAAGAAGTTAGATTCAAATAAAATGGTGGTGGCTGCTAAGCACTTACAAATTGGCTGCCAGTAGTATGAAAGTTCCAAGTAGGCTACATGAGGAGAGAGGCAGCAGAAACTTGGGAGAAGGGAAAAAGAGAAAAAATAAAATCGGTTCCAATTATTTGTTGAACAATAGGATTAGAGAGGCCCTAATCTATCTATTCTGAAGCACTATTTGATAAAGCTTTATATGAGGTAGAGGACGGAATTGCTGTTAGGGGCTGAATGTATAGATAGTCTTAGGTATGCCGACGATACAGTATTAATATCTGATAATGAGAATTATATGCAGGCAGTGTTAAATAGAGTAGTACAAACAAGTGAACAATGTGGTTTGACCATTAATACCAATAAAACTAAAGTAATGGTCATTACAAAGGAGCAGCCTGATCTGCCAAACATTATAGTAGGAAATAATAATGCATTAGATATAGTAACGTCATATAAGTATTTAGGTTGCTGGTTAAATAATAAATGGGATAATACACAAGGGGAAAAAAATCAAGAATAGAGCAAGCAAGGGGTGCTTTTACTAAAACGAAGAAAATTATGTAACCATGGACTTAATTTGAATTTAAGGATCAGAATGACTAAGTGTTATGTTTTCCCAATCTTGCTTTATGGAATGGAAAGTTGGACACTCACCAAAGATGTGTGTAAGAGGCTTTAGGCTTTTGAAACATAGATGGATAGAAGAATGCTGAAAATATCCTGGGTAGATGGTCACCAATTTAGAAGTTCTGCGAAGAATTAATAAAAAACGTGGACATTTTAAGAACAATAAAAGAAAGGAAACTGGAATATTTGGGGGCATGTGATGAGACATCGGAGATATCGTCTTATGCAATTAATATTGCAAGGAAATATCAAGGGCAGGAAGAAGGAAAACACCATGGTTGAAAAACCTTAGAGACTGGTATGGTAGAAGCACTTTGTCAGTATTTAGAGATGCAGTGTTAAAACTAAAGAAGTCTGGACTATAAGATTTGTAGCACCTCTGGAACCACCCAGAGATTTAGTGCACATTTAAAACTCATAAAAACAGATAAAAACCACAGTAGCTAGAAACACTTTAAAATTTTGACCCTTGTCTTTAGACTGCCAGCTCAGACTGCTCCAACAGGTTTTATGGGTGCGTATAGGTCATCTGTGTGGAGGGTAACTTAGTCTAGTTACTAGACATCTAGCCTCCTCATATGCAGATAAAGTTAAAAGCAAAACCCTATTTGGTCATTATGTTTACCACTCGTACCGTCTAGCCCTAGTCGAGCATTATCTTGTCTGAGTATATACATGTCTGTACACAAGTACATGGGGTTTTTTCGTGAATAACCATACCTGAGTTCATTTTAAGTGAACCTGGGTACAGGCCCATCAAATGTGTAGCACAGATAAGAGGTGTACTGCTGTACCTGTGCTTAACATAATATGTGAATAACCTGTGTTAACTGTGTGACCGTATTGAGTTTTCAACATAATGTGTAAATAGGGCTTCTGTGAACAGTGGATGCAGGTACAGATCTGGACACAGGTTCCATTATTGACATGTTTTGAATTCAGATACAGTAGTAAATTTCCTGTGTGTACTGTGCATTTGAGGGACTTCTATCCAAATTTGCTTTTAAAATGAACACGGGTGCAGACATTCACAAACAACCATGTATGAATGTACAAATATCTGAACGCAGGTAGAACATCTGACTAGGACATATGTTCAGTGGAACTTCTGATTAATTCTGTGCACTGAACTCCATATTGTGTTTGAGTAAATACGCTTAGGATCTGGTTGCATGACACATCTGTATGTAGCCGCATACAAGATATCCTGAAGAAAAGAAACTGGGATTGTTCCTAGACAGTGCTAAATCCCAAATGATTACCTTAGTTGCACTTTGTAAGTTGGTCCTTTTCATGACAGTTTATCACATGATACTTGCAAAACTCTCTCTGCATTTCACAGTTACTTTAACTTTAAATATGGATAACAGCCAGTGAGCATAACAGCAAGCTTCGTGGATGGGCTCCTCTTGTCGTGAAATGGGTGATTACAAGTGTTTTTACGATAATTAAAATTCTCAGAATCCTTGGACATTCTCTTTCAACTTGTGCAGTAATCTCCAATTTATTTATTTTATTTTTTATTTATTTAACCAATTTTTATACTGCCCAAAACTTACGTGTATGGGCAGTTTACAACAAAGCAAAACAAACAGAAGAAGAAATGACAGCAGAAAAATTAAAACATTAGTTTAAACAGAATAAATGATAAAAAAGTTAAAACATGACAACAATTTAATTTTATAAAAAAAATATACTAAAACAATGTTAAAACTATTAAAAAATATTTAATTAAAAGCCTGGGTGAACAAATGTATCTTTAAAGTCTTGTAAAAGGTTGTCAGAGATGGGGAGGCTCTTATTTCGGCATGTAGCCAGCACAAACATTCCATGTTTGTGCTGGCTGCATGCAACTCATCTAGCTCTAAGGACTCTCTCTCTTGTTCTTAACTCTGGAAAGTGGATAAGACCTTTAAATATCATTTCAGAAGGTTATGCTCCTAATGTGTGAGTACCACACAACCCCTCCACTTTGCACCTTGAGACTACAGGTTTACTTAAATCTGTATTGTATCTTATTCTTTCAACCTGCAGTTGCAGCAGGGTGGATTTGATTTAAATCAAACTGATTTAAATCACAATTTAAATCACTAGCAGGGTGGATAAAAATAAAAAAAAATCTGATTTAAATAAAAAAAAATCCGATTTAAATTAAAAAAAATTGGATTTTTTTGATTTAAATTGGATTTTTTTTATTTTTATCCACCCTGCTAGTGATTTAAATCGTGATTTAAATCAGTTTGATTTAAATCAAATCCACCCTGGCCCGTTGCAGTAAATTCGGCATTTACTTTCATACTCCAATTACAATTGACTCCATCCTATTTGTACTTTATAGTTTTGTTACTGGTTTCACTAGCAGAGAATAATTCTGTTTAATTTGGCCATCTTCCATATTTAGATCAATATTTAATAATGTTGTGTGTAGGGATGTGCACGGAACCACGGAGGCGTGGTCCGGCACTGGGGGGAGTGTGGCTTTAAGGGTGGGGGGGTAGTACTTCCCCCCCACTCTTCCCCCCCCCCGCTCTTCCCCCTCCGGCGCTGGACTTTGCTAAGACGTTTTTGGGGTGGCAGAGTTCCTCCCTGCTGCCCCTGCCCCCATCGTTGTCTGCAGAGTTTGCAAGCAGTCGAAGCTGGCACCCGTCGCGGTGCACGGCCACCGCTGGCACATGCGCCGCATACGTCACAATGATGTATGCGGCGTGCATGCACTGGCAACGGGAGCGCCCCGCAACGGGCGTATGCGTGGCGCCAGCTTCTACTGCTTGCAAACTCTGCAGACGACGATGGGAACAAGGGCGGCAGGGAGGAATTCTGCCGCTTCTGAAACGTTTTAGCAAAGTGCAGCACCGGAGGGGGAAGAGCGGTGGTGGTGGGGTAAGTATTACCCCCCCTGCCCTTAAAACCACACTCCCCCCACCGCCAGACCGGCCGAATTCCGGACCGGTCCGGAGGCCTCTTGCATGGCCCCGGACAGGTCTGTGCACACCCGTAGTTGTGTGGCAGAGGGGAAATTGCCTGGTATTTCCCAATGATTGAAGATATCCAGTCATTGGGAAATAGTAGGCAATTTCCCCTCTGCTATACAACATTACTGGTCTCATTGCCTGCTAGCTTGATGAAGAATCAAAAGACTGAGGGTGATTTGCCACTTCAAACAGTAAATGTGTACTTGAAGGTGCCTTTTGTACAAGTGGGGTTGAATTTATCTGATATGGTCAAGATTCATTCTTCATGCAGTGCAACAGAGCATGATATCTTCAGTTCGAATCTTTTGCTGCTTAGCTTTTATTTATACACTTGACTCTTCAGTAAGTCCTCCATGAAGGATAACTATTTCCCTGGTTGTAACTTCTTGTGTGCCATTTGCTTGATAGAATTTGTGAAAGTGGTTCTGTCCTGAGGTGCTTTAATAATTTTAAGATACATTTTTAGCAGTTTTTGCCATGTTGAACTATGAGGAAAAGTACAACTTAAAAAAAATTAAATTAATGGTTCATTTAAGACATGCTTGTGGGTTGTGGCAAATAAGAATTGTCACCAGTCAGGGATGACTGCAGTCATCCCTGAAAATTGCAGAAATTTCCCCCTTTTTAACCACAGATGACTGACATAGGGAGATATGGGTGGGATGGTAACTCTGGGTTTACTTGGAAGGCTGCTTCATCTTTAAGAACAGTGTGGAATATCTGAATAAAAGGTCCTTACAGACATGTTATGAAGACTCATTATCGTTCAATCTATTGTATGCTTGCAGTTCTCACCATTGTTCAGTAAACTTCCATAGATTTTTAAAAATTCCCTCAGTAGACTCGGATACACCACTAACAGTGTTCCCTCTAACAGGGATTCCCAGATGTTGTTGACTACAACTCCCATAATCCCTAGCCAAAGGCCATTGCAGCTGGGGATGCTGGTATTTGTAGTCAACAACATCTGGGAATCCCTGTTAGAGGGAACACTGGCCACTAAGAATTTTTGTGTAATGTTGAATCTCTCTAGTTTCTTCTTTAACATTGGCCTAATTGGGATTCAGTCCTAGTATTTGACATCGCATCTCCTTTCTAGCTACTTTCCCGTATTTTTCTGCCTAAGGAGGATGCATTTGTTTTTCCAGTTTGCCTTCTACTTCCTGCGTACTTCTATAGTACAACAGGAGTGGTAACTTACAAAGTGAGGGCTAGCTTCTGTTTGTCTGCTCCATCCCTAATACTCAACATAGAGTATGGTGGAACTGTGATCACATATTTTGTGATGCCCAGAATGCCATTGTGTAGGTGGCAGTTTCCCTTTTACTGCACTGTGGTTGTCATTTGTTAGAGAAGATGGGAGTGAGATCTGTTTACCCCTTCGCCTTGCAGAGGTCAGGTCAAACCTAGTAGAATAGCAAATCTTTTCCTATTGGCACCTGATGTAAAGGCCGGCATCTCCCAGCAATTAAGGGGATACAAGCGGTTAGCCCATTTAAACAAGTTGGCTTTATTTTTCACAATAATGTAATTAGTGCATTTATATTTAGCAAAAGAATCAAGCTTATTGGTCTAAGTTCCTTTATCATTGAATTTTTAAAGCATTAACTTTATTACTTGTCCATATTTGACTGGTCAGATCCTCAACTTTAGGAAGCGTGTGTGTGTGTGTGTGTGTGAGAGAGAGAGAGAGAGAGAGAGAGACCATTCCAAAGCAAAGGAAGGTAGCAACAAAACATGTGCACAATACTGCAGCATACCAGGATTCAAAGGGCTGTTTGCCCAAGTGAATGGCGCTTCTGCTTGAGTGGTGTGTGTGTGTCTGTCTTTGGACAGTCCTTGACCTTTGCCAACTTCCTCCTCTGGCTGTAGCTCCCTGCTCCCTCCACCATCCCACACTGTTACTGAGGATCAGGAGACCCTCAGAATAGGCTTTACATTTAGAATGCAGGAAAGCCTCTTGGACTTTTAGGACCCACTCAACATCATAAGCCACCTAATGGCTCAGTGGGGAAATTACTTGCCTGGTGAGCAAGAGGTTGCTGGTTCAGATCCCCACTGGGTGAAACACACATATCGGGCAGCAGCGATAGAGGAAGGTGCTGAAAGGCATCATCTCACACTACACGGGAGGAGGCAATGGTAAACCCCTCCTGTATTCTACCAAAGAAAACTACATGGCTCTGTGGTCACCAGGAGCTGACACCGACTCGAGGGCACAACTCAACATCATGCAAGAGAGCTTGACAAGCTTTACGTTTATGCTGCTTTTCTTTATTCATGTGTTACACTGTAATTTATTAGAATGTTAGAATATCAAGAAGGGGAGGGGGACATTTTCACCTCTTCCCCCAAAGTTTATGCTCTTTTCTTTTACCTAATCAAGGATTCTGCTTTATTATGTTCAGACCAGTGTTCCCTCTAACGTGTGTGTGAACGTGTGCGTGCACACAAGTTTTTTTAAATGTCCGTTCAGTTAATTTTAGATCCCACTCAGGTTGAATCGGGAAGGCCCCACTATGAATGCATGTTTGCACACACTGCCTTGATACTGACGCCCAGAACAAAACCTGTTCTGCACGCAGAAGGAAAAAATTAGAAGGATCAGTGGTTCAGACACACTAATATTTTTTTTTAAGTGGGGCAGGGGAGCTTTAAAATAACTAGTCTTGTGTTAAACAACCAATGCAGCTTGTGGGGAAATTCTTAAGGGTTGCCTTGTCCTAGGTGAGGTTGGTTGCTCCCTTGGGTCATGAGCAAAAGTGCTCTTCTGCATCCCACTGTGTTCAGACACCAGTGTATGTATGTATGGGAGGAATAGGGCTTCTTTCAACCCTGGAACCAATCCAGGCTTTGAAACTGTCTCTCCCATGAGGTCTGTCTGGCAACCTTGCTCCTATGCTAATGCTCTTCTTGTTTTGAAGGGCTTCTGCGTAGGAGGCTAGTCTCTGGTTTGCTGTATTCCCTCCTATTTTATTCTCTCTGGGGTGTGGGTGTGCTTTCTCCCCACCCCCTTCTCTGGTTTTTCATCTATCTTTGAGGTTTGGGGAGTCACTTTGAATGTCCTTTTCAATAGAAAAGCCAGTTATAAATAACACACAGTTCAGAGGGGGAAGTCTGTGAATCCTTTTTGTTATGAATAAACAAAATTCTCAGCTAGTAAATGTTAGCTCACATGCCTCAAGGAAATTGTCACCCAACCAGTACTGATCTGTAGAATTGGTATTACAACTTCAAAACAAGTAATTTTGGCTTTTGTTGCCTTCATGTCATATGTCCTGTGTTGTAAAATGCCATACAGGGATTACTTTTATTACATTATTCCTTGTTTCCAATCTGACACTGCTCTGAGTGACCTAAATGCAAATAGTACAAATTGACAATAATGCTCAGCATGACTTTATCTTACCCTCCCTCCAAAGAGCAGGATGGCACACATGATTGGTCCCTCTGCACAAGAATCCTGTGAGGTAAGGTTAGGCTGAGAGAGCATGATTGGCCCAAGATCCTCACGTGAGCTTCGTGGCTGCTGAGTGGGGATTTGAACCTAGACTTCCCAGGTCTGATACTCTATCCTTTGTGCCACACTGGCTGTATTTCTGAGCTCTTTGCCAACATAATCACTGCACCACCAGGAGCCCCAGAAGGTTACAAGTTCGATCCTGACCAGGGGCTCAAGGTTGACTCAGCCTTCCATCCTTCCGATGTCAGTAAAATGAGTACCCAGAATGTTGGGGGCAATATGCTAAATCACTGTAAAGCGCTTAGAGAGCTCCAGCTATAAAGCGGTATATAAATGTAAGTGCTGTTGCTATAATCACCTAAAATATAGTATAGTATGCCACTTAAATAGATAATAGGTTGAGCAAGTAATTGCATTCTATCACAGCTAGAGAGAGATGAGTTATGATGTGTGCGGCTTTTTGAATGAGAAAAGGATGGTAGCTTTCATTCCTAGTCATTTATATTGGATACTAGTTTAAATGTTACGATCTTTTACACTGAGACACACTTTAAAAAATAATAATAATGGGCCCTTTGAAATGCACCAGCCACCTCATACATTCTGAGGTGGTATAAGTGCATGACAAGTTTGTGCCATTTAAGCACCTGCATATTTAATTGCAGAACCCTACTTTTTCCAAGTGGGAGCAATATTATTAGCTCCAAGCATGTATGTAAATGATTACTAAAGCCACTCCACTTTGGCTTTGTTCAGATGTTCCCTTGCATGTTTCCTTTGGAAACTGGAGGGAAACTGAATCAGTATACTGATCAGACATTGTATGAAGATTGGTGAGAGAAGTGCAGGCTGATACTTAAAATATTTCAGGGATGAGTGGTTTTTGTGTCATCTTTTGTAGTATATGGCCAACACTGGACAGGCTTAATCTACAGGATCTTAATGAGCTCCTTCTAACATTCCAGAAACTTGATATTTTTCACTAATTTTTCATTGATTGCTTGTTTTCTACTTCTTGCCCATAAGTTAAAGTTGTTTTGGATTATAGTCATATCTCTTATTGCATTGCATTGAAAAATGACGGTAAGGAGAATGGATATTTGTTTACTCTGCACTGCATATTGCGGTATGTGTGGCTAGTGTTTTTAAAGTCCATGGCTAAGCACTGTAATGTTCAGTACTGTGAGAATAAAATATTTAAACAAGACTAATAGCTTTATCACTCATTTATGTCTAGTAATCTTCTGTAATTCAGTTTCAAGTTTTAGAGAATGTTGTGCCTTGTCATTAAAATGATTTAGTGAGTAGTTTGTTCCCTTATTCAGACATGATCATCTTCTCTGAAGTGATGTGTCTGGGAGATCTTGATGTTCATCTTTTGACCTTCCACTGGGGTTTGTTTTTGCAAAACTTTATTCATGATTGCCATAGATGGCTCATGAGTTTCTGTATTGTTCAAGATGAGACATTTCTTGATTTGTTCAACTTGACATTTCCTTCAAAGACTTAAAATCATTTTGTTCATCTGAGAAATGTTGCGAGATATTTGCATATTTTTCTGATACTAATGGCTTTCTCGTTTTCTAGATATGAGACATGAGTGTTGGACGCAGAAGATTAAAGTTGCTGGGAATTCTAATGATGGTGAACTTCTTCATATATGTGATCGTGGAAGTATCAAAGAGCAGTGGCCAAGAAAAGAATTCAAAAGGACATGTTGTAATACCCACGAACAAATTCTGGAGAAAGTATACTCCTCACAAGGCATATTGGAATAAACAGCAGCAGAAGTTGGAACACTTATACAATCCTATTTTGGCATTGCTTTCCAATATGACTGTGGAGGAAAGTTTTTCTTCTAATGCTAGTGTTTTGAACTCCTGTGACCCTGACCCAACTGTATCTTCGGAAGTTAGTGGCTTTGCAGATTTGCCAGATAGATTTAAAGACTTCTTAAATTACTTGAGATGTAGAAATTATTCTTTATTAGTAGACCAACCACACAAGTGCAAACATAAACCTTTTTTGCTTCTGGCTATCAAATCACTTATACCACATTTTGATAGAAGACAAGCAATTCGTCAGTCTTGGGGGAAAGAAATTAAATCAGGAGACATAACTATTGTGAGGGTCTTTCTATTGGGCCAGACCCCTCCAGAGGATAACTATCCTGATCTCTCTGATATGCTGAAATTTGAGAGTGAAACCCACAAAGACATTCTTCTGTGGAACTACAGAGATACTTTCTTCAACTTGACTCTGAAAGAGGTACTGTTTCTGAAATGGGTCAGTAATACCTGCCCAGATGCCCAGTTTATTTTCAAGGGAGATGATGATGTTTTTGTGAATACCCATCAGATCCTGGATTACTTGAAGAGCTTAACCAAGGATAAAGCCAAGGACTTGTTCATAGGTGATGTGATTAAAGATGCTGGACCTCATCGTGAAAAGAAACTGAAGTACTATATTCCAGAAAGTATTTATGAAGGCTCTTATCCTCCATATGCAGGAGGTGGTGGGTTTCTCTATTCTGGGGATCTGGCACTAAGATTAACAAATGCATCTGAGCAGGTCCTCCTTTATCCTATTGATGATGTGTATACTGGAATGTGTCTTCAGAAACTTGGGCTTGCTCCAGAAAAACACAAAGGATTCAGGACATTTGACATCGAAGAGAAACACAGGAATAACATTTGTTCCTATACAAATCTAATGTTGGTTCACAGCCGGAAACCTCAAGAAATGATTAAGATTTGGACAAACTTGCAGGATCCACGCTTAAGTTGTTAAGTACATATGTGACTTGTCTAAAATTTCCAAATTTGGGTTTAAATTTCTTGGCTAAATGGTTAATACACTGTCTTCGTATGGTGGCTTATTTTGCAAAACAAAGTTAGCTATAAACTGTCTGTCTAGTACTTCTAAAAGCAGGACTCCAATAACAGGGCACATTTTGAGGATATGGCATGAAGATGTAATCTTTATATTTCTACTGTCATGTTTCAATATTTTCACCTAATAAAATATTGAAAAATCATAGCCTTCAGAAATTGTGATTAAACTCATCATTGAGTAAATTACTAGTTAGTCCTGTGGTATTGGAAGTACAGTTTTCCTGTTTTCTAGTGCTGGTAATTTTAATTGTGGTCTGTTTTAATGACAACTTCATTTAACTGAAGTCATACACTTCTTGACTTGTTTACCTGAGATGAAACATCTCTGAAATTATGTTGTAAGTCAGATTCAGGAAGGTAGTTTCTAAATAAACATGGCAGATAATGCCCTAATTACTGAAAGATTTTTAAAAACATTTTTAACCCTTCTAATATTACCCCACCACTAAACAGTATTCAATTAAATGTGAAACAGACACATTGGTGCAATCTAAATGACAGTGCATTTAAATGTTCAAATGATATATTATTCATTTGCAGAGAAGCTATATAACTTTAAAACGTGACGTGTAAATTTGAGAGGTTGAGGCTTTTTATATATCAGACAATATATAATGGACAAACATTTTACAATTTTACTGGTATTAAAGCTACACACTCTCCTTTTACCAAGATAATAGGCTTCATATTTGCTCAGTTGTTGTCTTCTACATTGATTTTAAAAAAAGATACTAGGCAACTTGGATTTGAGCTAATTAACTGGTTTGTGAAATTGCACATTGGTTCATAAAAACTGGGCATTCCCTGCAGGCTAGACTTGCAATCTCATAGATAAGTGGTGGTTTTTGATATCCCAAGTATAAGTGAACCCTAAACTTGGAAGGAGTATCTCAAAGGAATGATCCTTGAAACCCCAGAAGTCCTACCTGCCATATCTTCATCTGTGTCATATGAGATAATTATTCAAAACGGTGACTGCTTTTATATATGTAGAAGTGCCTGTATTTATTCAGATGGAAGACCAAAACACTTTCTTAAATATATTTAAGAAAATTTTATTTGTATAGTGTTGTCAGTCATATTTAAATAGAAAATGCTATTTTAAATGTGTTGAAAATATTAAATATATTAAAATAAAGTTAGTTGTTTTTTAATTTGAAAAATGCAATTTAAGTAGTGTTTTGTGTAGATCCTGGATTTTGTGTAATTCTTCCAGACAATTCACTGAATAGCAATCACTAACTGGACAATCCGTTCAGGAGTATGTTGGAACTTACATTTATTACAGTACTTAGCTCCTGGTCTGTGATCTGCTGCTTGAGGAGCAAGCCCATAAAACTGGACACTATTCTTGCCCATCTGCATACTGGTGTGCAATTTCTGTCATTGTGCTGCTTGGTTAGGAGTAGGTTGTAACTAAAGTGACACTTTGCAGTGGAAAGGATCCTCTGTTCCCACTAGATTCATTGGTGCCATATAAGAACAATTCTATTGCTCTGATGCACAGAAGACGTAATGGCCTTGTGAGGATGCACACACTCCCACACCTGCAAATACAACAAAGTCTTATGGCATTTCAGACTAACAAACGTATTGTAGCACAAGCTTTCATGGTCTAAAGCCGATATGCTTAATAATACAGAAAGAGAGGGAGAAACATTGTAAACAGAGAGGTGAAAGGTCTATGGGATGTAAGAGGTGAAGTCCATGACCATTTTTATGTAAAGCTTAAATCTAAGAGATAAAAGTACACCTATAATTAGTGGCCTCAAAATCTCAAATGCCTTAAAGGCATATAGAACTCTTTTTCTAGATCGAAAAGATTCCACAATTGCATTCTTCCATTGAAACCCATCAACAAGCTAGAGCTTACTTGATGGAGGAGGGTGGTGGTGGTGATGATATGTTTCTGCCCAAATTGTCCTTCAGTTGATTCTTAAGTGATAAAGTTGCATGTGTATGTTAACAAGGAAGATGTACTTGCCCACTTAGTTCTCTGTGTGTGGTTTACTGAGCCATCTTATTTTGTCCATCTACTTTTCTGTATCCAGTTTTATGGCTGTTCCTCCACTGCCTGTTGTATTTCCTAGCTTCATGTTATCTGCAGTCTCTAAATTTTATTGAAAAACATGACTTTCTTTCAACTATATTTTTGTAAATCAAATAAAATTTCTTTGAATTTGAAAATTGGTGTGTTCCTATGAGAGATGTTTACAGGCTTTTCAGCAATATTTTGAGGGGGGTTTTACAGTTCAACATTGAGTATTAAACTGTTGCCTATTTAATACTTTGTGTGTGCAAATGCAGGGATATGAGCTGTGTCAATACTATTTGTTTCTAAAGTGCCTAAAAACAACTCTGTTTTCTTACAAAAGGAGAATTGGAAGGTGACTCCCGCCCAGGATCTCCATGGTGATAAAGCTATATCCATGCCCAGGAACTCCATGGTGATAAAGACCATACATCTAAATAAGATGCATATAAAAGGAACAGGAAACAAGAAGGGAGTTTCTAGAGTATAATAGCAAACAACTAAAGCAAACTATTGCTGAATGGAGCACAATATGAAAGCTATACAGTTGTCAAGCTCTTTAGGATGACCAGCATAACTGTTTGCATTGCGAATGTACTTGGATCACATGAATCGTCCAAACAGTTAAAGTGTTCAGTGAAAGAAATGAGATTTCAAGCCACTAACATATTCAGTTACCTACATAAGACTTGTTAGATTTTAAGTCTGTTAAGCATGATTAGACTGGTAGTTTCTCATGACATGTGGAGTGTCATGCCAAGTTTTTGGGAATGAAATTTGTAGCCCCTGTAACTGAGAAGAAGTTTGCATCTTTTCCACATCACCCCCACTTATTTTGCACATTGGAAGTTCAAATGCAAGGATCCTTCTGTTCCCTTTGGACCAAACTGCATGTTATGTTAAATATAGGACCAAATTAAGCGTTTAACAAAGCAAACCAGCTATGGTAAGGACCCCTCCCCTCACCCCCAGGTCATGAATGGGACCACAGCATGTGGAGGGAGGATTTAGCTAGGGATGTGCACGAAGTGGATCATTGATTTGGAAAGCAGATTTCAAAGGAATTGTTCTGCCTCGACCCACCTACCTAGGTCCAAGGCAAACTCACAATAATAGGGAAAAACCCACCCCCTCCTTTGTGATGGTATGAGTTGGAATGAGCTAAAAGCTTGTCACTCCTGTGTATCTCTTTCCTGCAGGCCTCCTTCTTTGCCACCTTTGTTGGAGGATTCTATATCAAAAAGCCCTAATACATTCTCCTTATTCTTGTCTAGAATATGTTGCCTGTTTTTCTCCACAATTTTGAATAAAGCAATACTACAATAACTTCTGAATTACTTTAAGAGGCATATTGATTGTACTAATGAAAAGACATGCTCAATAGGGCATAAAAGTTTTAAACAAACTTATTTTAGAGATATAGAAATCTTGATGATTATTTTGCACTGAGAAAAACTGATTCCTTGACCTAAACTACCTTTATTTAGAAGTTAAAAACACCTTCCTAGCACTCTTATTAAGGAAAATGGGTTAAAATTTCTGTTTGGATGCTGGGGCTGTGCCTTACCAAAATAATTGGGAATGGATTGATTTTGATAAGAATCTTGTCAAGTGCATTGACCTGCATATGGGGAAGTCCTTATTGAGCTGTTCGGGTAATACAGAGCACATTGGATCACTCCAATGCATTGGGGGATGGAGGCGTACTTGGTTAATTGTACCCTATTGGGCACAATTTTTAACATTGGATTCAATCTAATGAACAAATAAAAGGGCACCCATCAAGTTGGGCCTCAGTATTGGACCAAAGTGATTCACAGCCTTATCGGCATCCGTCCACCCTGAAATTTTCACCAAATATGAACTCTCCTCACATTTTTAAAGCAGGTTGCCCCAGCCCAAATTATTTTCCATCTTCCTAAGTTACCAAATCAGCCATCATACAGCTTTTTGTCCCCATAAAATGATCCGAGAACCTTATTATGCGTCTATTGGTGCTAATGGCAGCTTTGGGAATGTGATTTTAGCACTATGACACAAGGGGAAATTGTAGCATACCCCACCCCTCTGGTCCCAATTAGGATTGCAATGCACGCACGCTCTTTAAAGATAGAAACTCTGCAGTCAGAGGTTATATTAAGGACCAAACTACTAAGAAGTAATTGTGTGTGCATCTTGGAACTCCCTCACCATTGAATGTGTACACATGTGCAGCAAATGTCTCTCCAAACAACAACAGATATTTATATACCGCTTTCCAACACAAGTTTTCAAAGTGGTTTACATAGAGAAATAAATAAATCCAAAGGCAATGATATGTTAAATGATGCAGATTTCGTGACTGCATGAATTAGTCCCTTTCTCAATGGCCTCCACTTACTTCCCTAATTCATTTCTGGACACCACTTTTCATGCCATTGTAGTATTCTTTTGTGTAAAAAACCAAAAATCTGTCAAGTTCAGAATAAAACAGTGGTTCGAGAGTCATGAAACATATCTTGTGTTCATAGAATTTATGGTTATCTGAATTCAGATAATTTTATCTGCTTCAGTGTGCCTACCTATGCCACAGTTCTCCTAGCAAAAACTTCAAGTCTGGGGAGGGAGGGTGTTAGGGCTGTTTGAACCACATCCTCAGAATGTGGCTGGGTTGTTTCCTTGGGCTTTTCATATAACTAGAATTCTTTCTTTGTGTAAAGGTGCAGTTGATACCATCTACCAGCTGAGGAGAAGTTTCTGCTCTCTTTGGACACTAACGTCATGTTACTTGGTCCGTGTATTTTATTTGGGGACAGTGCTATTTCCTAGTAGCTACTGCAACCTTGGCAAGGCAATAAAAGCAGTTAGCAAGAGTACAGGGGATGGAGGAAGAGCAGGATATAAATGCAAAAAAAACCCTGTAGTTCAGCAACATCTGTGGAGTACCACAGGTTGGGAACCCCCTGTTGTAGAGAATAGATGAGGAAAATGTGCATGATTTTGACATTATTTTGAGAAGCCATTCAAGAATCTGGCCAGACGCCTCCAATGGCCGGGTAGTCCCTGCTCTCTTTCTAGGGGTTGACTGCAACACAGCTGGATCCAATCTGATTTTCTTTCAAAGGCTACAGGTAACCTTTTAGTCCTTTCATGGTGAATTGCTGCTCCAACATCAGTGTTGTCTTTGGGTCCAGGTTCCTTGGCAATGTGAAGCATGTTCAGTTTGTGGTCATTCTTGTTGAGGTCTGCTGTAGCTGCTCCAGGTCAGGTACCAGCTGCTGTGATCATTTGCAGAGATCATCTCTGCATTCTCCACATCTATCTGTGGGGTGGGAGTTGGCAGGAGTAGGTGAGCGCAGCAAGGAAATGAGTCTGCTCTTGGTGGCTGCTGGTGGTGGTGGTGTCAAAAGGTATGAATGCTTGAAAAAGGGCTGAGATACCTGTCTTCAGCTTCAATGTATGCCTTGATATTTTATTCCTAGAGAACATCCACTCTCGTCACCTCAAATTGCCCCAGTTCTTCAGCCAACAAGCCTGAGAAGCTCAGTTTCAGAGCAGGTATATGGTCAGTAGCCTCCGCTGTGGTTACAGATTCAAAGAACTCATTCAGTGTCTCTGGAATCTCCTTATCCTCAATAATTAGGAGTATGTAGAACCAGTTCTAGCTTGAACTGGCCTGGCCCCGCAAAAAGGGCCGATCTGAGTTTGAACTGAACCAGTCCCAGTTTTGATCCATTCAACCAGTTTGGCCATGCTTGGGGGATCCAGTAAAAAGCAAAGGGGATTCCCTACCTATAAAGGGGTTTGAGGGGCGGGCAGGGAGGCAGGCTAGAGGGTACTTGACTGGTGCCGGCCCCTCTCAGCCCTGCCGGCGTTGCTCCCCATCCCTCGAATCCCTTTATAGGTAGGGAATCCTCTTTGCTTTTAAAGGGGAAATCCTGTACAAGCAAGGCACTCTAACTAGGCCGACCTAGTTCAACAGCATGAACCAAACGGGCAGCCGGTTCTAATGAACCATTTTGTGGACCGGCAATTCGCTTCAAATTCAGTTTGAATTTGAATTTCCTGGGCAGTTTGAATTTGAACTGAACCACTGCTGATGGTTCCATGCACACCTCTCTTAATAATGCCTTTCACACCCTCATCATATAAACCCTGGCAGGTTTTCTGTTTCTGATATTTTGAAGGACATTTTTGTTATTACCCATGACAATTCTAGCTATGTGCTCCTCAAACTCTCTTTTTGAATCCCTTATTGTCTCCTTGCATTTCTTTTGCCAGAGTTTATTTTCCTTTCTGTTCTCTTCACTTGGGTAGGACTTCCATTTTCTGAAGGAAGTCTTCTTCCCTTTTATAGCTTCCCTGCATCCAGGGGCGTAGCTAGGGGAGAAGGCGCCTGTGTTCATCCCTCTGTCTTGCGGCCACCCAGAGTGAGGGAGAGAATGAAGAAAATAGGGAGAGATGTACTGGAGGGTCCCCAGGAGCTGGCCCATGTTCTTTGAAACCTTTCGCTCAGTTTATAGCTATGCCCCTGCCTGCATCTGCATGCTGGCATCCTCCTGAACTTGGTGGTACCTTTCCTCCTCTTGGTATACATTCCAACTGAGCTTCTATTGTGGTTTTAAATAAGTTCCATGCTTTCTGGAGTGATTTGACTCATTTTTGAGACATTTCCTCTTCTGAAGTCCAACACGTGTGTGTTGGACTTCCTTGACAATGTTCCACATGTATATAAACTGAATTGGATCACACTGTGTTCACGGTTTCCTGGTGAGAGAGAGAGAGATAGAGAAGAGCTTTTTACAATTAAGTGCCTTCAACATGTGGCACAACACAACTAGATAAAATGCTTCTTTCTTCTTGTCTTGTCTTGGGCAATGACCGGCTTTGGTTATTTGGACATTAATCAAAAACATGTTCCATGCCTCAAAAGGTTCCATAGGGATCAATTAGGCACTGGTAATGCTTAGCAAAGCAGCTACTTAGATGCATGTACACAAGATAAACAAAGCCACATTTTAAAAAAATAGTATCTCTTCTACTTGTAAGTTATATTTATATTAAATATATTGTCGATTTCATATTCACAAATAAGGGCCTTTTCAGACTGTGAGTGCACAAGCAATTTATTTTAATATTTAAGCTGCTTTGCAATGGTATTTATTGCAGGTTCTAAAGCGAAAACTCTTTTGTACCACAGTACCATTCATGCTAAAAGTGCTTCAGAAGAACTACCACAGACAGTGAATTGAGCTAGGAGGGCCTGTGATCATTTGACAGCTCCCAAGATATGAAGAATGTGTCATGTTGTTTCTGGGTCGTGGGAGTGCCATTTAGGAAGGACAGTGAGATCATCTCTTCCATTGTATCTCAGACCATATGTGATTATTTTTTAGCAGCCTCTCTCTTTCTGGCCAACTCATGGGTCCTACAAACAGAGGGTTGCCATAAACAATTAAGTGAGCCTTACATACAAGATATGCATGAAAAATGTGCAAAGGGGGGTGGTTTACATGGTTATTGAAAACATTCCTGTAGTAGTCATGAGATATAAAAATGCTCCACAAGAAGATCTCTTAAAATGTGCTTTCTGTGGATTCAAGAGTAGGTCTTTGAATCTTGCTGAGAATCTTCTGTTATATTATTCTGAAGTCTAAACTGTGGCCCTTGTCGGCCAGAAATTTTTCCACCCAACCCAATGCACTATTTTCGAAGTGGCTGTCTCAAACAATGGATTGACAGAGGCTGCAAACTGCCTGCCAGCCCACTGCATTGCACAAACCTTGTGTGATGGCAGCCCACCACTGAATCGCCTACATGCTTCCTCTTCTGCCCCCTTCCCTTGGGTTTTTTTTAAAGCCAGAGCTGGAAGAGTGGAGAGCAGCAGCTGCCACTGCCAAGTAGGAATGGGAGAGCCTCTGGGATTGGAGGGGAGGAGTGTGTGGTGGGGTTTGTGTACTGGGGCGGGCGGGTGAGGGGAGGTTAGAGTGGGGGTCTGGGAAAGACTGGGGTGCAGTGCACTGAGGGGGTGGGAACTGGGTGGGGGCAGATGGGTGCACAGCATGCTCTGTGCCAGGCCTGCTCAACTTTGGTCCCCCAGCTGTGTTATGGGGCTACAACTCCCGTAATCCCCAGCCACAGTAGCCAATAGCCAGGGACTATGGGAGTTGTCAGCCAACATCTGCAGGAAGGCCAAAGTTGAGCAGCCTTGCTCTATGCACTGCACAGGCATGGATGTGTGGGAGGCTGGACACACGGAGGCAGAAGTGCACCTAGGTAATTTTGGAGCCTGGACCTAAAGGCTTTTGGAGCCCCCCCTCCCCAAATTAAGCATCATGCTCGGCTGGGCAACCACACAACCCGGGACAGACTAAAGAGAATTGGGGGGGGCAGGGGCTGTGGAGGCCCTGGACTTCAGCCCCAAAGTCCAGGAGTAAGAGCACCTCTGCCGAGAGGGCTGAGCCCAGGTCTGACTGAATGCAAAGCACCTGGGTTAACAAGCACTCACCTCGGATGCCAGGAGGAGGAACAACTAGTAGGAAATGAGTTAACCCTCAAACAGCATTCTCTCATTAAAGACTGTTTTTCATTTAGAAGAAGAAGAAGAGCTGAGTCTTCATTCCTCGTGTTTAGGTGTAATGCACCGTTAGCCCCTTCAAGAAATCCAAGACAGAGCGTACAAATATTTGTGAAAAAGAAAAACTGGTGTAACATCTTCCTGACCGCTGTGGCTGCCGTTGATTCTGCATGTGGAGTTTGTGAGTGAACCACTTCCCTGTTTAGGTTGCAGCAGCATTGTAGTGTATCAGCCAAAGGGCAAGATTATTCCCGGTCAATTTTCCAAAGCCAACCAGCTGGCTCTGTACCTTGGGAAATGCTGCTATTGACTGGTGCTGCCTGGGGAGGGAGATAGAGGAAGGGCCGTGGCCTCCCGAGAACTGTGCCGAATGGAAGCTGATACGGTTAAGTCAGCAGCTGAGACCACAGTTGGGTTTTATCACGGGGCAGATCGGCTGTAGAAGATGGGTCTATTCATCCTAAACCCCAGAGTTTTAAGACGCACAGGAGTTCTCACGATTTTTCCTGCTGTTTCTCTTTCAAAGAAAAACGTTCTTGATCTTTTGTGTCCTTTCAGGGAAAGACAGGCTTGACAAACAGCCTGCATTAAATCTGAAACCTTCATTAAAGGTTGTGAAATTAAGGACTTCTTGCCAAAACCTTCTTTTCCTACATTCTTTCATTTAGCAATATTAGGATAATGCCTTCGGCTGTAACTTTAATTGTGCTGAGATGAACACCCTATAGAACATTTCTCAGCCAGAACGTAGGTTTTAGCTTTTTATAAAACAATGTAACCAAAACATCAAATGAAATCCATTGTATATTTTGGGGAGAGCATCCAGATAGAACGTCACTGGGAGTAGAGCTTAGTGTACCGTCCAGTGTGTCAGGACTTAACAGGCAGAAAGGAGGGGGAAGTGCAATTACTTTTAGGATAACCATGTTCTTTATCAGGCTTTGATTGGTCCCCAATGATTAAATTACTGCTTGCTTACATGAGACCAAGGGAACAATGTTATTTTTCAACACGGTTACTTAATTTCCTCCCCCATAGGAGAGGAGTGGTAATGTTATTCTTGGTAATCTGCTTGCTGCTTTAGTGAAGAAACAGATTTATTGAAATGAAAACACAGACAAATGCTTGAAGCAGTAGTGGACAAGGACATATGTCATGAATGTCTAGAACAGTGTTCTTTATTGTAAGGCCTGGGGACAAGTGGTGTCTCCCATCAACCCTCGGTTTGGCCCCCTGACTGATTGTTTGTTGGGCCTGTATGAAGCTTCAGCCAAAGCTGAATACTCTACACAATTCCCTTGGGCAACATGCAGAGATGACCATTCTCACCATATAGTGCTCAGCTTTGCCCAGCATCAGGGAGCTCCTTTAAGGGAAACTGAGCTCTCTAGGGCCTCTGCACCATCTTGGAAGATGTACACAGAGTGCTGGGGAGTATAGCCCTTCCTAGAGCTTTCCTCCAAGAGCTCGAGAGGGCTCCACAGGGGTGGAGCCACCATTACGCAGTAGGGGTCAAGGAATCCAGGGCGCCAATGAAAAGTGCCACCAGTGCTGTCCTTGTGCATGATGTCACTTGCAAAGGGGGGGGGGTAGCCCAATGCCAGGGGGCCCGCCCCAAGCCCTCCTGATTTCATTTCCATCCAGCATTTGCTGACTGGATGCATTTATTTCCCTTTCTCTCCCTCGCTGGTGAGAAATTTATGAAGGTGGTGGTGCAACTTCTTAATAAAGGCCTTCTGTGTTGGAAAAAGGCAGCTGTGGGTGGGATCCAGTAAGATGGTAGGAGTGTTTATAAACTGTGGGGAAAGTGAATAGAGAGAAATT
Source organism: Hemicordylus capensis (assembly GCF_027244095.1). Classification (NCBI taxonomy): domain Eukaryota; kingdom Metazoa; phylum Chordata; class Lepidosauria; order Squamata; family Cordylidae; genus Hemicordylus; species Hemicordylus capensis. Next base: position 250,324,336 of record NC_069657.1, read on the forward strand.
GTTCTTTCTCTCTGTTCTGGGGCCAAAATGAATAAGTTCAGGATAATCAAAAGGACATATTTGTTCATGCAATGAATAATAGAACAGGAGTTCCTAGACTTATTATTGGACTACAACTAGCTGTCTTCAACCCCAGACACAATGGCCAAAGGAGTTGTAGTTCAACATCTGAGGATCCAGGGTTGGGATGGGCACCCCTGACCCAGAATACAGTGCCATATATTGCTGCATCAAAGATTTCTTTTTTAAAAGAAACAAATCAATGCAGGGCATATCTACTCTATTGGCAAAAATGGGGCCTCGGTATTCAGAATCCATACACACTTGATTACTGCATTCTGGGGCCAAATTAAATCTGCATAGGTCATCTGCATTCTTAGGGCATCTCCTTGGTCATGGTGGGAGACTTACAGCAAGACCATTTGATCTGATCAAGCAAGGACATTCTCATTAGGACATTGTATCAACAGTTTCCAGTTTCCTAGCTGGTCTGAAAAGAGCTGGATGTGAAAGGCAGCTTTTTTCAATGAAGACTAGGCAAGGAAGACATAAAATAAATGCATGGTGCATTTCTCATGATCAAAGATTGCAAGTTATTTCAGGAAAGCCTCTTCTAGTTATTTTGGCAACAAAAGGTTCACTGACTTACTCTTAGGAGAAGGCTTCAGCATATTTTTGATATTTAGAGCTGGGGCTGTTGCCAAAAATCACAGTATAATTCTTGCTTCATCAGAGTCATGCGTTGCACATTTAGAGAGTTGTGTGTGAATAGTCATAGCATGCAGCAGGAACTGACTTGAGCTGTACTGTAGTGCAGATGAGCAGAAACCTTGCAATTCCTGTGCCCTCTGATAGACTTTCAGAGAGCTACATAGTGCTCACAGATTTGCAAAAAAAAAATTTAAAAAAAATCCCCTTGGATGGGTGGAGAAAGTGAAATAAGTAAAGAGCATTTAATAAAGTGCAGCAGACTTCTGAGTAAATATGTACAGGCTTGAGCTGCAAAACTGCATTCCATGAAGCACTTCCCATGGAGTAGATAGGGAAACTAGTAGCCCAGCATTCCAGGACGCCTGAGCTACCATTAAGACTGGGTTGCAGCCTTAAAACTGTGCTCAGTCAAAACGAAGAGCCACATTTTCCAAACTCCTCCAGTCCTCATTGCTTTCTTTCTGCACGTTCAAATTGAATATCCTTGTTTTGAGTCTTTTAAACAAAAAAACCTGTCTACATGTGGATTTTAAAACAGCTATTATTGTCCATCAGATTTGCATTGTGCTATGTATGAACTCTCTGAAATGGAAGCAGCCACTAATTTATGTGGGTTGGATTTTTTTAAAAAGTCCATTAAAGTAGAAATCCTATCAGTAACTGTTTTTGGCAACAGTAGGTAGGCATGTGATTATGTTCTCGGTTGTTTGTGGGAGTGATTCGTTTTGCAGCTGATTACTAAACTAAACATTTCAACAGCAACAGAAATGGTAGATTTTTGATGTTTTGAAGAACCAAAAGGTCATGTAGATAAACTACCTGCCTACTTCAAGGCAGACACATCTATCCTCAAATATTTGGATCAGAATATACTGCAAAATAGAAGAAACTAGTCTGATCAGTGAGTTTTGGAAAATCAATATGTAAGGCTGGTCTCCCTATAGAAACTGAAGGAGACTCGTAAGCTACTTCCTTTCCCGTCCCAGTTTTGAGTAGAGAAGTGCTTCCTTTTTGTTGGGCTTCTTGCATTCCTTAAGACCAGTGAACAATTTACTTTTCAAAGTTGGGTACAATTAGTACCATGTTTTGAAATGCAAAATCTGTGCCGTCAGGGCCAGTTCTAGGTTCACAGGAACCCTTGCAAAGTGGCCAGCACTGAAGCAGAAGACCTTGCAAGGGTGTGAAAAGTAGGGAGAGGTGGCAGATGGACTTAGGAAAGAACATAAGGTGGTGGCGAGATGGCAGGGAGGGCCTTGCAAGGACACGCAAGGTGGTAGCAGACTGCCTTTTGGACATGAGCTTTCTACTTCAGAGAGAGATTCTCTGTGAATAGAGGGGCACCACATACCCAGGAAGGGTAGGAGCTACTGTTAAAACTTCCCTTTCCCACAGTGTCCAATCAGATTTTCCTTTCCAAAAAGCCTGCAAATTCAGACATTTAAAAATATTTGGTTTAAGGTGAATGTTAAGATGCTTTCATTTTTCACTCCTGCTCTAAAAAGTGTAAAAATTGCAAGTTAAGATGCCTGTCGTAACTTCTACACCATATAAGCTGTAAAGATTTGGTATGGTTTTGTATATTATGCTGCTTTGGAAATGTGGCTCCATGCATCTACACTTTGCCTTGGTCAAGCCAGAAATGCAAAAGGTCCCCAATCCACCACAATAAAAATACACCAAATTGTTTTCATTTTGGTTCATCTCTATAAGGCACAGTTCTTTCCCCAAATACCATGTAGTATAGCAGGGCTTGGGACCTTTACTCATGAGTAGCCCTCACCTATATTTACAAGTAAAACCCATGCCCTTTACTCATGAGAATCACCATAGGCCCAGGTAGGGTTGCCAACACTGGGTTGGCTGAAATTGGGACAGGGACTCCGGGGGGGGGGCATGGCCACCTAGGGGTGGATCTTGTCTTTTTATGTATTTGTTATGGCTGAAGGAGCGCCCAGGCGTGCCGGCTGGAAACAGGTGGGAGACATGGTGAAGGAGCTCCTCCTTTGTGCCTGCCTTCCTTGCAATGAGGTAGGTCAGGGCTGATTTCAGGCCTCTGCACACTTTTCATACTGTGCAGGAGAAGGCAATGGTAAACCACTTCTGTATTTTACCAAGAAAGCCACATGAATAGAAAAAATAGAATGATTGTTGATGTAGTGCCAGATGATGGGCCCCTCAGGTTGGATGATACTCAACATGCTACTGAGGAAGAGCTCAGGATCTCTCAGAGTACCGATGGTGTTTATGACACGGTTAGACTAAAGCCTTTTGGATGTCTAGCGGCTGATATTGCTGTGTGGGAAAAGAAAATCCGAAGCTACCAAGACAGAATTACAATGGGAATGTGGAACATAAGAAGCATGAATATGGGAAAGCTCGACACAGTGAAAGATGAAATGAATCAACTACAAATTGACATCTTGGGTATCAGTGAATTAAAATGGACTGGAATGGGACACCTTCAGTCAGAAAATCATACCGTTTATTACTCAGGACATGAAAACCAAAGAAGGAATAGTGTTGCTTTCATAGTCAGGAAGGATATAGCAATGACAGTACTTGGGTACAATGCAGTCAGTGACTGACTAATATCAATTAGATTTCATGGACAACCCTTTAACATGACAGTTCTTCAAGTCTATACCCCAACATCTGATGCAGAAGAAGAGGAAGTTGATGAGTTTTATGCTCACCTCCAGTCTGAAATTGACAGAACATGCAAGCAAGATGTGATACTGGTGGTTGGAGACTGGAATGCCAAAGTTGGAAACGGTAAGGAGGAAAACACAGTCGGCCTATATGGCCTAGGAAACAGAAACTAAGCAGGAGAACGACTTACTAGTTTCTGCCAAGCCAATGATTTCTTCATTGCTAACACATTCTTCAAACAACCAAAGCAGTGCTATACACATGGACATCACCAGATGGAGTGCACAAAAATCAAATTGATTACATTATTAGTGCAAGGAGGTGGAAGAGCTCAGTTATAACAGCAAAGACATGGCTAGGGGCCAATTGTGGAACAGATCACAAACTGCTCATGTGCAAGTTCCAAGTCAAGCTAAAGCGGAAAAACAAAGCTATCCAGCTTCCACTATATGATCTTGAGAATGTACCCACTGTTTTCAAGGAGAACATCAGGAACCACTTTGAAGTTCTGAACCTCATTGATCGGGAACCAGAGGAAATGTGGAATGAAATCAAAGAAGTTGTTAAGGATGAATGTGAAAAGATACTGCCAAAAAACAGAAGAAAGCAAAATGGGTGTCAGAACAGATGGTGGAAATTGCCAAGAAGAGGAGAGAAGCCAAAGTCAAGAAAAATAAAAGCCTCAGGAAGGAACTTAATAGGGAATTTCAGAAAGCTGTTAGAAGAGCAACTCCTCTTATGTTGTTAGGTTGGATCAGTTCCAGTTTGTGACTCCTGAGGATGTGGACGAGCTGATTGGAACGGTGCGGCCCACCACCTGTCCTCTTGACCCTTGCCCGACATGGCTTATACTATCTTGCAGGGCAGTTGTTGTAGAAGGCCTGGTAGAGATTATAAATGCGTCTCTGAGGGACGGTAGGATGCCTCCTAATCTTAAGGAGACAATTATTAGACGACTTCTGAAGAAACCTACCGGATTCCTCAGAGCTGAGTAAGTACAGGCCTGTCTCCAACCTTCCGTGCCTGGGCAAGGTAAGTGAGAGTGTGGTGGCCTCCCAGCTCCAGACTGTCTTGGAGGAAACTGATTACCTAGACCCATTTCAAACTGGCTTCCGGGCTGGCTATGGGGTGGAGACTGCATTGGTTGGCCTGATGGATGATCTCCAACTGGGAATTGACAGAGGAAGTGTGACTCTGTTGATCCTTTTGTACCTCTCGGCAGTGTTCAATACTATCGACCATAGTATCCTTCTGGAGCGTCTGACGGGGTTGGGAGTGGGAGGCACTGCTCTGTGGTGGTTCTGCTCCTACCTCTTCGGCAAGTTCCAGATGGTGTCATTTGGAGACTGTTGTTCTTCAAAATCTGAACTTTTGTATGGTGTCCCTCAGGGCTCCATATTGCCTCCGATGTTGTTTAACATCTACATGAAACCGCTGGGAGAGATCATCAGGAGATTTGATGCAGGGTGTTATCAGTATGCAGAAGACACCCAAATCTATTTCTCCATGTCAGCATCATCGGGAGAGGGCATAACCTCCCTAAATGCCTGCCCGGAGGCGGTAATGGGCTGGATGAGGGATAACAAACTGAGACTGAATCCAGATAAGACGGAGGTACTCACTGTGCGGGGTTGAAATTCGGGAGACGATTTTGATCTGCCTGTTATGGATGGAGTCGCACTTCCCCTGAAGGAACAAGTATGCAGTCAGAAGGCACTTCTTGCCACTGCCTCAACCTGGGACACCAGGGAGAGACTTGGATCCAGAAGTACCCCCAGACTGCGTACTTGTTCCTTCGGCTGATACACCGGCTGCATCCATTTCTTGAGACAGATGACCTCAAAACAGTGGTACATCTGCTGGTAACCTCCAGACTGGATTACTGCAATGCGCTCTATGTAGGGCTGCCCTTATATGTAGTCCAGAAACTACAGTTGGTCCAGAATGCGACAGCCAGGCTGGTCTCTGGGTCATCTAGGAGAGACCATATTACTCCTGTATTGAAGGAGTTACACTGGCTGCCAATATGTTTCCGGGCAAAAACAAGGTGTTAGTTATAACCTATAAAGCCCTAAACAGCTTGGGCCCTGGGTTTTTAAGAGAACGTCTTCTTCGTTATGAACCCCACCGCCCATTGAGATCATCAGGAGAGGTCCGTCTGCATTTGCCACCGGCCCGTCTGGTGGCTACTCAGGCACGGGCCTTTTCCATTGCTACCCATAGGCTTTGGAATGCGCTCCCTAGTAAAATAAGAGCCTCCCCATCTCTGACAATTTAAAAAAATTCTTTATAGACACACCACCTTGGCTTTTAACTGATACTGTTTTGATTGTTTTTACTGTTGTTTGAGAATATTGTTTTTAAAAAATTTAATTGTTGCTTTTTAAATATATTGTTTTTGTTTTTAACTAATGTTTTAATGTTGCTTTTATTTTGTTGTAAACCACCCAGAGATGTGGGTTTGGGGCGGTATAAAAATATGTAAAATAAATAAATAAATATAAATAAAGAGACAAGGAGCAGTACTACAATGACATCTGTGAAGACCTTGAGGATGGAAATAGACATAGAAAAACAAGGCAAGTTTTCCAAAAGATCTCTGAACTCAGAGGTTCCTTCCAACCTCAAATTGGTATGTTAAGGGATGCCAAAGGACAGATAGTAACTGATTCAGAGAAGATCTAATAGAGATGGAAGTAGTATACTGAAAATCTGTACAGCAGGGAGGTCAACATCCAAGATACTCTAGAAGATATTCCCTACTTGCAAGAACCTCTAGTACAGAAAGATGAAGTTAGAGCAGAACTCTGGTCATTACCAAGCCAGAATGCTACAGGAATTGATGGAATAGCTATAGAAATATGGCAAGCAACAGAAGAAGAATCAGTCAAGGCTCTAACCAAACTATGCCAGCAAATTTGGAGAACGACACAGTGGCCAACAGATTGGAAGAGGTCAGTCTACATACCCATGCCAAAGAAAGGAGACTCAACAGATTACGCAAACCATCACACAATATCCTTAATTTCAATATACGTCTACTCCCATAATATACAAGAATGTTGAAATCTTTACAGCTTATATGGCATCAAAGTTGAGCACCTAAACTTGCAATTTCCACTCTTTTTAGAGCACAAGTAGAAATTAAAAGCATCTTAAACTGAAGGTTCTTGGATGACTAAATAAAAATACAAGACTGAAGCTGGTTATTAATTCTCAACTCCTTATTCTGGCTGTTGATGCAGCTCTGTGTCCAATAAGTACTGAGGTTTGCAGACCATTTCACCCCAAAATAAGCTTTGGTCAAGTTGAAGAGAGATCATCCTGGAGAGAATCTATCTATGTGGTTGCTGAGAGTTGACACTGACCTGATGGCACTTAATCAATCAATCAATTGGGAGTTTGATCTCATTGGTATGCACAAGTATTCTCTTACAACCAACTTTAGCCTTCTATATGAACATATGAAGAGGCTTTCTACTGTCAGACCATTGGTTCAGCTAGCGCATGTCTTCACTGACTGACCGTGATTCTCCAGGGTTTCAGATCAGTTTTCCTCAGCCCTACTAGGAGATGCCGTGGATTGAACCTGGGACCTTCTGCATGCAAAATGTATGCTCTTCTACAGCCCTTTCCTAGCCTTGAAATAAAACCCAACATGGAGTCAGGCTCAATCTTTTCTCAACTGCAGTCAATGTGTTTTTGGAGGGAAGTCCAGATGTTTATATGTACATGTGCCATTGACAAGTGATAGTGTTATGAGTGTGTTCTATATTTTAAATTCGGTCACTCTTAGTATTTGAGTTTAAGATAGGGCTGCACAACTTCAACCCTCCTGTAGACGTTCGCCTACAAGTCCTGTAAACTCTATTGGTCACTGTGGCTGAGGACGATGGGATGTGTAGTCCAAAAACAGCTGGAGGGCAGGGTTGCCAGGTCCAGGTGATGAAAATAGTTGAAATCCATCACCAAGAAAGTGGGAACAGTTGACATTATTCATTTTAAACGTTTCTACTTTGCATAAAATTTGCATAAAGCCCACATATGCTAATTGGTATAGGATATATCACCCCTACTAACTGGGCAAAGAGGCACCTTTTACCGTGGTGATTCTCTTTATTTAGCAGGGGGAGAGTAACTGACCCTATCCACCCCCAGCACAGTACTTCCAGTGACTGTTGCTGGTGTGTGTCTTATGTTTCTTTTTAGAATGTGAGCCCTTTGGGGACAGGGAGCCATCTTATTTGTTATTTCTCTTTGTAAACCGCCCTGAGCCATTTTTGGAAGGGCAGTATAGAAATCAAATAATAATAATAATAATAATAATAATTATTATTATTATTATTATTATTATTATTATTATTATTATTATTATGTCTGCTCACTCTGCAGTCTAGGTGCTAAGTTGTTAAGGTCGCTGCTTCTTAGCCTTCTTAACCTTCAGTTCACCTCCTAGTTAAGTTTGCCACCAACCCTTCATCCAGCTGCATGTAGCAGGGTGCCTCACACATGTTCAGTGAGCTTGCCTCCATAACGAGCATATTTGCCCCAAGGGATTACTGCTTGGGGTGGGAAGATGTATGTTTTAAAATAATCAGCACAGGCGGAATGTATTGAACACCATGCTTTCCTTTGTTATATTCTAAATACACGTGTGCAATTGAGCTTTAGCTATATAACACACAAACAAAATGCTGCTCAGTTAGTGCCCTTTTTATAAACAAGCCCTAATGTAAAACAGATCAGCCTAGACTGGCCAGATGGAAAAGAGGAAAGGGCTCCTGTACCATTGCTAGGCACGTGGAAACGGGAATCACAGCAGCTGTAGCTGCTCTTTCCCCTGCAAGGCAAGCTGCACCCACTGAAATTCCCTCTTCTGTACATCTAGTTAAGATGCATGTGCCCTGTCTTCCTTTCCCTCTGGCCACCCTGCAAGTTTCATCCCATTTCCTTGTAAGGAAGTTACTGCTGTTTGTAGTTCTGTCCACTCCTTGCAGCCCTCTGTAGTTTTCTGTTGCTTAGAAACTCTGTGTACATATCCTTGCATTCTGCTATTAAATTGGTGCACACCTGGAGCTCTGCTTTCATGGGGTCTACCTTCAGCCTATTTATTTTGTTACTCCAAGCAGTAGCTATCAGGGAGAAAACCCTTTCAGTGTGAGCTTTGCTGCGTGGTATTGAGAATACATAAGAGGCCATCTTTTTCAAGTGCTTGAAGGAATCCTGTGCTCTACTGAAGATCAGGTGGTCTCTCTCCTCAACACTGCTGCATTTTTCTAACTCACAGGACAATAGGAGGCTTCATACAGTGCAAGACTTCTTATACAATTCATCCTTGCCCAGGTCTTCCCAGCTGCAGGCATTAACAGCTGCTAAGGAAGCTGCAAAGCTGATCGGCTTGTGAAGAGCTAAGATTGTGACTTTGCTATGTAAGCTGTCTTCAGAGAAGTCGTACCTGTCACTCAGATACCTCTGTGCTCTTTCGTAGAAATCCAGAAAGTCTTTAACACACTTGTCTGAAGCAGCCAAGTAAATTTGCTCAGACTAGCTTCTGTTGTGCACCCCAAGAACCTGTCCCTAATTCTGCTCTCCAGCTTCCTATAGAGACCACCCATAAATCCATAAACAGAAATAATACTAAAATGCTTCTACTCATGAGCTTCAGTGCAGTCCGTGAACAGCTTTGGAGTGTGGCTGAGAAATAAAAAATATACCTCTGCCATATCACTTTTAGTCCCTTTTTTGTCTCCTATCCCGAAGCATTTTCTCAAGACTTTTTGACCTTTTTCTTTTGGCTTTGAAAATAGCAAGAGAGGGCTTTTCAGCACATCAGCAGTCTATCAATTGCTGGGGGGGAAATCAACTATCTAGTGGTCACATGTCTTAAGAGATTCCACTTTTCCACCTCTAGTAACTCACAGAAGTCCTTTAATTGCTCTGTTCTTGTAGCTGAAATACAGGAGAACATCGTTACTTGTGGGGGTTCCATTCCTCGGCTATGAGTAATGAATTATTATTGCTATGGGGAAAGTGGGGTCTGGTTCCAGGGTGGGGAGGAAATGGGGGAAAATGGCCAATAAATTGGCAAAATAACCCCAAAATTATACTGTAGTGCTCTGCTGGGTCTGTATGTTGCCAGAACACCCCCAATGTGCCCAGCAATGCCCCAAAATGCCCCGCAAAACATCACAGGGAAAATTTAAAAAGGTCAGTTTTTGCAAGGAAAGGAGCCATTTTGTAAGGAAAGGCAGCAACCCCGAGAAAAAATGGTACGCAGAAGTGACCTCCGCGGTCACTTCCATCCCTCTAGGACCTGCGGATACATGGGTTTTAACTCCTTCATATCTGTGGATACTGAAAAAGGGTGTCAATGAGACATCCCGCGGATACATGGAACTGCAAATAATGAGGTTCTCCTGTACTGAAATATGAATTGACCTTTAATATAATTGATTCCACAATTCAAGGCTTTCTGTGGCATGCTTTGAAGCATTATGGATAACGTGTGCCGAGCAGTTTGCAGCTATAAAATCCTATTTGGCATCTTTTAGTTTTTGATACATAGTGTTGTGTTTACCATAATTTACACCAGCATTATCACCCACAGAGGCCTACATCTTTTCCACATTTAAATAAAAGGCACCAAGGCTCTCCACACAAGCAGTGTGAAGAACCTAAGAAAGTTCTGCGAGGAGCTCGCGATCCTGGGCTGCCAGATCAGCCACTCGCATGATCACCAGCTCAGTTACAGAGCTGGTTGGGGTGGTGGGTTTGGGGACCTCCTGGCCCCCAGAAGTCCCAAAATGCCCGATGCACGTGCATGGGGCATTCTGGGGAGCCTGCAGTCGGGGGTCTCCTCATGAGTCACCACAGTGTGGCAACACACAATAGGAGAAACGAAAGTTAGCGGAGCACTCACTCTGCTAACCTCATTTAACGAAGGGGGGGCATTTAGAGACGTTTGCTGCCGGGACCCACACAGCTCCTGTTGCAGCACATGAGCAGCAGGAATTGGGCTGGCCTCCCTTAGCCCAGTTTCTGCTGCTCGTGAGAATAGCCTCACTGAGGTTTTGAAATATTTCCGATCTTTATTAATTATTTATTACACTTATATACCGCCCCATCCAAATAGCTCTGGGCGGTGATCGATCTCTGATAGCTTGAGATGTTTCGTTCCTGTCACGGTAGAAGTCCAAGAGGCAGTCCTGAATTCCCTTCTCACAGTAGAAGTACTTTAAGACAAAGGGGAAACACAGGGGTGTAGCAAGTTTGGAGTGGGCCCAGAGAATCTTAAATGAGGCTGAATAGTGGTAACAAAAAGCATTGAGATAGATAGATAGATAGAAATTTTACTATGCTTTTTGTTACCATTCTGTTATATATATAAATAAAACCTATGTGCCACAATAGAACACCATCCTAAATTATTTTTGAAAAGATTTTGTAAATTGTGGACGATGCAAGTCATTTAATGGTACTAGAGAAAGACATGTTGTTCTGGTAGTTCCAGATCTTAACACTCACATCAGTTTCAGAGGATGAATACAGCTGAAGGAAGCCCGGGCGGGTACATGGCTGGGGGAGTCAGTCATGTGACTTGCCTCTGGGGGGGGCAGGCAGTGGGCCCCCAGACAACTGTCTCCCCTTGCCTTATTATAGTTTTGCCTCTGGGAAAGCACTTTGTTGCCCTCCCCTCCATTTGAGGCTTATGTTTCCAAGGAGAAATAAGGTTCATTAGCCTTAATGTAATCAAAATGTTTTTGGCTGTAAAAAGGTGCTATACCTCTCACACAATGCCTTTGCTTTCATTATTCTACCGCAAGCCATATCTTTTGCCATGGATGAGTTCTTATAAGATTTTCTATCAAGATTCATGCCACAATCCATGCGGTTATAGAAATGGTGATGTGTGACCCCATCATACACCTTGCATAGAGCAGCAATGACCTTGTCTTGATGTGCTGGCAAAGGGACGTGAAGCAGAGAGACATTAAAAAAAATGTTCACGATTGGAAGATGTAGTTGCACTTGACATGTGTGTCTTATGAGGGTGTCTCATCTCCAGTCTCTTAGGCCCTTACGGCCTACATCTATGCCACACGTATAAAGGCTGCAAAGTGCATGGTGAGCTCCTTTTCTGCTTCTTGAGAAACGTGCGTTCTCTCTGAACCATACTGGCTTAGACTGTCTTCCTTATAGGCTTGGCTACACAGAGACCTATCACCATACAAATGAAATTGTTCTCTGGCCTATGGCTGTAATAAATTGATTAGCTGATTACATACAAACAAAATGAAAACTATATCACCAACTACATCTGAAATCGCAGAAGAAATTAAAAGAAGTTATCGCATCCGGCTTTTAAACATTAGAAGACAGAACAGCAGCAATCATTGTGTAGTTTTGTCTGAACACTCACAATTGGCTCTGTTCCATTTGGATGGTCTTGGACTGCCAAGGCTGAGCAAAGCATGTCTGCAAAGGGTGGGGGGAGTTGTGGGGCATTACACGTGAACTGGCAAGTATTACAAGCTTTGCGTGTGTGCCATTCTTCCCATACATTTTTAAAGAAACGTTACTAATATACTGGCCTTTTGTGAGATGGTTGAAGGAGATGGCTGTAGTTTGAAGAAGCCTCTTTGAACCCACCCAGAACAGTGTCCAAGTATCAACAGTGTATCATAAATAAAAACAATGGGTATGTATTTTTTAAAAAGACACAAAAATAAAAACCCTCCTCCTTCAGAGAGGTTTATGAAATCATGCATGGTGTGGAGAGAGAAATCTCTCTCTCTCTCTCTCTCTCTCTCTCTCTCTCTCTCTCTCTCTCTCTCTCTCACACACACACACACACACACACACACACACACACACACACACACACACGTCATCTCATGACACTGGTTGCCAGGAAATTTAGGGCTGAAAAGTGGATACCACCACCACTGAGGCAGAGCACAGAACTAATCTATGGGATTATCTGCCAAGGATGGTGGTCACCAGCCTTGATGGCTTTAACATAAGTTTGAGGAAATTCATGGAGGACACATCAGTCTACGAATCTACCCTTCCCGTGCCATCCCCATCCCACTCCCTACCACTCATCCCCATGGTGTGGGTGAGTGTGTGTGGGGGGGGGAGAGGGAGAGGTGGGGCTCTTAAGGTGCAATTCTATTCTCTGGACCTTTAGGAAACAAGCTAAGCCCTCTGAGAGAGAGAATTCACAGTCACGGTATCTCCTTTGGTGATAGTGGATGATCAGCTGCAGTCTCCATGCCATCTCCACCTCTAAACGGCTCACTCACTTCTGCCCAGGGCTGAGGCTGGCTGCCAAAGTGTTGCTCCTCCTGAACAAATTTCCCTCGGTGTTGCTAGTGGCTGGCCTGCCACCAAAGTGCCCAGTGACAACCATGAGCAAGCCATGATGAGGCTTGCTCATCATGAGCAACTCTATTCTAGCCCATGCTGTGTGCTTCACCCAACAGATGCCTTTTCTCTACACAGTTCAAACACCAGTCTCCTCTGCCACGGAATCCCATTGGATAAATGGTACACTTTTATTTCGTTTCCAAGCGTGTGTAAAAACCGCCCCCCCCCCCCACACACATGCACACTCCTTTCTCCACACAGTTCAAACACTAGCCTCCTCTGAATCACAGAATCCCAATCCTATGGAACAAATGGTGCATTTTCTTTTCATTGGGGGTGCGGGACGCACCCTTTCTCCACACAGTTCAAACACCACCAGCATGAGCCTCTCCTCCACAGTGGTGCATGTGGGGGGGGGGATATGTTTCCTGACCTGGGAGAGTATACTGTGTGCAATAGAGAAGAAGTCCTTCCTAGGGCTACACTGGGAGTGTAGTCAGTGAGTGCTCTAAACCCTAGACCTTGGGGACCCAGCCCATGGCCTCCAACGTCTGGGGAGGCCTCCAATGGACCAAGGGGGCCTCCTGCTGCCACCCCACCAAACTGCCAAAAGTAACCTTACTTTATCTGCCAATGTGTGTGGTTGGGGGTGAGTCAAGAAGGCCTCCCCAACCCCCTGGCAGTAGCTGGCCTTGCCTGTCTGGCCCAGCAGTCCTTGCAAACTGTGAGGCACTCCAACGCACCTGTGCAGAAAGGAGCACCTCGTAGTCTGCAAAGTCTGCTGGGCCAGACAGGGAGGACCAATGGCCACTCCGCCCACCCCCGCCGCCACGGGGCAGGGGGAGGCCTGCTTGGCTCACCTCCTGCCCCCCGCCGCGCTAAAGTAAGGTAACTTTTGGTGGTTCGCGGCAGGGCAGGGGTGGGTACAGGGTGGTGGCAGGAGGCCCCCCTCAACTACAGTGGGGCCTCACGAGGGGGGGCTCATGGTGGGGGCAGCCGAGGCACCAGTTTTGCCTAGGTGTGCCACTGAGTCAGAAGCAAGAGACGAGGCTGTTGCCACCGGAGGCTGCTGCAAAATGCTTGGCTGGGTGGGCATAGCTGGACGGCCCACACTGGCTCCTGTCCTGCCACTGAGTCCTCTCAGAAGCCAGTATTGCCACCTGCACCAATCACAGCTTCCTTCATTGTGCCTGGCGCAGGGCGGGAATGCTTATGATTGGTGGCGGCGCACATTCAATGGCGGCAGGAAAGCTGTTGGACTTGGCTGGCTGCTCAGCACTGCACAAGCGCACTGAGTGCAGCCCTGAAGCTGCTGGTTCTGCCATTTGGTTCAGGTCAGTGGGAGGAGGAGCAGGGCTCCCCGCGTGCAAGGGAGAGCCTCTGATTGGCTGGCAGCCCACGGCACCAGTCAAAATTGCATTAAAAATGTGAGCAGCTCAGCTGGCTGGCAGCAGGATGGCTCGGACTTCAGACGCCGCCTCCAACGTGGAAATAGTTGGAAGGGTTTAAGAATAGTCCAACACTGGAGTCAATAGTCGCCAGATGGCAACACTACAGGAGGGCCAGAGTTGTGCAGCCCTGGTTGAAGAACAAAATCACACTTTATTTTTTAAATGTTTGGATAGCTCAACCCTGTGCTTCTGGATTTGGGGGCAGAATTTGATAAAAACTTGAAAATGACTGAGCTACATTTTGTTGTCAGAAACACAGAACAGAAAATGGCAGCGTAGTAGACCAGAGCAGTTTGAAGCATGAGTGCTAAGTTTGATTACTTGAAAGAAAGGTTGCTCAAACAAGGAAGCAATGCAATCAACAAGGGAAGTGGGAAACACAGAGAAACTGTATTTTCTGCCACAGCAGTTGTACCAATTGTTCAATTGGACTTACTTATTATGTAAAAATACCACAAGCAATAACATGTCAGCAATCAGGAACATCATTTGATAGAAAACCAGTAATGCAGAGAAGTGAGAATTCCTGATCCTAATAGATTCCCTAATTGACTCGACAGAAATGCCTTTATTGTTATAGGTAATACAAAGGGTACATAGGAACATAGGAAACTGCCATATACTGAGTCAGACCATTGGTCTGTCTAGCTTAGGTATCCCCAAACTGCGGCCCTCCAGATGTTGCTGAACTACAACTCCCAGCATCCCTAGACACAATTTTTTGTGGCTGGGTATGCTGGAAGTTGTAGTTCAGCAACATCTGGAGGGCCGCAGTTTGGGGATGCCTGGTCTAGCTCAGTATTGTCTTCACAGACTGGCAGCGGCTTCTCCAAGGTTGCAGGCAGGAATCTCTCTCAGCCCTATCTTGGAGAAGCCAGGGAGGGAACATGAAACCTTCTGCTCTTCCCAGAGCGTCTCCGTCCCCTGAGGGGAATATCTTGCAATGCTCACACATTAAGTCTCCCTTTCATATGCAACCAGGCAGGGGAGTAGCAGAGTTGGAGTGGGCCCAGAGACAAGATTTTAAAATGCCCCCCCCCCCCACTGAAGGTCAGCTCATGAAGTAAAGAAATCTTAAATGAGGCTGAATAGTGGTAACAAAAAGCATAGTTATATATAAAACTTATGTGCCACAATAGAACATCATCCTAAATTATTTTTTTTAAGGTTTTGTAAATTGTGGACGATGCAAGTCATTTAATGGTACTAGAGAAAGACATGCTGTTTTGGTAGCCCCAGGTCTTAACACTCACATCAGTTTTGGAAGATGAATACAACTGAAGGAAGCCTGGGCGGGTGCATGGCTTGGGGAGTCAGTCATATGACTTGTCTCTGGGGGGGCCCCCAAGACAGTGGGCCCCCAGACAACTGTCTGCCCTTGCCCGATTATAGTTACGCCCCTGCAACCAGGGCAGACCCTGCTTAGCTATGGGGACAAGTCATGCTTGCTACCACAAGACCAGCTCTCCTCTCCTCTCCTCAGATTGTAGCAGTTGTGCTCCTACTTGCAATGGGGCTTCTCTTCTGTTGTTTTACATGCATATGCCAGTTTGTGCATAGAGCATTTCTATAGGAGAGCTGGTCTTCTGGTAGCAAGCATGACTTGATCCCTTAGCTAAGCAGGGTCTGCCCTGGTTGCATATGAATGGGAGACTTGATGTGTGAGCACTGTAAGATATTCCCCGCAGGGGATGAAGCCGCTCTGGAAAGAGCAGAAGGTTCCAAGTTCCTTCCCTGGCTTGTCCAAGATAGGGCTGAGAGAGATTCCTGCCTGCAACCTTGGAGAAGCCGCTGCCAGTCTGTGAAGACAATACGGAGCTAGATCGACCAATGGTCTGACTCGGTATATGGCAGCTTCCTATGTTCCTCCACCATAGAAGATGCTGAGGTTCTGCACCAGAGCCAGTGACTGACATCCTGATTAATGAAGTGCCTGCACTTCTGGGGCTGCAGGGGTGTGGCAGGAACCCTCACACAACTCCCCCCTCCCACTCCCTGGCACAAGCACAGTTGTGCAAGAGCCTTTACACACTGGAGCAGCCCCCATGCTCTGGAAGGGCTCTTCAAGATTGGAAGCACATGACAGCAAAGAGTTGCATGAGGGCTCCTGTCACACCTGCACAGCCCCTAGAAGTGTGAGCACTTCATTAGTCAGGATTTCCGCCTCTGACTGCAATCCCACACACACTTAGGATTCAGCCCTGTGTAGTTACCTGATTAGGTCCCAGGTAATTCCATTGGATTGACGTATAAGAGTATTTGAACACAGTGGAGTGTATTTCTGAACATACATGCATAGGATTGTGATGTTAGGGTTTTTCTGTATGGGGTGGCAATAAATGAACACATTTTAGCAAGTGTTCCCGGCATGGACATCTTAAATGATGGTTCAATACTATCGACCGTAGTAACCTTCTGGAGTGTCTGAGGGGGTTGGGAGTGGGAGGCACTTCTTTGCGGTGGTTCCACTCCTACCTCTAAGGGAGGTTCCAGATGGTGCCCCTTGGAGACTGTTGTTCTTCAAAATCTGAACTTTTGTATGGTCTCCCTCAGAGCTCCGTATTGTCTCCGATGTTGTTTAACATCACATGAAACTGCTGGGAGAGATCATCATGGTATTTGGTGCAGGGTGCTATCAGTATGCTGATGAATCCCAAATCTACTTCTCCATGTCAGCATCATCGGGAGGGGGCACAACCTCCCTAAATGCCTGTCTGGAGGAGGTAATAGGCTGGATGAGGGATAACACACTGAGACTGAATCCAGATAAGACGGAGGTACTCATTGTGCTGGGTCAAAACTCTCGAGATAAGATTGATCTACCTGTTCTGGATGGGGTCACACTTCCCAGGAAAGAACAGGTACACAGTCTGGGGGTGCTTCTGGATCTGAGCCTCTCCCTGGTGTCCCAGGTTGAGGCAGTGGCCAGAAGTGCCTTCTATCAGCTTCGTCTGATATACCAGCTGCGTCCATTTCTTGAGATAAACGACTTCTGAACAGTGGTACATATGCTGGTAACCTCCAGACTGGATTACTGGAACACGCTCTATGTGGTGCTGCCCTTGTGTATAGCCTGGAAACTACAGCTGGTTCAGAATGCGGAAGCCAGGTTGGTCTCTGGGTCATCTCAGAGAGACCATATTACTCCTGTATTGAAAGAGCTACACTGGCTGTCGATAAGTTTCCAGGCAAAATACAAGGTGCTGGTTATATAACCTATAAAGCCCTAAACGGCTTGGGCCCTGGTTATTTAAGAGAACGTCTTCATTATGAACCCCACCGCCCATTGAGATCATCAGGAGAGGTCCATCTGCAGTTGCCATTGGCTCATTTGGTGGCTACTCTAGGACAGGCCTTCTCCACTGCTGCCCCAGAGCTTTGGAACATGCTCCCTGCTGAAATAAGAGCCTCCCCATCTCTGACAACTTTTAAAAAGTCTTTAAAGATGCACCTTTTCACCCTGGCTTTTAATTAAATATTGTTTTAACAGTTTTAGCATTATTTTAAAATGTTGTTTTAAAAATTTAAATTGTTGTAATGTTTTAACTTTTACTATGTCATTTATTTTAACTACTGTTTAAAGTTTTTTTTGTCATTTATTTTAACTAATGTTTTAGCTTTTTGTTTGTTGTAAACCGCCAAGAGACGTGAGTTCTGGGTGGTATAGAAGTGTGTTAAATAAATAAATAAATAAATACATACATACATACATACATACATACAATGTGACAAACTCCTTCCCCCTCAGAAACACAAAGCTGTGAAATGACTGATGAGAAAACAAGAGTTCTAGAAAGCTATCCTCTTCAGAAACAGAAGGGTTTGCAATGGTCTTGAGGGAGTATTTTCCAAGCTGAGAAATGTCTCACTCTTGTTATTAAAGCCTCCTTCCCCACTCCTCACCACTGAGCTCCAGTAGCTCCACCTACCCGGTTGTCTGTTAAGTGCCCTTGGAGTCCATGAACATTTCACTCTATTGAGTTACATTGGGGCAGTTTTTCTTGGGAGGGGTGGGCCCCTTAAGTTTTTTTCTTCTGGTTCTCATGAAACTGACATCTTCAGGTTACCCTGAATTTACTGATAGCTGTCTCTTGCCCACAGGTGGTCCAGTTATGTGTCCTTAAGGATCACAGCATTTCTAGCTATTTCAGAAATAGATATTAGATGTTTTAGTGGGGATAAGGCTTTTAAAGGAACAAGATAAATGCTAAACATAGAACAAATGTTAGCGGGGGTGTGCGTGGACAAATAACCAGAACCTTTTCTCCCATCCAAAGAAAATTCAGCAGCTTTGATTTGAAATGAAAATGTGAACAATTATTTGACTAAATGTTCAGAAATGCTGTCTGTATATTGTTGCTTGAGATAAAATGGATAGAATTTCACAAGACATGAAAATTCCTTACACCTAGCAACCTGGCTAGAGTGAAGAAAATTGAAAGCAGAAATGAGCTAGTTGGTAAAACAGTTATTCATTCTAGCTCTTGATTAACCTGGTTTTGCTCTTATGATTAACTCAGCTCTGCTGCAGTCTGTTAATGCATCATTTGGGTGTGTGTGTGGGTGGGTGCGGATGTGTGTATAACCTCAGTTCTCTTCCTGTCCCCTTCTCCTCCAAGCATCTTCCAGTTGTGGCTGTTCCACATGTGACATTTAGCCTAAATTCATGTGTATGTCTTAGGATGTACATTGGTTTAGGGACAAAATATGTAAACCGTCATCTGCACTTACACAAGTATCTATTTTGTATATATGTGAGAGTGGGATTATGCACAATAAAATGCACCTGCGTGATTTTAATTTGTGGAGGTACACATATGTATGGGAAATGTGTTTTCCCATTTTTCACAGTATTAAAACGTCCTATGTCAAGGCAAAATGTAAGTTTAACACACAAGTATTCCTGTTGCTGGAGAGGGGGCTGGATAGATGATAATATAATTATTGATCTGCTCCTACTGTTGCTAATAGGAAGCATTCCAGTCGCTTGACCAGAAGTGAAATAAATGTTCATATCAGCAGAATGCAACAGCACTGAGGCAGGTGGAAATCAAAATAGCTCAAGGCTGACATATAAGAATATAAGAACAGCCCTGCTGGATCAGGCCCAAGGCCCATCTAGTCCAGCATCCTCTTTCATACAGTGGCCCACCAGATGCTGCTGGAAGCCACAGGCAGGAGTTGAGGGCATGCCCTCCCTCCTGCTGTTACTCCCCTGCAACTGGTACTCAGAGGCATCCTGCCTTTGAGGCTGGAGGTGGCCTATAGCCCTCCGACTAGTAGCCAATGATAGACCTCTCCTCCATAAAGTTATCCAGACCCCTCTTAAAGCCATCCAGGTTGTTGGCTGTCACCACATCTTAGTGGCAGAGAATTCCACTAGTTGATTATGGGTGGTGTGAAAAAGTACCTCCGTTTGTTGGTCCTAAATTTCCTGGCAATATATGTTGCATAATCTAGTAACTACCCCTCCTAAAAATGGCCTCGATTCACCCATCCTCTTTCTCTTCTGCCTTTCCCTTTCCCTGTACTATGGTATTATTCACCCAAGCCATGTCTGTCTGCAGTCCAATTAAGCAAGCAATGTGTGACTCAAGAACTTCAGCTGAGCTGTTGATTGGCTGCTACTCTGCTGACTTATATCAAGGTTTTCTGTAGAATTTTAACGGATTAGTCACATGATTGTATTGCAACACGCAGTTCTGTATTGCTAGAGGGACAATCCTGCTGCAGCAGAAAACAAATCGTAAGCCTTCTACTTAGTTGCCTAACACTTCTGCCCAAATGCTGAGGCTAAGTCCCACTCACATAGAGCTCCACCTCCAAATAAATATGCTGACAGTAATTAACCTTCATAAGCATTTGACATCCTGACCTAAAGGGGTATAAAATATAACATGTATTATCAAGAATATTTAGAAATCATAAGAACATAAGAACAGCCTTGCTGGATCAGGCCCAAGGCCTATCTGGTCCAGCATCCTGTTTCACACAGTGGCCCACCAGATACCTGTGGGAAGGCCAAAGGCAAGAGATGAAAGCATGCTCGCTCTCTCTTGCTGTTGCTCCTGCATCTTGCCTCTGTGGCTGGAGGTGGCCTATAGCCACTGGACTAGTAGCCATTGATAGTCCTGTCCTCTATGAAATCGTCTAAGCCCCTTTTAAAGCCATCCAAGGTGGTGGCCATTACCACAGCCCATGGCAAGGAATTCCATAGATTAATAATGTGCTGTGTGAAAAAGTACTTCCTTTTGTGGGTCCTAAATGTCCTGGCAATCAGTTTCATGGGATGACCTCTGGTTCTAGTGTTGTGAGCGATGGAGAGAGAGAAATTCTCTTTCCACACCATGAATAATTTTATGGACTCTATTAAGTCTCCTCTTACTCATCCATCTGCTAAACTTAAAAAGCCCCAGTTGTTGCAGCCTTGACTTGTAAGGAAGGTGCTCCAGGCCCCTGAACATCTTGGTTGCCCTTTTCTGCAACTATTCAAGTTCTACAATGTCCTTCTTAAGATATGATAACCTGAACTGCATGCAGTACTCCAAATGTGACCGCACCATAGATTTGCATAAGGGCATTATAATGTTAGCATTTTTATTGTCGACCTTCTTGCCAGAGGTGTAACGTTAATAGGGCAAGGGGAGACAGTTGTCTGGGGGCCCACTGCCTTGGCACCCCGCCAGAGGCAAGTCACATGACTGCCTCCCCCAGCCACGCACCCGCCTGGGCTTCCTTCAGTTGTATTCATCCTCCAAAACAGATGTGGGTGTTAAGACCTGGAGCTACCAGAACAGCATGTCTTTCTCTAGTACCATTAAATGACTTGCATTGTCCACAATTTACAAAACCTTTTAAAAAATAATTTAGGATGATGTTCTATGTATATAAATTTATATGCATACAAATTTTCAGCATCATTTAAGATTTCTTTACTTCATGAGCTGAGCTTCAGTGAGGGGGGGCCATTTTAAAATCTTGTCTCTGTGCCCAATCCAACCTTGCTACGCCCTGCTCCTTGCTAAAATATATAACTTATCCCTGAAATTGGGCTCTGTACCAGAGGACCGGAAAGTAGCAAATGTAACACTGATTTTCAAAAAGGGATCCAGGGGTGATCTGGGAAATTACAGGCTGGTTAGCATAATGTCTGTTCCAGGCAAACTGATGGAAAGCATCCTCAAGGATAAAATTGTAAAGCACATAGAAGAACAGGCCCTGCTAGGAGTGAGCCAGCATGGCTTCTGCAAAGGTAAATCTTGCCTCACCAACCTTTTGGAGTTCTTTGAGAGTGTCAACAAGTGTGTGGAGCATGGTGATCCAGTTGACATCACATACCTGGACTTCCAAAAAGCTTTTGACAAAGTTCCTCATCAAAGACTCCTGAGGAAACTTAGCGGTCATGGGATAAGGGGACAACTACATGTGTGGATTGCTAACTAGTTGAAAGATAGGAAATAGAGGGTAGGTATAAATGGAGAGTTTTCACAATGAAGGGAAGTAAAAAGTGAGGTTTCCCGGGGATCTGTACTGGGACCAGTGCTTTTTAATTTATTCATAAATGATCTAGAAGTAGGGGTAAGCAGCGAAGTGGCCAAATTTGCAGATGATGCTAAACTCTTACGGGTAGTGAAATCCAAATCGGATTGTGAGGAGCTCCAAAAGGATCTCTCCAGACTGGGGGAGTGGGCGACAAAATGGCAAATGTGGTTCAATGTTGGCAAGTGCAAGGTGATGCATATTGGGACGGAAAACCCCAACTTCAAGTATATGCTGATGGGATCTGAGCTGTCGGTGGCTGACCAGGAAAGGGATCTCGGGGTCGTGGTGGACAGCTTGTTGAAAGTGTCGACTCAATGTGTGGCACCTGTGAAAAAGGCCAATTCCATGCTAGGGATAATTAGGAAGGGGATTGAAAAGAAAACTGCTGAAAATAATGCCCTTATACAAAACTATGGTATGGCCACGCCTGGAGTACTGCGTACAATTCTGGTCACCACATCTAAAAAAAGGACATTGTAGAACTGGAAAAGGTGCAGAAGAGGGCAACCAAGATGATCAGGGGCCTAGAGCACCTCTCTTATGAGGCAAGGCTACAACACCTGGGGCTTTTTAGTTTAGAAAAAAGACGACTGTGGAGAGACTTATGTGTCTTATGTTTCTTTTTAGAATGTGAGCCCTTTGGGGACAGGGAGCCATCTTATTTGTTTGTTATCTCTCTTTGTAAACCGCCCTGAGCCATTTTTGGAAGGGCAGTATAGAAATCGAATTAATAATAATAATAATAATAATAATAATAATAATAATAATAATAAATAATGTTCTTATGTTCTTATTTTTAGTGTGCTTCTTAATGATTCCGAGCAGGGGCAGAGCCATCATTGGGCAAACAGGTTCAAAGAACCCAGGCTGCGGGCCCAAGGGCCCGCACCTCACAGTCCTGGACACAACCCCCGTGTCTGACGTCAGACACGGGGGGCATTATTTCACTCCCAAATGGAGCTGCACGGCCCCGTTTGAGACTGAAATCATCCCACACTGCGTTGGCAGCATGGCTGGAGTAACTCTCCCTGCCTTTTAAAGGTAGTTAGAGCCACTCGCTGCCAATGCAACGGAGCCAATCTCCTTCGCAAACGGGGCCACGCGGCCCCGTTTGGGAGTGAAATAACATCCTCGTGTCTGATGGCTAGCCAGGCCCCTGCGTCTGACATCAGACACAGGGGCAGGGCCAAGGGGCCACAGCGGCAGCCGAACAAAGGCCATCGCCAGCCTCCCTTTGCACCTGATTCCAGGCATGGAATCTGCCTTTTTCACAGCTGCCATGCACTGAGTTGACACTTTCATTGACAAGGATTGTAGAATAGAACAATATCGGACCTCTGAAAAGTATGAGCATGCATATGTATTCAGTACTTGGTTTGGGCCCCTTTTGCAGCAGTTACTGCCTCAATGTGGCGTGGCATGGATGCTATCAGCCTGTGGCACTGATGAGGTGTTATGGAAGACCAGGATGCTTCAATAGCGACCTTCAGCTCTTCTGCATTGTTTGGTCTCATGTCTCTCATCCTTCTCTTGGCAATGCCCCATAGATTATCTATGGGGTCAGGTCAGGCGAGTCTGCTGGCCAATCAAGCACAGTACACTGTATACTTTTCAGAGGTCCGATATTGTTCTATTCTACAATCCTTGTCTTCTTGGTTCCATGTAATATTCTAATTTTCTGGGATTGTGGATTTGGGGTTTTCATGAGCTGTACGCCATGATCATCACAATTATAACAAATTAAGGCTTGACTTATCTCGCTTTGCATGTAATGCGTCTGTCTCATATATCAGTTTCACCTTTTAATTTGCATTACTGAAATTAATGGACTTTTGCACGATATTCTAATTTTCCAAGTTTCACCTGTAACTACCTGGTTTTGTTGGATCTCAAAGTGGAGGCCAAAAAGAGGAAATTTCAAAGTGTATTCAAAGGGACTGGGAGGCAGAGAGAGCCCATACATCAGGAGAGGAATCAGGGAAGGTTTGGTTTTGTGGCTTCTTTTATTTTCTCAGCCGCACTGAGTATAATATGCTGTACTATTGCTGCTATAACTACCTGGTTTTGTTGGATCTCAGATTGACAAAGGGTTCAGGTACTCCAGGATAGCAGGTTCTTCAAGTTCATCAGATATTTCTAGAACCCTATCATATGCAATCCGTGTTCATGAAGATGTTCCACTAAATTTATTTCCCTAGTCTTGGCATACACAGATAAGTTTCTCAATTTTTGGAGTGCCTCTGAGCTGATGCTCCTGCAGAGTAGTTGTATGGCAAGAGTTGTGCTATGGATGTTTCATGATTAAGCTCTGGCATATTTGAGCATGCAAACAAACTGAAGAAGTGATGATGGCTCAGCCACTTCAACACTTCCTGCTTGAACTTTGATTTGTGTTCCAGCGTCTGTCAGGATAATTTTTCCACTGATTTAGTCAAATGGATAGCTTCAGTATATGCAGAAGCTTGAGATAAGGCAAAGTCCACATCCTTCCTGAAAGCCATAACTACATCCCTTCTTATCTTATGAGCTTCTAGCTGAGATAGGTGTTCCAGCAGCTGGGCTTTTTTAGTCTTCTTGAATTTACACTTGGCTCTTTCACTCCTAGCTGCATATGTTGTTCCTGATAGAGCTCAGATAGTTCTGAAAGCCTGAAGGTAACTGGAGCACCATTTGCATTATGGACTTCCATCTCCATTATGGTGCTTCAAGACAGATTCAAGGATACTCCGTACTTTCTGAAAAGCAAAAATAACTGACAACATGTGTAGTGATCAGCCACCCTAAAGAGCCATCCTGACTGACAGGCTGGTGAATTCCAGGGCTCAACCAATCAGCACACCAGGTGGGTGGGACCTAGGTGGGTGGAACCGAACTGCTGGGAGGAAGAAGGCAGTTCTTTGTTAGAGGAGGACATGTGGCCATGGAAGTTGGCTGCAGCAGAATGACTCTGCAAATCCTTGAAAGATAGGAGAGCAGGAAGTTTGAATTTGGCATGACCCAGGCCATACAGAGGCCCATTGCACAGGCGCTGCAGCCTCCAAAATGGCCACTGCATCAGGGAAAGGTCCGTACGGGCTGAAGAACAGCCAAATGGGGCCATTTTTGAAGGAGGAAAGAACCGGGGGTGGGTGGGTTTCAACTCAACCTCAAGCCTTTGAACCAAACTGGTTCGCTTTCAAACTGGTTCAGTTCCGAACCTGTTTGCATATCCCTATATTTGATTTTTTGAGCGCCCATCCTTACTTTCTGAAAACCAAAATATCTAATATTTCTGCCAAATCTCAGGCCTGTATCACTATTTGAATGATTCTAATTGTTTGGACAACGGTTTTCCCCGTGACACTCTATTGGTGCGAAAGCTGGACTCTGAAGAAGCAAGATAGAAAAAGCATTGATGTTTTTGAACTTTGGTGCTGTGGAAGACTTTTGAGGATACCATGGACAGCAAGGAAAACAAACAAATGGATCATAGAACAAATCAATCCAGAATTTTTACTCAAGGCACAAATGATCAGGCTCAAACTATCATACTTTAGAGGACACATTATGCGAAGACCCAGCTCCCTTGAGAAGTCTGTAATGCTGGGGAAAGTTGACGGAAAGAGAAGAAAAGGATGACCAGCAGCAAGGTGGGTGGATTTGATTATAACAGCAATGAATGCAACACTGAGAGACGTAAAAGGCCAAGTTGAAGACAGATAATCCTTGAGAGAATCGATCTACGTGGTCGCTAAGAGTTGACACCAACTTGACGGCACTTAATCAATCAATCAATCAATCAATCAATCAATCAATCAATCAAATTATCTATTCCATCACCACCATATTGGCATTTTGGCATGGTAATTCATATTTTCTAAAAACAAACTTATCTGACAACAGTTTTTCTCCAAATCTCAGGCTTCTTTGAAAAAGTGAATAGTTCAGCTTATTTTTTACTTTTAGCTGCTACACTAAAAAAACACAACATCCTCCAGGTGGTGTGATATGCGGAATAATGACACTTGCTATCCCCTGCTAAATAGACAGAGCCACTTCTTGGAAAAGTTATTCTAAGCTTGCTCCATTTTCAGGGAAATGTATAAAATTTTCTTCCCTAACTTGTGCTCCAGGCATCCTGCACTTTGTAATACAGATTGATTTTTCTGTGGTATTTCAACATGCCTCTCCCACTGCACATTCTTGTCTTATCTTAAATTACAAGATTTGAGTCAAAGGAGATGAGAGAAATGGAACATGGCATGTCCAAGGCTCTGAGGGTCTCACCGACCCCAACAGGGTGAAAACTTTCATTTGATAGCCCTCGAACAGCTTTGCCGATGCAGCAGTTCAGATAACATGTTAACCATTCAGTATATTTTCCTTATTCATCCCTCCAAGAGATTTTGAATTGCAGTTAAGATATGCACACATACAAGATCAGGGACTCAGAGAGCATCTAGGAATGAGCACTGGGGATCATTACAGACCACTGGCAGCATCATTGCATGGTTGTTATCAATGACAGAGTGCTGAGCCATCTGGAAGGATAAGCTGGGAGGGAGCAAACCATTTGAATCAAATGAATGTATTTCTGGGGGCTCTCATTCACATGGTTGTTTCTGGTACTGCATCCTGTATATACAGAAGCTGGTTTTAGAAAAGAGTGAGACAGAAATGTATGCTTTTAATTTTAATGGTTGTTTTAAATGATTTTATGTTGTAAATGATTTTAATTGTAAACCGCCCAGAGATGCAAGTTCTGGGAGGTATAAAATGTTAAATTAAATTAAATTAAATTAATAAATAAAATTGATTTTATATGTGAAGGTGCCTTTCGTAGAGAAAGTATATGTGTAGGAATGGTAATGTGACATCATGGGGAAATGGGGAACATAAGGGTAAACATCGCAGGATGCTTATTGCCCCTCTGTCCATGCGAATGTATTAAAAGACATGCACATTAAATGGGTGGTACACCATTACCACTTAACCCAGCTCTCAACTATGAATCAAGTTAAAACACGCATCAGAAGGGAAGAGGACCCTTTATGGCTGGAATAGATCATGCAGTGCGAACACATTGTAATTCTTAATCCAAGCACTGCAAAAGGAAGCAGAGATGCAACAGGTTGACCTGTTCACATGAATATATGACCTTAAGAACGTTTTCCCCTAGTAACTGCTGGCTTAGAATTCCTCCATGATATTGGGTTGTGCAGAACCTCAGTAATATAAAGGAAATGCCACGGGAACCGAAGTACACAGAGACAGCATATGTAAAATTTGTAGAAATCATCACCATCATGGCGGTCATTTTTGAACAGTTGCTAGATGCACTTCAGTCCCATGCACCTTATGCTTCCTGTTCACAGGGAGCGTCCTCCATGTGGTTATCACAGAGTGGTAGAGAATGCTTCATGTGCACAGAACCACGGCAGGGCAGTTTGAAGGTGGCGGGGGTCTTCCTTTAAGAGCAGGGGAGGTTGCACTTACCCCTCCCACCGCTTTCCCCCCACCGGTGTCAGTTTTTAAAAAAACCCATCGGTGCTGCAACGTACCTCTCTGATGCCCCATAGCCCTCGGCTTCTGGATATGACTGGAAGTCGCTGACATGCCTGCACACACCAGCATGGGTGCATGAGCATGTGTGACATGCGCGCCTATGCCGGTGCCGGCTACTTTCAGTCATATCCAGAAGACGAGGGCAACGAGGTGGCAGGGAGGTACGCTGCCGCCCTGATGGGTTTTTTTAAAAAAACTGACACCGGCGGGGGGAAAGCGGTGGGAGGGGTATGTGCACCCTCCCCCTGCTCTTAAAGGGAGACCCCCGCCGCCTTCAAACTGGCGGAATCGCTGGTTCTTCCAGTTCTGTGCACATCCCTGGTGTGAAGTGGCTCTAAGATAGCTGGTTTGCATTTAGGAACATAGGAAGCTGCCATATACTGAGTCAGACCATAGGTCCATCTAGCTCAGTATTGTCTACACAGACTGGCAGCAGCTTCTCCAAGGTTACAAGCAGGAATCTCTCTCAGCCCTATCTTGGAGACGCCAGGGAGGGAACTTGGAACCCTCTACATGCAGGGATGTAGATGCTCTTCCCAGGGCGGCCCCATCCCCTAAGGGGAATATCTTATAGTGCCCACATGTAGCTTCCCATTCAAATACAAACCAGGGCAGACCCTGCTTAGCAAAGGGGACAGTTCATGCTTGCTACCACAAGACCAGTTTGAATCGTCCAGGTTTTAGACAGCTGCTTGAAATCACAACTATAATTCAGGGGAGACAAGAGAAATTATGAAAGAGAAATGAATTCCTACACGTTCACTTGGAATTCAGTGTCACGAGGTTCAGTGATATTTGTTCCCATGCAAGTGCAATAGATTGCGGCCTATAACTGTTTAGTGAAATAGTTTTAAATATTTCAGAAGCAGAATTTCAAGGATTTGGAGCTATAATATAAGATTTGGAGTGGGTTTCCCTTTAAAGAAATGATGGCGCTAGATTTTAGATAACGTTTCCAGGGAGTTATTCGCACTTGACTCCGGGGTAAACATTGAGTGAAGGTACTTCAAAGTGCACTCGCGGCATTGAGGGAAGCAGCCCCTCTGCTCCGCTCTTGGTTTTCTTTTGAAACAAGTCCACATGGCATGCTCCATGTTTTTCTCCTAACCAATTGGAGGGTGGCGGGGAGAGAGCTCCTTACAGAGATAGATCTGCATTTCTGAAGAGAGCAGGCCTTTTATCATGCTAATGATTCTACCTCAGTGCCTCTCCCATTTGCTCGGGAATTTTCAGAAAAAGTAGCTTTAAACCAGCATCTTAAAAACCTGGACATACGTCAAGATAAGTTAGAATGTGCATCACAACGCCCGGTTTGTGTGTTGAGTGGCTCCAAAAATCTCAAAGGGACTTGGAGGTACCTTTGGCTGGTGTGTGAATGCACACGCCCTCTTCTGAAGGAGATTCGGGGCAGAAGCCCTGTGTGTAAAGCCTCCAGGTGAAGGCAGACTCAGCCCCCAGTGCTTTTGTACCTTTCCAGCTCATTTCAATTGGATCTGCACAGAGCAGCTTCTAGTTGGACTGTACCCAATTCTTCAGTCCACTGATAGACATAGCCTATTCACATGCCTGCCAAACACCAGGGTATTTTGCATGGGTGTCTTCATGCATCTGATGAAGTGAGCTCTCCTCCAAAAAAACCATATGCTAAAATAAAACATTTTAGTCTTGAAGGAAGTTGGGTGTTGAGTTTCTTATCTCAAAAACAGAAGCAAGTTTAGCATAATAAGATTTGGGTGATGTGGCAGTTGCGACATAAAACTATGACATTGCAGTATTAATCCTTGAAGAAGTAAGTGGTCATTGTACAAATCAAGATTCTTTCTTACCCCTAAAACCATTCAATTGCCAGGAAGATCCTCATGTCACTTTACCCTTCTAAATGAATCTCAGGTAATGGAAGATATCCTTACCAAACATTACATGTTTTGGCAGCAGTCTGGTGTCACTGGGTATTTTGTATGTGTGGGTTTTTTTTGTTTTTTTTGTTTTGTGGAGACGGACAACGCAGTGTCATTTATCATAATAGCTTGCCCTATGCAATGAAGAATGTCTATCTGAAATGAATATGCACCTCAGAACATGTCCCCAAATCCCCTGCCAAATGTGGGGGTTCCAGAGTTGATGTGTAAAAGTTGTTTGGCAGAATAGCTTAGATGGGAAGGGTTTGAAAGGGGTGGAAAGAAAGTGGACAACTACTGATTTAAGGCCAGACACCAGTCTGACCAGAGCATGATAAAGCATGGCCAGTTGTCCTGGAATCCATCACACTGCTTTGCTCCAACTGCAATGTATCCTGGTTAGCTGTGGCTGCTTACTGCAGAGGCTTATTTTGTACTCAGTATTACCCCAATCTCCATGTAGCACATGATGAAGTATTTTGTTTCCACTTATTCCTTATTACTAGACCTTTATGCCAATCATATTATCCTATATATCACCTTGTACACTATTCTATTTGGAGCAAATTCTATAGATAGCAATGCTACTTAATGTGAATAGGAAGAACAATGCATTCATCACCGTTACTCAGTTAAGACTAAAAATTCCCAAATCTGATTGTGTTGCACTCATGAAACCACAAGTACACTGTCATGGGCTTCGGAACAAATAAGTACCTAGTTATTTTCTGAGCAGTGGTTTAACTGTAAGTCATTTACTTTCACTGTATCTGATGGAGGAAATTTGTACATCATTTTGTGACAGGAAATTACCAGTCATAAACCTTGCAAGCATGAGAAATGGAGACCTGGGTGAGAGGGGATTTTCTTCTTATTTATGAACTTGCACATAGCCAGATAAGTGTCTTATACCCTGTAACCTAAGAACTGACATGCTTGTGTAGCTTTGCTTACATAGCTTTGCTTTCTGCTTCTGCTGCAGCAGTTATTGCTATCCAAGAGACTAGCAGTAGAAATCGCAAGCAACCCCTGCTAACTTGGCAAAGAGGCACCTTTTAATGTGGTGATTCTCTTTATTTAGCAGAGGGACAGTAACTGGCCCTATCCACCGCAAGCACAGTACCTCCAGTGACTGTTGTTGATGTCTATCTTATGTTTCTTTTAGACTGTGAGCCCTTTGGGGACAGGGAACCATCTTATTTATTTATTATTTCTCTGTGTAAACTGCCCTGAGCCATTTTTGGAAGGGTGGTATAGAAATCGAACAACAACAACAACAACAACAACAACATTTCAGTAGCATGCTTGGCTATATTCTCCCACTTGTGCATATCAGATCTTGGCCCTATTATTTAGTTCTAAAGGCCTACAGGCAGAGGCGTATCTAGGGAAAATTGCGCCTAAGGCAAGCACTGAAATTGCGCCCCTGTCCAAACATCTGACGCCCATCTTTCAGATAACTTTACCATAATATCAGCTCAAAAATACAAGTCAAGCTCGTAAATCTTTTAATTAACAAATTAATGATCTAATATAACCTTAATGTATATTCAGAGATAGATGTGGGTTTCTTTTTAGAAAATAGGTACACACTGTAATAGGTACACACTTCTCATAATGCTGTTTCATTTGGGCAACTGGGTCTTGCATTTCTTTGTTGCACTGTTTGCATTTCACGTACATGCCTGTCTTACCCACAAAAATGTCATTAAAAGGTTCCCAAATGGGGTCTCTTTCACAGCCCGCTACCATGTTAGGTGTTTCCCTTCTACAGTGGAGGATACACTCCAAAATCATTTCCTCAGGACTGCATGACTAATTTGTTCACTTTTGTTTCCCCTTTCTATTCCCCACCCCCATCTCTTGCATTTATAATCATTTATAAACTTCTCCCCACTCAGGTCTACTCCATCATTCCAAATCCTCAATTAATTTGTTGACTATTTTTGTCACTGCACTTTGAGGGCGGCAGGGAAAGGCTTGACTGTGTATGTGTGCTGCATGTACACCACCTGCAGAACAGGATTGATCAGGACTATTATCTCTTATATACTGCTCTTAACATGTTCATATAATATAATGAGGTTATGATTATTATGCATGATGATATCTTTGACTTAGGTTCTTTTTTTAATGAATTAAAAAATGAAATCCAATTTAAATTAAAAAATCAATTCAATTTTTTAAAAATCAGATTTAAATTTTAAATAATCAGATTTTTAATTTTTTTTTAATCAATTTTTCTCAGCCCTGATTAAAACACAATGACAATGACAGTTTCCAATGCAAAAGGACTTTGCACTCTGTGGTATATAAGCATTTAAGTTTGGCAACTGAAAGGGTTCCTCTTGTGGAAATTGTGGTTTGCAGCATTTGTGTACAGAATATCTTTTGCATACAAAGCTAAGTTCCATTTCTCTAGACCCTGAAGGAACTATCATTTGCCTGTTGCATAGCAGTAATCAAGGATCTCCTGTTTATTATTATAAACAGCCTTCTGGCCCTCTTATCATGGAGTCCGATTAATGCTATAAGTTGCTATAAGCACTTGCCGTTTATTTCAGCCAGCCTTTGCTGCCTAAAAGCGTCTATTCCCCTTTCTCTCCCACCAGAGAGGGAGAGAAAGGAAGAATAGATGCTTTTAGGCAGGAAGCCCTGCCTGAAATGACTCCGAAGAGCTTGCTCAAGCTCTTTGGAGCTTGAGGCCACGCCCCTTTGCATGTGATGTCAACTCCAAAGAGCTGGAGCAAGCTCTTCAGAGTCATTTCAGGCAGGGCTTCCTGCCTAAAAGCATCTATTCTTCCTTTCTCTCCCTCTCTGGAGGGAGAGAAAGAAGAATGGACACTTTTAGGCAGCAAACACTGCCTGAAATAAATGGCAAGTGTTCGCTGGGAGGGGGGCAGCTGGGTGCCTCTCCGACCACAGTTGGTGTGGGGGGGGCGGGGCATGGGGGCACTTTGCACCCCCTGAAATGGCACCCAGGGCACGTGCCCTGCCTGCCCTGCCATCGTTACACCCCTGCCTACAGGGGCATAGCAAAGTTGCAGGCAGCCCTGTGACAGGCCATCAGGCCACACCACTGCGTGTGCTTCTCTGCAATGCAGGGTGTGTGGCCAGCATTGAGTACAAACATGTGGCAGAGCCCCTTGCCATCTCCAGCTAGTGAGTGCCTTTTTCACCAGTTAGGAGCCTCCTTTTTATCCCTCACAAGTGAGGGAGAAAGAGGAAGCTCCTGGGTGACCAAGAAAGCGCTTCCTTTAGAGGGTTTTCAAACAGGCTGGATGGCCATCTCTCAGGGATGTTGTAGCAGTTTACAGCACTGAAAAGGAGCTTGAATGGGCAGGCCTCCAAGGTCCCTTCCACCTCTCAACAATCTATGAAATGTTTATTCTGTGAAAAAAATGTTGAGAGAAGCATTACATTTCCCTCACTCTTCATGCAAAATAAGCCACGTAGATTATGTCACCATTAGCTACCCTGGGCTCATCCCCATCATGAGCTTCTACTCAAAGACACCAAAGCATGAAGCTAGGACCAGGAGATGAGGAGAAGATAAAATGGAGTAGAAGAAAACATCATGTGGGTAAAGGCAAAGGTTGATGGGATCACCAATCAACTTAATTCCTGGGAGGTTTCTTTGTCTACTTTAAACCTGGTAATAAGTAAAATCTAGAGCGTAAAAGCCAAACTCAAGTTGGAAACATAAAGTTTCCATAAGAGAAAACTGTCTTCGTGCAATAGAATAGCAGTATTCATATTTTTGACCTTCAGAGAATTGTAGATCACCCCAAACTCATGGCTATACATCCGGTTCACATGGGGTGTACTGCTGGCCAGTCTTAATGGGCCGCTCTATTGCCGTGCTGCCTCAGCAGCATCCAGAGGCGTAACTAGGGAAAACGGCACCCAGGGCAAGCACTGAAATTGCGCCCCCCCCTGCCGCGCCCCCAACATACATCTGACCGACACACATGTTTCAGAAAACTTTTATTTAAAAAATTTAAAGCCTGGACGGCACTTTTCTCATTGTCATCGGTCACTGTAACCTTATCTAAAATAACACTATTTCATGACTTGAATTTTTGCACTGTGGTCTTTCAGAAAGGCACTTTTCTTTTCGGAATTGCACATTTTGTGTCTGGCTGCACGTTTTGAACAAGCCCTGCTGTGTGGTAATAATCACTCCGGTATTTATGCAAAAATAATCCAAGACAAACTGGGATGTACAGAAAGGAGTGCTCAGGGCCTGTACATGCTCAGAGCGCCACATGATAGATTGTTTCACATAGTGCAGAGCTGCATTTCCTGGTACTGAATGCAAGTAACATTAAGCAAGTAACATTAAGCTGTGTTCTTTTTAATTGGCTGTGAAATCTTGGCTTCTGTTTTTCACCATTCAGTAATCAATGCAATTGTTATTACTCTATCAGTGTGCATGGTTCTTTCCAGAGTCCCATCAGCAAAAAGACTGCTCCCTGCCCCAAGGAGTGCTCCATTTACATCTTTATTTGTTTGTTTGTTTGTTTGTTTGTTTAAAATACTTCTGTGCCGCCCAAAACTTGCATCTCTGGTCTGTTTACAATAAAATCATTTAAAATATGAAATCAATTAAACAATTAAAATCATTTAAACATTAAAATCATTCACATCAATATCATTTAAAACCCAGCATTATAAATATTAAAACTATAACTCTAATGAAAAGCCTGGATGAATAAATATGTCTTCAGGGATCGTTTCAAAAGGGACAGGAGCCAATAGAGAGGGAGAGGCAAGCATACTAAGAAGGCCTCTATCTGAGCAACTCTGGTCACACCTTTCCGCTTCTGTGCTCCCTTCTCCTTTAAGATATTTGAATCTTCCTCGTTTAGATTCCTCATGTGAAGAAGTGTTTGAAAATCCCCCATCTGCTCATTTATTTGTGTCTCCCCTGTATGTCCAGAGGTGCACCCAGGTGATTTTGGAACCTGGACCCCCACTTCCCTGCTGGAAATTAAGTATCATCCCCCCCCACACACACAATTTGAAACAACTGAACTCACAAGAATGTAAGGATAAAATAGGTGTATTAATGCAAAGATGCATTAGCAGAAACATTTCAACAGGCAACTCCAGTCCAGATATCCCCATCCCACCTCTTTCTTTCCCCCCTCTGGCTCTAAAGCACCTCCTGGCACAGGTCATAATCATCCCACTGGGGACGACCACACCACTCCGGACAGGCTCAAGACGATCTGGGGGCCCAGGACTTGGGCCCCGAAGGCCAGGGATAATCATCATCACTGCCGCTGCCACCCCAGTGTCAGGCAAGGGGGCTTCCCGAACTTGAGACGGGCTGTAGCCGTCCCACAACATCTGGGGACCCAAGCTGGAGAAGAAGCCCTGCCATGGGGGGACGGACTGCTGAGTGCTGAAGAAGGGCAGAGAGCGGGCGCCATCCCCGGCAGCGGCTGCCCACTCGAGTCGGGCGCAAATGCGGAGGAGACAGAGAGGGAAAGCGCAGGCAGCTGCCGCCGGTCACTCTGTCCAGCAGATGGCAGCCCGCCCACCAGGTGCGCACGATCCTTGGGGAGAAGAAACCCGAGCCGGCCAGGCAGACACTCCCCTGGCTTGGATCTGCCGCGGGGGTGGGGGGGGAGCGAACAGGGAAGCAGGAAACGCAAGCTGCTGCTTTGCTCTGGTGAGGTGCTCTCTTCCTCCTTCCCCCAAGAGCAGCGGAGGAGAGTTTGGCTTCCAGGAAGCTGAGGACAGGTCCACGCAACTTAACAGCCCAACCAGGTGCAATGCCAAGCCCGCCCGCCCGACCAAGTTCACACACACATGAATCATCACACACACCTTGTCCTGGTGCTTGCCAAGTTGCCTTTATGTTGCTGCTTTTGTTCAGCCAGCCGTTAACTGTCTGAATCCCCTAGTGCTTAGCTTGTGCTCAGCAGCAGCAAACGCTCCCGTCGCTCCGAGTCCGACTCCCTGCCTCATCGCCGACGCACGTGCTGTAGACGGCGAGCTGGGAGGAGGAGGACACCAGCACCACGCATGCGTGACTGGTGGTGGGGCAGGGTGAGCGGCTGCGGAGTACTTGCTGTTCCACAGCTTATGCTGTGATGAAGATTGCGAAGGCAAGCAGGCAGGCACTGCACTGCAGTGCAAACTTTAGGTGCCCGCGCGCCAGAGCCGAGCAATGGGGGGGGCAGGGGTGTGGCACCGGGACCGGGGGAGGGGGCACCACGCCACCACACGGACCGGAACGGTCAGACTTCACTCGACTGCTGCGCTAAAAACAAAACAAAACCGGGAAAGGCAGGGGATCGGCGGGGGCACTTTTTGGCGCTCCCCCCCCACGTGACCAACCAGGGTGGCGCCCAGGGCACGTGCCCTGCCTGCCCCCCCATTGTTACACCCCTGGCAGCATCATAGGTTTGGTACTCCTGCAAGCAGCAGGCCAGGTTAATATTGTGAGACTTGATGTTCAGAACATTCACCCTGTGTAATGACCTGAGTGTGTGCCCACAAACCCTTGCAAGTTGACAGAGCATTGCAGGAGGGAATTGATGGTAGTGGTGGCAGTAGTGGTTTTAAAACTGTCTTTCAGAAAAGGTTCTCCGACTATTACTGCTCTTCTCATTGAAGTGAGCTCTCTCTGTTCAATATGGAATTGGCTCAATATTTACAGTATATGCTTTCTCTATGAATACTTGAAGTAAAGACCATATGTTTCCAAGGGTTCTCTCCTGGCTCATAATGTCAGGGCATGTGTGTTGACAGTGTTGTACACATGCACATCATTCAGTGGTGGCTCGTCAGTAAGGGCAGGGGGGCAGTGCCCTCCCCCAAACAAAAATAAACAGGCTAATAAAAGACCAGATTTACCAGCAGCCAGGGAAACCTTCAGAGCAAGGAGCTTCCTCCAGCTCCTTACTGGCTGGAACAGCTGGAACCACTTTGGGAAGAGCAGAAGGTTTCAAGTTCCCTCCCTGGCATCTCCAAGATAGGGCTGGGAGAGATTCCTGCCTGCAACCTTGGAGAAGCCACTGCCAGTCTGTGAAGACAATACTGAGCTAGATAGACCAAAGGTCTGACTCAGTATATAGCAGCTTCCTATGTTCCTATGTACTCAAGCTGCTCCAGCTAATCTGATTCCCAGGGGGCTCCTCCCGGCAGGCACTGCCTGCTGGGAGAACTAAAATGATAATGCACTTCCTGGTTGCTTCAGGGAGTATATTTTTAATACATTTTCCCCTTTGTCCTGGGGGCAGTACCAGGAGGAACCCCCTAGGAATCAGATGGGCTGGAGCAGCTTGAGTAGCAGCTGTTCCAGCCAGTAAGACCAAAAGAGGAAGCTGCAAGCAGGGCAGTAGGGGTTGGAGGAAGCTCCCTGCGCTGGACAGTTCTCTGGCTGCAGATAAGTCATCTGACCTTTTGCTAGCTTGTTTGTTTGGTGGGAGTGGGGATGCAATCCTTGCTTTCTCCCTTCTGTCCCTCACTCTGCCTTTTGCCCTTCCATTCTGCTTTCTGCCTTTCTCTCTGCTTTCTGCCCTAGGTTTTTGGCTTTCTGCCTTCTTCATCCTGCCGCCCCCGCCACAAAAACTTTCTGTTGTCACGCTCTCTTGCATGATGTTGAGTTGTGCCCTAGAGTCGGTGTCGACTCCTAGTGACCACAGAGTCATGTGGTTGTCTTTGGTAGAATACAGGAGGGGTTTACCATTGCCTTCTCCTGTGCAGTGTGAAATGATGCCTTTCAGCACCTTCCTATATCACCGCTGCTTGCTCTAGGTGTTTCCCATAGTCTGGGAAACACACCAGCAGGGATTCGAACCAGCAACCTTCTGCTTATTAGTCAAGCATTTCCTTGCTGCGCCACTTAAGGTGACTATATCCTCCTTAAAGCATGGCACCCAGAACTTGACTCAGTACATCAGATGAGGTCTGACCAATGCAGAATCAAGTGGAACTATTACTTCTCGTGACTTGGAAACTACGGTACTATTAATGCAGTCTAAAATTGCATTTGCCTTTTATGCAAAACACTGCTGACTCTTGTGCAGCCTGTGATTAACTGCAATCCTAAGATTTTCACATGTAGTGCTGCTACTGGGTATGATCATTTTGAATTTTATTCCCATCTTCTTATGCCTGCCTATCCCTCTTAGTTTTCTGTCATCTACAGATTTGATGAAGATTCTCTTTACTCTTTCATCTAAGACCGATAAAAATGTTGAAGAGTCCTGAGCCCAGGACAGAGCCCTGCAGCAACCAGCTCACAACTTCTCTCCAGTTTGATAAGAAGCCACTGATGTACATCTCTTGAGTACAGTTTTCCAACCAGTTGTGAATCCACCTGATGTATTATCATCTAGCCCACATTTGTCCAGTTTGCTGACCAAAATATCATGGGGAGCTTCATCAAATGCTTTGCTGAAATCAAGATACACTATCCACAACTGACTAAAGCAATAGCCTAATCAACAAAAGAGGTAAATCATGTCAGCGTAATGTTCTTGACAAATCCATGCTGATTTCTACTAATCACTGCATAGAGTAGCTATCAGGATACTTACAGACTGACTACTTGATAATATGTTCCAGTATCTTCCCTGGAATCAGTCTATCTCAATTTATGACCATACATCACACACACAAAAGGGAAAAAAACCTGTACCTTTGAGGGGCTGGCAGTGCTGAGCTTCATGAAGTTTACTCCTCAGTAAGTACATATGATTGACAATGAAGATGGATATTTATATACCGCTTTTCAACAAAAATTCCCAAAGCGGTTTACATAGAAATAACTAAGTAAGTAAGTAAGATGGATCCCTGTCCCCAAATGGCTCACAATCTAAAAAAGAAACATAAGCTAGACACAAGCACTGGAGGAATTCTGTGCTGGGGATGGATAGGGCCAGTTTCTCTCCCCCTGCTAAATAAAGAAAATCACCACTTTAAAAAGGTGCCTCTTTTGTTCAGTTAGCAGGGGGTAACAGATTGCACCCTTAGACTGTGAAAAGGTTCTGCTCATTAGAAGTCTGTAGCCTGCTTCCAAATTCTTCCCCCTTCATCCCCACGTCTTTGTTACCCTTTCCCATCCTATCGTCCACTGAGAGCAACAGCATCGAAACCACCCAGAGACGGACATTTGGGGTGGTATACAAATTTGAAAAATAAATAAATAAATTGAGATCTTTTGAAACATCTGTTAATCTGGTAATATTTTAAAAACATAAGATGAATAGGATTTATTTATTTTTAAGTGTGTGTTGGAAATGTTTTTTTTAATTGCTGTTCTACAACAATACACATTTTGCAGATTTGCCTCATTTGCATAAAATCTGTGCACAGATGTTGGTGTGGTATGTATGTGACATTTAAATTATCACCCTTAGCACATTTCTTTGGAAGAAAGCCCCACTGAAATGAGCAGAAATGAATTAGTTTAAGACAGGAATGTTAGACAGGCACATCCTTCTTGTTTTAGAATAAAAGTGAAAGGGAACTGGCCAAATAATTTGCTCCTTGAACAGCCAGTTGCCCTGACTCAAACGTAGCTGACAGTCAGTAGCAGAACAGTGAGGTGCTATTTTTTTTTTTAAAAAAAGTATCCCCTTTGTGCAGTTAGAACCCCCTATTTTCAATGTACTTGGCAATGTTGTGGAATAAATGATGTGCATTATCAAGTGAATTAGACACACTCCAGTCATTTGGTTATATATTTTTCAGAGTCTCATAATACAAACTCTCTGCAAGATGGCAACACACTTC
Source organism: Hemicordylus capensis (assembly GCF_027244095.1). Lineage (NCBI taxonomy): Eukaryota > Metazoa > Chordata > Lepidosauria > Squamata > Cordylidae > Hemicordylus > Hemicordylus capensis. Next base: position 250,363,256 of record NC_069657.1, read on the forward strand.
ATCAGTAAGATCTTTAGGACATTTAGAAAACGATCTGATCTCTGATGAAGTCAAAGCACATGGATCTCTGCAAGAGTTGTTCTGCTGCAAAGCCTATAAGGTTAAGAGTCTGAGTCATAACAAAGGCCACCTTATAATGCACCTCCTACTTTATTGCTGATGCTGAACTAGGCCTGTGTTAATGTTGCCACAACTTTCCCCTGGCTGAGCGAGAACCTCTTCCCAGCTAAAGAGAGCTTTTCTCAAAAGCAGGAAGGGGAATTCTCCTCTCAGTTGTATCCAGCCAGGATGTTGCCTTTCTACAGAAGATTACTTTCACTTTCACTTCCACGTCCACTTTGAAATTCTATGTTTACATTCATATACACAATGCTTGAAATTTAGTTAAACCATCTAGGGGCAAAATCTTCAGTAAATTTTATTTTGAACTTTGTTATTGAAAAGCATGGTAGTATTTGTTCAGGAAACATCAAGGCTATTCACATGACCAGCGGGCGGGCGGGCAGGTGGGAAGGCAGGGTCCAATTCACCTTCCCCACAGACAACAAAGCACATGTTGCGTGGAGTGTAGCTTGCGCTCCCAAATGATCCATGCTGATCCAAGCAACATGAACCTCTGGAGGCTAGGATAATGCGTCCCAGCCTCTGGATATCCCACAATGCACCGCATGATGAATGTAGTGCATTGGGGGATACCCCCGAGAGACAGATGCTCTAGGTGCTTGTCCCTGTATATGCTCAAGCTGCGTGCAGCCCGAGCATACACACAATCCCGCAAGAGAGCCAGCGAGGTATAGTGGCTAGAGTGCTGGACTAGGACCACGGAGACCCGAGTTCAAATCCCCATTCAGCCATGATACTAGCTGGGTGGCTCTGGGCCAGTCACACTCTCTCAGCCTAACCTACTTTGCAGGGTTGTTGTGAGGAGAAACCTAAGTATGTAGTACACCGCTCTGGGCTCCTTGGAGGAAGAGCGGGATATAAAATGTAAAATAAATAAATAAATAATAAATAAATAAATAAAACCCATACCTGGGGTAAAGGTTGTGCCCTTTAACCCAGGTATAAGCCCAGGTACAAAACCCAGACTAGTGGGGGAGGCAGTGCCAGGATTGAGTTTCCCTAACCTGGGAAGGACTGCTGGTGTGCATAGCCTTATTGTACAATCCCCTAAGCAGAGTGTAACAAACTAATTAATTCAATTAAAATATTTGTATATAGCTTCTCTGCATTTTTGTGTCAGCATAACAAAACAAAAATAACATTATTTATTTATTTATTTATTTAACATATTTGTATACTGTCCAAAACGCAAGTCTCTGGGCGGTCTACAACAAAACAATAAAAACAACAAATAAAAGGTTAAAACAGTACAACAATTTAAAATGTAAATGGTTAACACTATTAAAACTCAATTAAAACAGTATCTTATTAAAAGCCTGGGTGAACAAATGTGTCAAGTTGAAAAAACACAACCATTTAACATAGGACTTGGGACACCTGGATCAAATCACCACTCAGCCATGAAGCTCACAGAGTGCCCCTGGGCCAGTCACACACTTTCAGCCTAGCCTAAACCTACCTCACAGGGTTGTTGTGAGGATAAAATGAGGGAAGTACGCTGCCCCAAGTTTCTTAGAAGAAAGGCGAGATAACAATATGATTGATAGATAGATATCCTCTTTCTTAATCCTCTTTCTTAAAGAGGATTAAACTCCTCCTTAAGAAAACACCACTTCTTAGTGATGTTCTCACTGGGTTGTATCCTAATTTCTTATTCTGTGACTAGAAGCTCCTTCACAGAAGGGGAGTTGTGCTTACAGAAGGACCAGGATTCCAACCTCCCATTGCTGAAGAAGATAACTGCAGTTGTGGTGCAGAATATCTTCAGGGATTTGGCTGGCACATCCGTTCTTGATCCTTGCTTCATTTCACTACTACTACTACTACTAAATGAGGCGGTTCCCATGATCAGTGGGAGCTGCCTGGAGAGGGTTTGCGGGGAGAGTGGGGTGGGCTAAGCCAGCTCTCCCCACAGATGATCCAGCAGTCGGCTCTGGGTGGCCGAACTGGCCGCCCACACAACTACTGGCTCCGTTATGGAGCCGGCAGGGGCGGGGGGGATCAGGGGCCGTGCGGCCCCCATAAGGTCCAGCATGCCCTGCATGAGCACGCAGGGTATGCTAGAGAGACCCCTCGAGCCAAGAGGCTGCTTTTAAGCCTCCTGGTCGGAGGTCTACTTGTGAGTTGCCGCACCACGGAGCCGCACTGCCGCAACTCACGATCGTAGAGCTCGTGTTAGCGGAGCACTTACTCCGCTAACCTGGGCTTAGGGGAAGGCTATTTAAATGGGTGATCCGCTTAAGAACCACCGGTCTCGCAGCGGAGCCCGATGGTTTGCATGATGGGAGAAAAGCAGGCTAGCCTCCGCTAGCCCAATTTCCTCCCATCGTGTGAATAGCCTCAATATTTATATACTGCTCTTCACCAACATTCTTAATGTAGTTTACATAGAAAAATAAATAATACGTAAATAAAATGGTCCTCTGTCCCCAAAGGGCTCACAGTCTCAAAAGAAACATAAGGCAGATACCAGCAACAGCCTCTGGAGGGATGCTGTTCCAGGGCTGGATAGGGCCAGTTGCTCTGCCCTGCTAAACATAAGAGAATCACCACTTTAAACGGTGTCTTTTGCTCAGTTAGTGGGGGGTTTACTAGCAGGGAAGGAGCTGGATGTCAGACAGTGATCCCTCCCCTCCTCACACTCTGCCACTGATGTTCATGGTCTGATGTTTCTGTTAGACATGACTGGATATCTGAATTCAAATCCTACCTTAATTCTGCACTTACTGGGCACGAGAAGTCGTGCTTCCTCTGTACCTCAGCTGATACTTTGTGAAGTGGGTAATAGAATGGCTTTGGGCAAGTCAATTTCCCATATATAAGATGGCAGTAATAGCCACTCAGCTCAAAAGGATGTTGAGACAGGTGACAGATATAGATATAGATATAGATATAGATATAGATATAGATATAGATATAGATATAGATATGATCATAGTAAACAGGAGAGTACTGTTCAGGATTTCCACATTTCTACCTACACGTTGAATATCCCTAATCCGGACATCCGAAATCTGGAATGCTCCAAAATCCAGAAACCACCACGGCGTGTGCCCGCAGCACTGACTCGTTGCGGCTGAGCGCCTCGTAACAAAATAAACAACAAAACACTTTGGTGCTAGAGACTTTAAATAAAACCTAAAGAAAATAAAATACAGTGTACAGTAACCTTTCGTGTTTAGACTTGGATCCCATGCCCCAGATATCTCATTACAGTATGCAAATATTCCAAAAGCCGGAAAAGTCCAAAATCCGGAACACTTCTGGTCCCAAGCAGTTCGGATAAGGGATATTCAACCTGTATTTATTGCAACACATCTGAAATCAGGGAAGTCTGCCTTTCATGTTGCTATAGTGTTTGCATAGTAGTCAGAGCAAAGCCATGGAGAGGCCTCCTCCTGAAGCAGCTCAGTAATGGTAGGTTGGAGAGATGAACAGTTTAGCAATAGAGCATAGATTGATTCACCTCCTTCCAGTAGAAAATCTACTTAGACCTTCTGTGGAAAGCTCTTTGTAGTGAATGGCACCTGTGGGTTACTAATTTTGCAAACTGCACCTTTCTTTGCTTCCTGTGTTGTTCTGTACTTTCATATTACACATTTGATCTTGTTTCTGCTTGGCAGTAGAAACTGAATCTTTGGTGGTTTGTTCAGTAACATTTTGGCTATCAGCCAGTATTGACTCAAGGACAAATACTAGTTCAAGGGTCATATTTTGGCAAGGGACATTCTCTTATGCAAGTTGCCGGGATTGAATCATTATACCACACCATACATTCACATGTTTATTACAGTTCAAGACCAGAAAACAAACAAACAAAACAATACAGGGGAAACATTGACCAACTAGTGTTGCTAGTTCTTAAAAATCACAACTGATTTGTCCTGCAAGGGCATTTATTTATGTATCTGTTGATTTGACTATAGAGTGCCCTTACAAAAATTGCTCAGGGCAGTTTACATTAAAATAAAAACAACTAAAATAAATTGTTACAATCAGAAACTATAAAAACAACAGAAAACAATTAACAATTAAAACATTTAAAAGAGTATATATATATATATATATATATATATATATATATATATATATATACACACACACACATACATACACATATACACACACACACATACACACACACCCTGGAAAACCAGGCCAAATATTTCCACTTTAAAAAAACAGTTTATAAACCCTGGAAGGCTATGCCAAACAGATGGGTTTTAAGAGGTTTCCTGAAGGTCAATAATGAACTCAAATTACAGATTTCTGCTGGGAGTGCATTCCATAGCCCAGGAGCGGCTACAGAGAAGACCCACCTCTGAATCACCTCCAGTCGTGCGGATGGTAACTGAAGACGGACCTCCTCAGATGACCTTAATGTGCGGTGGGGATTGTGCAGAAGAAGGCGCTATCTAAGATAACTTGGACCTAAGCTGTTCAGGGCTTTAAAGGTAATAAACAGCACTTTGTATTTTGCCCGGAAACGTATCAGCAGCGAGTGTAACTGTTTCAAAACATGCATAATATGGTCATAACTGTGCTTTAAATATAGTATGTTCTTGATTGTATCATTTTAAAAAGTTTTTGGAAGTTTTTAAAATCCCACAGAATTTGCTCCATTAATTATTAATGCAGACTATGATGAACGAATGAATGAATACTGTAGCTCTATTACAATCATTGATCAGATGTACATACAAACAAATAATACTACATTCAGATAAGAATTCAGTCATACAGAATACACCAACATAGAAGCCTCTTGTAGTGGCGTCTAGGAAGCAAGGCTAGAAGTTAGCTGTTGGAGGATCTTAACAGCAGCCATAGAAAATTTGGCAACATTGTAGGTGATAGAAGGACTCCTGTGGGTCAAATGGGCCGTAAGCCAGAATTTGGCTTTTAAAAAGCCAAATCTGGTCACTCAGCGTCCTATCTGCATGAAGGAGTGTGGTGTAAAATTCAGCAGTTTGGCTGGGGAAGTGTGATAGCAGGGGAGACATAAGATTACACCGACTATCATTATAAAAAGAGCAAAACAGCAGCACATGGTGGACAGAATCGACCTCACCTGAGCCACAAGGGCAAATTTGACTGGTCAGAGGGATTTTCAAAAACCTTCCAGATAAGACTGCTGATGGTAGGGCATCTTATCATGCTCTGAGAAACACCCTGTGATGGCTCGGTAGAGAAAGTGACAGTAGGTAGCTAGCTGGTTCCTGGTTAAAGTCACCAAGGCGCCCTCTTATGGTCTCTGAAATGGGGCTTAAATCGTTCTGGTGTTCAATGTCCAAGATGCTCTGTTTGAGGACCTCCTTGGCTGGATGGTAATCTAATGAAGATAAAATATTCAGTAGAAAAGCCAAGTAATGACAATTTGCCCAATAGTGCTTATGTCCAGGTGAACTGAAACCTATCGGCCAGCACAAGGGGAATCAGCCCCAGAGGGAAGAAATGGATCTTGAGCCAATAATTGAGGATTAAAATCCATGCTTTTGTTTCCACCCTCTGTAGGCCTGTTTCCAACCTCAACACTGCATTGGAAATACTTTGGGGGGCCCTAAATACTGCTCTAATAAACTTCGATTGAATGATCTCCAATGGCCTATAATTAGCATAGGGGCCCAGTTGTGTGCCATATAAGAATTGAGCCAATGATTTAGCAGCAAATAGCTTAAATGCCGCAGGGATAATCTCTCCACCTTTGGAGTGAAAGAATGTTAATGTTGCTGATGTGCTCCTTTGTGCCTGTTGGGCAACATAGCCCACGTGGCCTTCCACGACCCTGTGGCATGAAAAACCACACCCAAATATTTAAAACTATTGCTCTGCTCTATATGATGACCTTCTATATACCAATTAAGTCTCTTAGGCCTCTGGGCAAAGACCATCACTTTGGATATCTGGAAATTAATTGCCAGGTGATTGTCCTTGCAATAATTAGCCTGGAGCCTAAGCACTCTCCTAAGGCCCTCTGGAGTTCGTGAGATGATGGCAGCGTCATTAATGCAGACTATGATTGTATTGGCTTTTTAAACAGCTGCTACATCATACTGCTGGCCCATGTGCAGCTTGTTTCCCATAGGGATCTGCACGAAGTGCGATTTGAAGTGTGATTCGAAACACATCCCTTGCATCTTTAAAACAGAAGAGAGCAGGTGCATACTAGCTCCTCCGCTGCTCACCACCAATTCAGAGTGCTCCTTCCGGCTATCTCCATGTGCCTTCCAGATACCATCCCAAATGTAGCCAGATAGCTTAGCCCTCCATTTTCTCCTGCTGTTCAAGAGCAGAAGAGGAACGAACAAAGGGTGTCCTTGGCCACCCTTGGCAGTGATGCCTGCTCTCGGTGGTGTGGCGGGGCAGGCAGCCACATTGTGGTTTGGTGACCAAGGCCAGCCAATAATTGTGGAATGCCCCTCCTAGAAACATTGTGGGAGATGGTTCATCCACAAACTGCCCATAATTTCATACATATGTGATATTTTCTACAGCAAACTTAATAAAATGATGTCAGAGGAATGAATGTAGAATGAACACATGTACTTAGCACGGTGCAACTCACAGAAGAGCTCAAGATGGATGCTGATGTGAGCATCCATTTTGCTCATATCAAATTAAATGCTTCCCATCACATACCCACTCTCAGAACATTTGGTTTCTACTATCATTACAGCATCAGCTGCGGTGGGGTAGTGGAGAAGCAGCTTGCCTAGGGAGCAAGAGGCTGTTAGTTGGAATCCCCACCGGTGTGGTTCCCAGACTGTGCCTAGTAAATATATATTTGTAGTCACCAATATCGGGCAGCAACAATATAGGAAGGTGCTGGAGGCAGATGCTCACTTCAGTGACAAAGGCATCATCTCATACTGCATGGGAGATGGCAATGGTAAATCACTCCTGTATTCTACCAAGAAACCACATGACTCTGTGGTCGCCAGGAGTCAACACCAACTCGATGGCACAATCTATCTATCATTACAGCATGGGCCAAAACCCCCTACAAAAAAACGGTATAGGATAGTTGTGGGTCATGGGTTAGAAAAATAAGTGGCCCTGAACAAAGACATATTCTGCTGGTAGATGATTTTTATCAAAATTGTTCAGAAGCACTGCCCTAATACACTAGAGGTGTGTGAAACATGCAACAAGATTTCTAGGCCTAGTACACAATTTGTATTCAGGCCCTACTATGTGACAGTCTAGTATGCTGTATGAGCTTTCACAGTGCACACTTGCACTTGAGCACAGAAACAATCTTTCTATGCTGTATTTTAAGAGTGTACTCATATACTATGGAAGTACATATATGTATATGACAAGAAGTATCCTCTGGACCAGTGATTCTCAAACTTGGGTCCTCAGGTGTTATTGGACTTCAACTCCCATAATCCTCAAGCAAAGGCCACTGGGACTGGGGATTATGGGAGTTGAAGTCCAATAACACCTGAGGACCCAAGTTTGAGAATCCCTGCTCTGGACCATTGTGGGTCCTGATGTTGCTAAACTGGCTTGTAGTGCCAGTAGTGTAGCATGGTCAGCTCTGAAGCCTCAGCTGCATTGTGTGAGCACTTCCCCATCACCACCCCTAGGCTGCTAAGGAGGAACACTGGAGCTGACCAACGAGGTATGGACACCATGGCTGCACCTGCATAGATATCTCCAGGGTGTCATTAATGGCTGTTGACACCAGTGATGGTGTTATCAGTAAGAAAGGCTTCTAGAGGCCTCTGCCAAGTAGGGTGCCCACTTTCTTGCTTCCTCTACTGTTTCTCAATAACTGAGGAAATCCCTGTAATTAAAAAAATAAAAAATGATATGAATTCTCAAAATCGATTTCCATTCATGTTTGGTGACCTCTCAAACAGGCCAACCTGTAATCCATTGCAGTAGAAAATTCAGGCACATAGGCACACATGTGTTCCAGTCCTGAAATTGCAATTGCTATCCCTTGGCACTGAGCGCCACTTTCTTGGTCCTCTCCCTTCACTGAATTCCCTGATAACATGTTTGCTACTGAAGATTCTAAATAAAAACAACTTGCTTTCTAGAGTTTCAATGGGCTGTGCCTATTCAATAGGCTGTGCACACTTAATTTGGTTTTAATCATTTAAAGAGCCAGCATGGTGCAATGGTTAGAGTGCTGGACTAGGACCGGGGAGAGCCGAGTTCAAATCCCCATTCAGCCATGAGACTTGCTGGGTGACTCTGGGCCAGTCACTTCTCTCTCAGCCTAACCTACCTCATAGGGTTGGATATAAACTGCAAAACAAAACAAAACAAAACCAAAAATAAAAACTTTAAATTCTTAACTCTAAATATTAGGAATGTGCATGGCAGTCATTACTGGAATCACTTAAGGCCCAATTCTAGTAATGATCAAATCATGCACCAGGGGGGCGCGCCCTGGATCGCAGTGAGCTGATAATTTTTATCAGCTCATGCACTGAGAGGGGCTTATCTTTACTGCAAATCCGGCTGTTTCTAAAGAAACCGACTGCCCAGAAGGCTGCCACAGTGGCAACGTTTCAAATTGCTACTTTGTCTTACCTTGTCACACCCTAAAATACAGCAGGGCAGGAAGTACGCCATTGCATTAACGGGGCGGGGGGGGGAGGATGGTTGCACCCTATAACGTAAGCAAAAGCAATGATTTGATTTGAAATGCCACCAACACAGCTGCCTTCTGTCCCAGATCTGCAAGAAAGGTAAGCCCTTCATCCTCAGATAATATCTGTTGCAAAGCTGATACAATGCAACATTGTATCGAGTTGATTATCAATATCAGGAACATTTTTCATCAGAATAATTTTTGGTGAAAAATGCCCCAATAGGAACTGGATCGAACTGGATCCCATTAAATATTTACATATATATTTAGTAAATATACTAAATATTTCATTTTTTAAAATTCAACCTGTCGCTTTTTGTTATTCAAGCCAGCGTGGTGTAGTGGTTAGAGTGCTGGACTACAACCGGGGAGACCCAAGTTCAAATCCCTATTCAGCCATGCTGGGTGACTCTGGGCCAGTCACTTCTCTCTCAGCCTAACCTACTTCACAGGGTTGTTGTGAGGAGAAACCTAAGTATGTAGTACACCGCTCTGGGCTCCTTGGAGGAAGAGCGGGATATAAAATGTAAAAATAATAATAAAATAATAATAGGCTCTTTGCCTGTGACATGCAGTATAACAATGACAGATTCCTAGGAATGTGCATGTAATATATTTGCTGTGGGAGGAGCAAAACATTGGATTTTCCCTGCAAAGCTTCACTGTTGCCATGAAAAGAACTCTGCTGTTTGCAGAATGCAAGACTCACCCTCTTTTCAGCCAAAATATAAACTCTAATTCTGTATCAAATCTAATGCTGTATCAAAACTAATTCACAGCCCTTCATGGATGTTTTGCAGAATAGCTTACCCACCCAAATAAACCACATCCTGGATTTCCTAAACAGCACATGGTGGAGGAGAAAATACTGTAAAAGTTAACTTTCAATTTCTGAGAAATGCTGGCATTCATCAAGCCCATCCTGCTTTCAAAAGTCCTGCTTTTAATCTCAGAGATGTGGCTGGTTGCTGACTCTGCATCCATTGGCGCAGCAGCTGTCCTTCTTTATCAGAGACACACAACTATTTTTCAAGTGAGACTCCTTGAATGTAGCATTTATGTTTGCTCATTTCACGTTTGTAAAATTGATTGGCTGGCTTGACAAAGTGTGTGTGTGTATGTCTGTGTGTGTGTGTGTGTGTGTGCGTGCATGCGTGCGCGTTGAAAGACATTCAGTTTAATCTGCTGAGATGATCACAGGAAAGAGAGAAAAACAAGTTTTCTCAGAGAAAAAAAACTTTGCTTATCTGTGTCCCGCTCAGTTCTTTTAAAGTTTTACCATTTGCATGGCCAGCATAAAGGCAAGACAGAAGAGGTTTTTTGGAGGTTATTTTGGAACATAAGAAGAGCAATGCCAGGTCAGAGCAAAAGTCCAGCATCCTGTTTCCCACAGTCGTCCACTGGATGCTAGGGGTGTGTGGAACCAGTTTGATTTGAACCAGGTTTGACTTGAACCGGGCTGCTTCAACCGATTCAAACCCAAACCAGACCGGCCTCCCAAAAGAGGGGGCCAGTTAGGGTTTAGGCCAAACCAAGCCCCGGTTGAATCAAACCAATTCGAACGGCATGGCAGCCACCATTTTGTCTGATGTGTTTACAAGCTCTCTCCCTTGCTGATTGGTTTACTACCAGTGCCTTCTGATGGGCTAGCAACCTCCTTTCTCCTGGTTGCCTTGTTAAACCCTGTGCAACATCAGCACAAACAGCATTCACGCATCTGTGGCCTCAATTTGCATGGTCAGTATGGTGTTGCTGACCACGCTAACGGCAGCCACGCATGCATGAACACCATGTACATGCTGATGGTGCTTGGGGCTTTTGGGGATGCACACTGCCCCAACTGGAAGCTGGAAGGGATGGCTTAGGCACATCCCTAATAGCCCGTGTTCTCTTACAATGTGTATTCTATCTAGATCTTCAGATTAGGTTAATCCAGCCTTTATTAAAATATTTGCCAGGTCATTCTGATGAATTTTTATATCATATATCTCTAATCTGATAACGATTTTAATATTACACACTGAGGCTATTCACCCGATTGTACAAAATCGGGCTAGCCTTCTTTCTACAATCATGAGAACCATTTTCTACAATCATGAGAACCATTGGGCTTGGCTGCGAGCCTGGTGGTTCTTGAGTGGGTAACCCACTCAAGTAGCCCTTAAACTCAGTTTTTGGGATCGTGAGTAGCCGCGGCACAGCTCTGCGGCGCAGCTACTTATGAGTAGACCCCCGGCTGGAGGCTGAAACGGCTCAGGGGTCTCCCCAGTATGCCCTGCGCGCTCATGCAGGGCATACTGGAGCTTCCAGGGGCTGCACAGCCCCCGATCTCCCCAGCTCCCACCCTGCTCGTCTGTGGGGAGAGTGGGCTTAGCCTGCTCTCCCCACTTAGCTTTACAAACCGGGTCTCACCGATCGTGAGACCCAGCTCACTACGTAGCCAAATTTTGTTTTCCAGCCACAAGAGTTCAACATGCCTTGGTAGCTCCTCCTTGACTGTACTGGTGTTGGAAAGTCTTTTACAAGTAGCTATATAGTTTTTAGTGTTAGCATTCTATTTATGATTATATGTTTTATTATGCTTCTCTCCAGACCTTTTTTATTGAGTAAATTAAAACATAGAAAGAGGGAACTGCAACAAAAAACAGACGTTTCAATGTATATACGTCAGCTTCAGTGTTCTATATCCCACTGTTTAAATGCCACACTTATAACCAAGACTTCCCCCATCTGATTAAACACCTGGGTAATACATAACAAATGGGGGAGGAGAGAGGAGAAGAAGGTTGATGACTCACAGCTATGCCTGGTTATTTCTGACACCAAGAGAGAGGCAAAAAAAAACCTGGAAGAGGGAGGGTATGACCACAAAAATGTTATCTGCACCCTTTAATGGCCTATGTACTTTAAGATTTCCCTCATTTCTTCTTTGCTTTTAACCTCTGCCTGTAGTTTATCCAAATATAATGCTTCCCTTATCTTCCTTTTAAGTGTGCAGTGTTCAGATTCTAAAATGCTTACTTTGGGAGGCATTGTATTATGTTTATTTTTCATATGTATCGACCATGGTTTCCCCCTGTTTATGTATTTAGAATCTGCTAGGTGTTCTTTGAATCTGGTGACAAGATATCTTCCTGTTTCCCATATGCAATTTTCACCACATTCTCCGCCAGTGATTTTATAGACAACCCCTTTCTGCCTGCAATTGCCTTCCCCATTTTCACAGTCTGGGCAGGCTTTAGTTTCACACTTGTATATCCTGGATTTCACTAACTGTTGCTTCAAGGTTTTAGTGGTTGAGCACACTACATTAGCCGTGATCCCATATTTCCTTAAACTTTTCTGGCATTGCCTAATAAAATTGTTAGAAATAAAGGGAATCTTTAACACAGGTAAGCCTACCTCATATTTGGAACTCCCTGTTCTTCTTAAGGGGAATTTATATCCATTTATCTCTGCTAGATTCTTAGCTTTTTCTATCATCTGTCCCTTCCTGAGATGAAACTTCAGCTGCTCTTTTAACTATATTTTTCACCGTTTGTACTTTGGTTGTTAGTGGATATGTCGAGTTACTATTTATAATTAAATTCTTTTTGGCTGGTTTTCTGTACCATTTAGTCTGTGGATTATCCTTCCTTACCCAGACAAATTTCTATTTCCAGGAAAGGTAACCACCCTTGACTATCTGGTGCTTCCTTGTTATACTTATACTCCCGCTCCTGTTCATATTGTCAAATACCTTGTCTGCTTGTGGTTTATTTCTGGTTATGTTTTATTATGATTGACAGTTCTGCTAGGTTATGTTTATTCTGGTCTAAGACTGTAATGAAGGCAAACTAATCCAATCTCTCAGCTGTGGTCGTGTGCCAGTGTGTGCTGCTCAGCCCGATTGCCCGAGCTCCCTCCTGGTTAGACTCCAGCCGAAGACATCGGATTGGCAAGAGTTTGTTTTTAGGTTTTGTACTTTGGTTTGTTTTTAGATTTAGCATTTGGTTTTAGGTTAGAGTACTTAAAAAAAAAATAGGGCCACGTTTGGGGGGAAGGGATGTCTTCTAGTGTATTTTAAACAAAGTTTTATTATTGTTTTATTGTCTTTAAGTTTTTGTTCATAATTCTTGGGTCCCAGGACAAAGGGTAGTATAGAAATGAAAGTACTAAAATAAAATAAAAAAATACAGGAGTTAGGCAATGAGAACCCATCAAGGCTGGTAGCACAGCATTTGTTTAAAAGCCAGTGCCATAGGGGACGGGAGAAAAGTGAGGAGGCCAATGAGTGAGCAGGCCAGCCTGACTGTGTCTTTTCCACAATAATATTTATGTTATTCAGTAACAGATCTCCAGCCTTTGGACTCTTCCCACCTTCCCATGTATATGATTTGTTAGCATTTCATAGCACAGGGAGCCTTGAATTAACTGACTTAATGATTCATTCAAGAGTATTATCACAAGGAACGTCCTCCTTAACTGATGTAAATTCTATCCTTTGTATGTATGCCTGCTGATTTCACAGAAACTTTTCTTTCCCAAACACTGGTGAAAATGAGCTCATGGGCATTTGTGGGACTTTTCCCAGGGGCGGGTTGCAATTCTGTGGAAGGAGAGCTGGTCTTGTGGTAGGAAGCATGATTTGTCCCCTTAGCTAAGCAGGGTCTGCCCTGGTTGCGTATGAATGAGAGACTAGAATTGTGAGCACTGTAAGATATTCCCCTCAGGGGATGGCACCACTCTGGGAAGAGCATCCAAGTTCCCTCCCTGGCATCTCCAAGATTGGACAGAAAGATTCCTGCCTGCAGCCTTGGAGAAGCCACTGTCCGTCTGTGTAGACAATACTGAGCTAGATGGACCTATGGTCTGACTCAGTATAAGGCAACTTCCTATGTTCCTAGCCCACTTATCTGGGAGTAAGCCCTATTACATTCAGTCGGAAATTCTCTTTCCAGCGGCGGAAATTCTCTTTCCAGCGCCCCCCCCCCCCTTCGGACGCCCATGAATGAGCTAACTTTGCTCCCTTGATATCATTACAACTTTAAGTTTTGCTTAGAAAATATACAAAACTTTCAGTGCTTGCTCTCCTGAAAGATACATTCTGCTCATAAGCTTGCTACCCTTTGTGAAATCCAGTTCTACATGATCACATTAAGGACCACTCAGTTAGATGTCTTTATAATAACATCCCATCTTAATTGTGTGACTGTGTGTGTGTGTGTGTGTGTGTGTGTGTGTACATTGTAAGCCTATTAACATCTTATGTTGTTGTTACTCTAGTCTGTCCCTAACTTTATCAAATACAGGGGCAGCTCGGGGGGGGCATGGGGGGAGCAAGCAGCCCCCCCATATAAGTAGCTTGCCCTCCCACTTACTCCCCTTTCTGTTTTAGAAATCTAATATGTGGAACACAGCTCACCCACCCATAAATGCACTTTGCCCCTTATGTGCCCCCCTCAATTTTTTTCTGCTGCCACCACTGATGAGGCCTCGTGACCTATGCTACCCAATGGGAGGATTTTCCTGCATTTCCCGAGATTTTAATTCCCAGGGCATTTTCTGGGAGATTGGGATTTTTTTAATAGTCTGGGTGAGGTCTGGAACCTATCTGTGTAAACAGCATGTTTCTACCTTTCATGGTTTGGTCTGGGAGCTTCATGTCAGTCACTGAGTGAATCAGTGAGGACTTGGAGTTTGCAAGCACCTTACCATCTTATCTCATGTTGACTCTAGTCTTTTCCTAGCCTAATGAGGTTTCATTTACCATGCTTTCCAATGGCAGATCCCCCCCCCCCAGATTTCCTGGGCAAGTAATGGCTTTTTCTGTGGGTTTGCATTTATTTGGTAGTCTGGGAAAGGTCTGGAACCTACCTGTGAAAACAGTATGTTTCTATCTTTGTGGTTTGGTCTAGGAATTTCATGTCAGTGTGTGAGTGAGGGGTCAGTGAGTCAGTCAGTCCCAAGCAACTTTGTATTATAGATAAGGGAGCGAGAATGATTTACAAGGAAACAGGGGGGGGAAAGGTGTGTAAAAATGTGGTGATAAAAAGTTCTCTTCCAGCCTGCTTGCAGTACAAAATAAGCCAGCGTGGTTTAGTGGCTAGAGTGCTGGACTAGGACCAGGGAGGCCTGAGTTCAAATCCCCATTCAGCCATGATACTAGCTGGGTGACTCTGGGCCAGTCACTTCTCTCTCAGCCTAACCTACTTCACAGGGTTGTTGTGAGGAGAAACTTAAGTATGTAGTACACTACTCTGGGCTCTTTGGAGGAAGAGCGGGATATAAAATGTAAAATAATAAATGTTAATAATAATAATAATAATAATAAATAATCTGCTGAAATAAGATCCTCCCCATCTCTGACAATTTTTAAAAAGTCTTTAAAGACATATCTGTTTACCCAGGCATTCTAATTAAATATTGTTTTAATAATTTTAACATTGTTTTAAAATATTGTTTTAAAATTTTAAATTGTTGTACTGTTTTAACTTTTTCTGTTGTTTTGTTTTAACTAATGTTTTAACCTTTTCTGTTGTCATTTATTTTGCTGTGTTGTAAACCGCCCAGAGATGTAAGTTTCGGGTGGTATAAAAATACGTTAAATAAATAAATACAAGCAATACAACAAAAAGGTAATTGACTACCGTTACAACAGGAAGCTCTACAGAGGAAGCTTCAGTGAAGCTTGGCCTGCCTTATGCAATAAAGAACTGTATGAGTTCTTTACAGCTCTAGGTATTTAGCTTAGAGAATGGAAGGAAGAGACCAAACCTTATCCTCCAGCTGAGCTCATTCAGTTGGGACAGCCACAACTTTCCAAACCCCATCTGGGAAAGCACCCACCCTTCAACTGTCCAGATTTTAAAACACGTCTGCCTTTTTCTTCCTATATGTTAGCTAAGTGTCTTCTCTTTTCCATTGCACAGTCAGTGCAGAGACATTGCCTACTCAATATGGATAGAAGCATTTGTGGGTTTTAATCTATATTTTCCTTTGCAGTGACGTTAAAATCTACATTGGTGGGACAGATTCATTCTCACTGAGGCAAGAAAAGGAACTGGTTCAACCCTGCCAGATACCTAAACCAGATAATTGTGCCAAAGTACAGCCGAGCTTTGACACAGGCACGATGCAACACCTTGCAAACAGCAGTCCTGGAAGGGAGAGATCAAAAAATTCCATACAAAGAACGTAGTCTCTGCAAATCGGGAGATATTGAAAGATATTGTTAATGTGCTCCTTTACAGTCAAGATACATTTGCTCACCGAGGCTTTTAATGAGATACCGTTTTAATATTTTGATGGTTTAATGTTTTGACGGGTTTTTAAAAATATTTTGATGGTTTTTAATAGTTTTAACATTGTTTTAAATTTTACATTGTTGTAATGTTTTAACCTTTTTATTCGTTGTTTTTATTGTATAATTGTAAACTGCCCAGAGACTTGCATTTTGGGCGGAATACAAAGATGTTAAATAAATAATCAATTAGTCAATTTTACCAAGATTTAGGGTATAAACATATAACCCCTTTTAGCACCTGTCATCCAGATTGTACAGATTCTTTTTCATCTTGCTTATCTTTTATCACGTGCCATGCCACTGTGCACATGATTGCTGCTGCAGCGACCAGCAAGGCATTCCGGAGGCTGAGAGCATCAAAGAGCGTGGTGTCCACAACGAGCTGTGTCGATGAGTGCTAATCGACAAGGCACCCAGTGCATTGGGGGATTTCCCCGGGAGACCAGCGCTCTAGGCGCTTGGCTCTACATCAGCGTGGGTCACAAGCAGCCTGCGCTGACACACAATGCCAGAGCCTGGGTTAATGGCGCGCTCGCTCCGTTAACCCAGGCTAAGAGCCGGGCTATAGCACTGGCTTTGGGACCGCAGCACCACTGGGATCTGCATGGATCCTGGCAATTCTGCTCATGAGAACAGCCTCTTTATCTGAAACAGTCCAGATTCTGCCACTAGTTATCTCCTTCAATTCTCTCATCGCCCATTTGAAAGTTTAATCTTGCTGCAGCCTTTGAATTCTCTTCAAAAGAAGGCAGAAAGTTCAGCGATGTTGGCTGATCCCTTGCCTACATTCCCTTTCCTTTCCAATTCCCACATCCACACTCAGCTGCCTTTGTTTACGACGACTGGCTTTGTTTACAGCCATATATCCCTGGTGTTTCTAGTCACTTCTTCCCTTTTTGCTGCCTAAGAAGCAACCAGAGATGGGTGGGCCTATGGTTTCGCTCTCCCTGGGGGCTGCTTCTTGACAGCTCCTTCCTCTCGAGCAAGAGCTCCCAGAGAGGGATCATCTGACCCCCTCACACAAAGCAACGGTAGGCAGTGTGGCCGGGGGAACTCATTCTCATCTCGTGTCTGGGAACAGGCACACTAAGCAGACACCGATGGGATGCAGTCTGATTGAAAGGAAAACAGAGAAGCCCAAAGGCCAAGGGAAAAAAGGGGTTGCCTTGTTAGACCCTGGCAGACAACACAATTGAGGAGCCAGCGTGGTGTAGTGGTTAGAGTGCTGGACTAGGACCAGGGAGACCTGAGTTTAAATCCCCATTCAGCCATGATACTTGCTGGGTGACTCTGGGCCAGTCACTTCTCTCTCAGCCTAACCTACTACTTCACAGGGTTGTTGTGAGGAGAAACCTAAGTATGTAGTACACCGCTCTGGGCTTCTTGGGGGAAGAGTGGGATATAATTTTTTTTTAAAAAAAATGATGGGAATGTACAGTAACCTCCAGATTCTGCCTTAGTCAAGGTATGCAGGAAAATGCAAAAGGCACCAATCAGGAAAAAGGTATGAATTGGGAAAGAGATTGTGCCTCACTGATGACACCTAATGGCCAAATTCTTGGAAACAAAATGCCAGAACAACATATTGAGGTTGTTCACACAACACGAGCTTACCCAAGCAGCCCATGTCATTTGGATGACTGCGAGGCCTCCTGACCCAGCAGCTGCACACCCGGATAGCCCAGATTTGCTACCTGGGCAAAAAGTGAGAGAGGAGGGAAAGGAGTCTATCCTGCCTCACTTTCTGGCCGTCTGCAGCGCAAGGGCTCTGGAAATGGCTTCCGGGATTGGCGGCCATAGAGCCCCGAGTACAGCACAGCCAGAGAGAGGAGTGCTACTGCACTGCAGCAGGCTGCCCCTCTGCTGCCTGCACAATACACTGTGGCATGCAAGAGGATTTCCTCCTCTCAATCCCATGTTGGGCATCCACCACTGCACTGGCCATGTGGGCTGCGGAGCCCCAAAGAGGCATCAATCATGTGGGATAAGGTAGGTGGGGCCCTGCCTTCCCGCAGCCCACCCCAGCCACTCTGGCAGAGTAAGATTAAGGTGGAACATAGGAAGCTGCCATATACTGAGTCAGACCATTGGTCTACCTAGCTCAGTATTGTCTTCACAGGCTGGCAGCGGCTTCTCCAAGGTTGCAGGCAGGAGTCTCTCTCAGCCCTCTCTTGGAGATGATGCCAGGGAGGGAACTCGAAACCTTCTGCTCTTCCCAGAGCAGCTCCATCCCCAGAGGGGAATATTTTACAGTGCTCGCATGTGGTCTCCCATTCAAATGCAAACAGGGCGGACCCAGCTTAGTTAATGGGACAAGTCATGCTTGCGATCACAAGACCAGCTCTCCTTTCCCAGGGGACCCAAAAGGCCAGTGCTCCCGGACCCCCATCTCCAGGGGGACCCTGCCACACCTCCACCTGCCTGCCACCCATTTGCATCCCTGTATCATCTGCTTTTACAATGCTGCTGCTGATCTCTGCTGTCGCAGCAATCCCATGCTTCCTTAACTCAGCTGTGGCGCTTGCTGCTCCCCTGCACATTCTTCTCATGCGCTGAGCTGCACCATCCAGTTGCTAGCAGCTCCACTAGGGTCTCTGCCTCATGCTCTGCAGCACTGCCTCAGGACTATGTGTGACTGCAGCCCAGCCCTCTCGTCAGTCCAGACACTCCCTGCCTGTCCTCTCCCTCCTGTCTCAGCAGTTTCTTTTTAAATTAACCAAGTTAGTTCCATCCAAATTAAATCCAAAGAACTTTATTAATCTGCTATAGTGGCCAGTGTACTCACATAGTAAGTATCTCCTATTGAACTCAGTAGGGCTTACTTTTGAATAAATGCATTCAAAATCAGGCACTAAATGTGTTTGGGGAAGGAATTCTCATAAATAAGCCTTAGTTTTCAGTAGAATCTATTTCCCAGTCAAGCCCCGATCCTATCCACAGTTGTTTGGAAAGACGTGCTATTGAAACCAGTGGAACTTGTTAGGAAGTAGATGGTTTTAGGAAGAGATGGAATTGCTTATTCTTAGGATGGCTCAGCTGTCTTTATTTTCACCACTACCACCCTCTTCCAGGTGCCTCTCCTGCTGCTCCTCAATCAAATTTTGTTACTGGTTTGAGCATGAGTGGCCAGCACCGGCTCAGCTACATATAGGAATGTACATTTCTCATTTTTAAAAGGACAGTTCTCTCTTCTCTTATTTCGGGTTTCTCCATATAGCTTCTCTCCTCTTCTCTTTTTGTGTATGTTGGGGTTTCAACCTAAAAAAAGAAAGAAAGAAAGAAAGATTAAGGAATAGAGAACTACAACACTTGGTTTCAAACTTTTACAGTTGGAAAGACTTTATATGAATACATTATTTGACAGGGTCAATAATTTAGACCTCTAGCCTTACAGTGATGCAGAAGCAAGTCCTACTAATTTCAAGGGAACATACTGTATTTCCAGATAAGACTGCAATTGTGACCCATTACAATTAACAGGTGTTTCACCATTGACTTCAATGGGAGCTACTAGATTGTCTTTTTAAGAGATTCAACCCCAAATGGGGTGCTCTAAAAAAACACACCCCACTATGGAAAGCTTCACCTACTGAGGCAAACCTACAGACCTCTCTGCACGGGGGAAGTGACATCAGATGTGGTTCAACTACACTGAGAGATGATGCTTCCATGTGGCAATTTGCATGAGTGGCAGAGCCTTTAAAAAAACAAAACACACACACACAAAAAACACCCACCATTTTAAATCACCCCTCAAAAGCAGTGCACAAGAGCGTTGACAAAAGATGACATACAAATGTCAGGGGCATAGCTATAATTAAATAAAGAACACATGTTTAATCAGTATGGCTTTTGTAATCAACCCATGCTCTTATGCTGGAACTTCATCTAGAACTCTGTGGATAAATAGTTCGGCAAGGTGGCAGCGTACCTTGTCTCCCTGACTTGGAGTGACCAGAAGTGCTGTGTGTCTGCACATCACAGGCGGGCCTGTGTGGGTCATGTGGGCGAGTGATGTTCGCGTGCCCACCCACGACGCATGCGCACACCGCACTGCTGGTCACTTCTGGTCAGGGAGACAATGGGGCGGCAAGGAGAAGGAGGTATGCTGTCGCCCCGCCGAACTATTTATCCACAGAGTGCTGGAGGGGGAAGCGTGTGGGGGGGGAGTGCACCCTCCCCCATCCTTAAAGCCACCCCACCCCCATGTTCCGAACCTGTTCGGCGTTCTAAGAATAGAACGCCAAACAGGTTCATCCACATCCCTAGTGTATAATGGAAATATGCAGTTCAACAAGACTTTTTTTGACTTCATCACTTGGGTTTGGGAAATAAAAACAGACTAAATGCAGAAATCACTTTGCTATAGCATGAAGGCAATTTTTCTGCACATGCAAATACACAGACTGAGTGGGGCTGGATTGCAGACACAAAAACTGGCAGTGCTACTGCTAACTGCCCCTTGCTGCAAAAAAGAAACAAACAAAAAAACAACAACCGCAAATCCCAAACAGCACACCCCTGCAAGCAAGGGGTTTCTCTTTCTGAAGCCAAAAAACCAAAGTGCCTTTTTCAGAGACCTCTTTCCCCTTAGATCAAAGCCCAGCCTGGGTTTTTGTTCCAGCTGATGGTGGTGCGACATCATTCGCTGGCCATTTTTTAAAGACCAGAACTCATCAAAACCTCAGAGCTATTTTGCACATTCAAAGGACACGTTTACAGCATTATCATCACACCTAAATGAATTAAGCAGTTTACAAATGTGTGAAATAAATAAATATCAAATAATACAGTCCTAACAAGGCTCTGTGGTCACCAGGAGTAGACACCGACTCAACGGCACACTTTAGCTTTCACACAGCTTCTAGCCCCAAAAAGCTCAAGCCCACCATAAGGAAAGGAGTATAAAGAGAGCCAACAAAAAGCAGCAATAAGTATTCTGTATTTTAAAAAAACCTAACAATTGCTAAGATTGTTAAAATGATTCTGTTCTAAGACTCAATGGCTCAAATTCTGCACTGGATGACACGAATGGATCAGCATCATCCTTGCGGCTGTGTGCATCTCAAACAGTACCCATGGTGTTGAGGAACAGCCCTGTTTGTTTATTTTGACATATACAACATCCTCTTCCTCCAGAAAGCCCAGAACAGTATACATGGTTATGTTTATCATCACAACAATCCTGATGTAGGTTAGACTGAGAGAGAAGTGACTGGACCAGAGTCACCAAGTGAGTTTCATGCCTGAATGGGGATTTGAACTCAGGTCTTCCTGGTCCTAGTCCAACACTCTATCTATTACACCATGTAATTTCACAATTGCAGTTGCATGATGCTACATCCATTATTTCCAATTTTGCCCTTTTAAGTAGCAGAAGAACAGGGCTGCTCCATAACACCACAGGTTATGTTCGAGACGCACACAGCAGCGTGGGTACTGAACCGTCCTTGTTACCCTGTGCAGAATGTGAGTCAGTATAAAAAAATTATTAAAACAAAAAGAAATAAATTGTTAGCTTTCAAAACCTTGTAGAAGAGTCATATTGTAAGGAAACACAGGCATATCTTTTAATATCTGAAATGGAGGAGCAGCAGAAAGTTCTAAGAGACCAAGCATAAACATCTTGGCACAGATTGCAGATTTTAGTATAGAATGTAACTGTCAAAATGGATCAAAAAAAGAATTTAGAAGAGAGAAACTCCAGGCAACAGACAGAACAAAAGGTTCTCAATGCAGTTTACATATCCGAAGGTATGAGAAAATGGTTCCCTCCCAGTCCACAAAGGGCTCACAATCTACCTACCTACTTACACAGACAGACAGACAACACCAGCAACCGCCACTGGAGAGATAATATGCTGGGCTGTATTAAGACAGTTACTCTCCCCCAGCTAAATTCAAGAGAGCCATCACTTTCACTTTTTAAAAAAGGTGTTTCTTGCCCAGTTACCAAGGGTGTACCCCTGCTTAATTTATTTTCACAACAACCCGGCAAGATGAGGCTATTCCACGTGTTGCCTTCTCCAACACGAGGAATAATCTTTACAATGGAAACAGTATGTTTTGTTATCTCTGTCTGTTTAGCTTTATGTTTTGATTTGGGCCTACTGTTTGGTTTAAATATTGTTTGCTATATGGACATAGACCCACCCAGGTCATGGAAAGGAAATCAAAACAGGTTAAAATATCAAAGTATTTTGGAACAATGGGCTATTTTTTTAAAAAAAAAATTAAGACACAAAGGAAGAGGTGTTGGACCTCTTCAAGGTTGAGCTTTCTTCTTGATAGAATCAGAAGACAAATGGGTCTCTCTCTTTTTTTGCAACCATCTGCGCAGGTTAGGGAATTGATATATCCAGCAGCTTCCTGATCCATGTTGGTACACACAGCCAACCCCACCTCCCACTTCAATTAAAAAAACAAACTCTCCTCCACAGCCCCAGCAACAAGAGGATAGTGAAGGAGTTACTTGCCAAGGGAGACTCACTGCAAACTTTCCTTCCCAGGAATAAAAAGACCCACTAATGTCAAAGGATAAACAGGTTTATTTATAGCACCCGGCTTGATCCAGACTTGTGGAAGCAACATGGCTCTCCACCATTTGTCCAACATTGGATCTCAGCTTGAGCTTTGCAGAAGACCCAGTCTTTCCCAAACTCTTCATGCTCCAAAACATGAGGTTAAGGAGAAGATTTAGGAAGGGTATGGGGAGAGGCTGCCTGCATATTGCTGCAGCAGCAAATGGATGCATCTCCCTCCCTTCTCCATTTGTAACCAATGTGTTCTGCTTGGAAATAATTAAAACCAAATAGAGCTTAAAAGTACTTAACTAGATGGATCCTGGTCAGCATCACTGAGCCGCTCCTGGAAGGCCCAGGGCCTTCAGACAGACCTACTGCTCATCCTTGAGACTACCTCTGTGTCCATAGCCTTTGTGAGGCGTTAGCCGAAGGACTCTCCCATAGCCCACCAACACAGGAGGAGGCCCATGGAGTCTAGTTTGCCAAGGGCCCCCAATACCTGAAGCCAGGTATCAACATGTGAGTGATTGTACCTGTGTACAGGTGAAGGATGCTGGACTAGTTAGGCCTTTGGCCTGATCCAGCAGGACTGTTCTTACATTCTCAGATCTACACCTGTGTACACTGTACACTCATTGTACGAGTGCTGAACATAACATGTGAATGGGCCTAGTTGTCACTGTTTTCTATATGATAAAATAAATGAGCTGTGTTGTAGCTTCATACAGTGGAGAGGGGATAAATTCAGTCTCAGGCACTATAGTCTCCAGCGCCACTCAAGGACACCTCAATGGTGTCCTTGATTGCACCATAAACGGTACTTAATTTTTTCCCATATGTGCATGCTGCCAATCATTCCTTGAGGGAAAGTAAAATGTCTTATTTAGGGATAATGGCCAACATGCTGACTAATGTTGTGTGTGTGTTGTGTGCAGCCAAAGGAAGAACACAGGTAGTAAATCCATAAATCCAATAAATAGAGTAAAGAGTTTCCTGGCACTTTAAAGGCACAGAAATTCACTGTGGCAGAATAAACCAGTTAGCTCTTAAAATAACTCAATAACTTTTGTTGGTTTTGCTTCAGGATTCAAACATAGCTCCTGCAATGATCAAAAGTGGGTAGGGATGTGCACAAATATTTTGGCAGGGCAGGAAGCGGCACCTTTAAGCATGAGTAAAGCAAGTCCCCGCTGCTTTTCTAGGCACGATGCTGCGGTGCTCAGAAGCCAGTACACGGCCTCAGGGCTTCACCAGCAGGATGCACATGGCCTCCACACATGTGCAGCGGCCATGAGCATGGCCAGCATGGTGTTGCTGACCACACAATTGACCTCCAGGCATATACGGTGGCCATGTGCGTCCCGCCAAAGTGCACAGACTGCTGGGTGAAGCCCCACAGCCACGTATGGACTTCTGAGCGGTGCAGCAGCAGAACAGCAGGTAAGGTCCTGCTTTACCCATGGTTAAAAGGTACTACTCCCCATCCTGCCGACCGATTCAGCAGGCTGTAACAAACTGATTCAGCATGCCTCTACTGGATGCACCCAATCAATTTGTGCACATCCCTAAAAACGGGGGAGGAGATACAAAACCCCTCCTCTAGCTGTGAGAAGTCCATCCACTTTTTAATATGAGCAGATTCACCCAAGGGAATATTCTGGGAGAGTAAAGCGTAAAACCCCTCCCTACGAGAAAGGCTTGAGCAGTCTTAGGCCTTCAGAAGTGTGTGACTAGGGCAGGACCCAATAAGGAGCGAAACTCTATAACAACAACAAGGATTTATTAATAATAAGATAAGGAAAACTATAGAGGCATCCACAATCAGAGCTTCCATTCAAGTTAAGTCTCCGCTTTCCTTACAGGAGTTGCTAGTCCAACCTCACTCCAAGGCCTCGAGGGAAGAACTGAATTCTAGCACACCCCTCCCCTGCCACTCTATGGGCTGTTGTAAACCCTGCCCCTCGCTCTGGATTGGGCCACCGGGATTTGATTCTCTGGGGCTTTCTTCCTTGTTTGGAGAAGCCGACCCTCCAAGCAGTTACTCTTGTTGAGGCCTAGTTCTCCCTCAAGCTTGGCTTTCTGCAATTTGTCAGTATCAAGAATAAATATTTGAAAGGTAAAACAGCACCACTAAATTACAAATTTATAATTTATAATAATATACCACTGTCACAGGAACTCAGAGATGACAAAACAAGAGATAGAGAAAAGCAAGTTATGAGCTAGGCAAAGTTAAATTCTTTCTAATCCCATTGAGGACAGAGTTAATAATTAACACCCACCCCATATAAATAATTTGGATCTAAAATTGCTTACATTTGGCTCAGTCATGCCCTTTCCATGTCAAATTAACAACATGCAATACACTGTCACATCACCATTCATGTTGATATTGCTATCAGAATCTGGAACCATCAGTTACCCGCTGTGACGTGTTTAATGAATTCTTTGTGGGGAAATAGATTCCGTCTCCACAATTACCTCAGTGTCTGATGTGAAGGTGTCCAGCGACTCCTCTTGTGTGGTTAAGTTGGATCAGTTCCAGTTTGTGACTCCTGAGGATGTGGACAAGCTGATTGGAATGGTGCGTCCTACTACCTGTTCTCTTGACCCTTGTCCGAAATGGCTCATACTATCTAGCAGGGAGGCTGTTGTAGAGGGCCTGGTAGAGATTATAAATGCTTCTCTGAGGGAGGGCAGGATGCCTCCCTGTCTTAAGAAGGCAATAATTAAACCTCTTCTAAAGAAGCCGCGTTGGATCCCTCAGAGTTAAGCATTTATAGGCCTGTCTCCAACCTTCTGTGGCTGGGAAAGGTAATTGAGAGGATGGTGACCTCTCAGCTCCAGACTGTATTGGAGGAAACTGATTATCTAGACCCATTTCAAATTGGCTTTTGGGTGGGCTATAGGGCGGAGACTGCCATGGTTTTCCTGATGGATGATCTCCAATTGGCAATTGACAGAGGAAGTGTGACTCTGTCGGTCCTTAATTGCCTTCTTAAGACAAGGAGGCATCCTGCCCTCCCTCAGAGAAGCATTTATAATCTCTACCAGGCCCTCTACAACAGCCTCCCTGCCAGATAGTCCCCAGCAAGGGACTTTGTGATATTGCCAGAAATGCTGCAGTTTGGAACAGTGCATGAAAAGCTAATCCACAATAGACCCATTCACACATTATGTTCAACACTCGTACAACAAGTGTACTGTGTACACAAGTACAGATCTGTACATAGATAAAGCCATTCACATGTTATGCTGAACAGGTACAGCAGCACACTTCCTATCTGCACCATGCATTTGAGGGGCCTGTACCCAGTTTCACTTTTAAAATGAACACAAGTACAGTCATTCACACAAACCTGAACAACCCAATGTCTGAATCAGGCATTCGGAAAATGATTTCTGCCTGGGTGGTGTACAAGCAACTCTCTGTGTGTAACTGTAGGGTAACTATAAGCCAGATACAGAAGGGATCGTGGGTGCTGGCCAGTGTTCCCTCTAACAGTGATCCCCAGATGTTGTTGACTACAACTCCCATAATCCCCAAGCAAAAGCCATTGCAGCCAGGGATTCTGGGGATTGTAGTCAACAACGTCTGGGAATCTCCATTAGAGGGGACACTGCTGCTGGCCCTATAGGTTTCATTAGACACTAGAGTACTACAGATGTATATCCTTTCCAAGGTCAAGAAGGATATTGTACTTCAGGATCTTCAGATCTTCAGGATCTGACACAGACAAACTTGCATTTGCATTGGCAACAAGGATATTTGACATGAACATCAGGTCAACAAAATATCTGCTTTCCCGAATACGACTCAGAGCAGTTTAGAAGTCTAATGAAAATGCCAAGTGGGGGAAAATTTCCAAGGGACAAAAGCACAGGTTTTAACACTAAACAAGTAACTGGCATACAATGGCGACATCTGGCGGGAGGAAAGAGAACAGATACATGGCGGTTTCAAGCACTGACGCTCAAGTGCTTGTAGAAGCTGTGGAACCGAAGACACTTTTCTTCACGTGACTTAACTTCCTGAAAGTGTTGCATTTCTCAGGGGTGTAGGAAGGACGTTGGAGTGGGCCCTGGGACCAAAAGTGGAGATGGGCTCCCGCCCTATCTTCTTCTTCAGAGAGGTGTGAGGGAGAGAGCCAATAGCAAGCTGTCACCCAGCCAATGGGCCCCACTCCCCCAGGGGACCAGGAGCACCCCCCCCATTTAGTTGTAGCTATGCCCATGGGGCATTTTCAGACAGCAGGCTTTACTGAGGGGTTACTGCAAGGCTTTACTGAGAATTTGAATTTGCCCCTCCCAAAAAACCAACACAAAAAGTGGATTTTTTTAAAAAAAAAATAGGGCTATGTTCTGATGCCCAATGAAAAATCAAAATCATGTGTGGAGTGCTTCCCAATAGCTCACAGGGACTTCAGTAAATCTAGCCGATATGTGAATGCACACCCTCCATTCCGGAGGAGAAGCGAGCTAAAAGTCCCATCTGAAATGTTCCTGGTGTTTCTCCTGCACTTATTTAAAGAAAAGGCAATCGCCAGCTGAAATGGAAAGACAATCCTTGCTTCTGTCGCATGGATTTCAATGTTAGAAGCATTGATGCTCTAGATAAAATTGAAGTGTGTATATACATTGCATTGTACATTACATAAAAGTGTGACACTCCACTTTTAAAAACTTTAATATGGTATTAAGGTTTTGCTCACTGCAGCGCTAAAGGTCAGCTCAAACTTTACTTCCCCACTCATCTGCACATTTAAAAACTCACACGTGACCTACTCCTGTGAGCAGTGCAAATTAGCACAAGGTGGTGGGGGCGGGGCGGGGCGGCCACAGAGCAGTTTCTATAAACAGGAAGCACTCTGACGCTCAATCTTTGTGATCAGGCATTTCTGATTTCAACATTCTGTGACTCCTCTCTTCGGATACCTCCACCAAGGGGGCGGGGTAATAATCAGTGGCAAAGCACCTTCTTTGTATGTAGAAGGCCCCCAGTTTAATCCATGGCATCCACAGGTAGGCCTAGGAGCAATCCCCATTTGAAACCTTGGATAGCTTTTGCCAGTCAGAGCAGACGAGGTGGAACTAGATGGACCAAGAGTCTGGCTCAAAAGAACGCAGCTTCATGTACTGATATGTATGGTTCACACAACCAGAACACTTACGGAATCTGCCCTTTCCTTAGCAGCACAAACCAATGAACACTGGGCATGAGCCCAGGGGCGTAGCTAGCCCGTCGGCTGCCTGTGTGCGGCCGTGGCGGGCGCCCCGATAACCCCGCCCCCTGCGTCTGACGTCAGACGCAGAGGATAGCCATGCCTGACGTCAGACGCAGGGGATAGCCCTTCGGCAGTTAAACAAAGGCTGGTGCCCAGGAGCGGCTCTTCCCTGCAGGAAAGAGACGCTTCTGGGCTGCGTTGCGAACACAGCACCAGTCTTAGCTCCTGAAGGGGCCGGGTGGCAGGGAAGGGGCCTTTGCAGGGAAGAGCTGCTCCTGGCTGGCACTGCGAACGCAGCACCAGCCTTTGTTTAGCTCTCGAAGGGGCCGTGCGGCCCCTGCTCGGGAGCTAAACTCCCACCCCCACTTCTGACGTCAGATGCAGGGGGCGTGTCAGGGCTGTGAATGGCGGCTCCTGATTGGGCACGGCCCGGGTTATTTGAACCCGTTCGCCCAATTATAGCTACGCCCCTGCATGAGCCCCTTTGAACATAGACTTGTTTCTGAGTAAACAAGCATGACATTCTAGTGAGTGAGTGAGAGAGAGAAATATTCTTAGGTTAATTTGTTTTAATTTGTTTGGAAGCCACATTCTCTGCCAAATGGCCTTCAAAGTTGTTGGCGTTCCAGTGCATCGTTCTTTTACACCAACTGTCATAATGACCACTAGGGACATTGGGAGTAGAGACAGTGAGTCAGGGTCTCCCTTGCTTTTCTACCTCTCTCTACATCTGATATGACTCTTCAGGTATTTCCTGTGCTGAATCAGAATTCCCTTCCTTTCCTCTTAGAGAGCAGATGGAGATCTCTCTCGCGCTCTCTCTCTCTCTCTCCCCCCCCCCACCTATTCATTGAGGCAAGTCTCACGATCAGTGAGACTCGCCGTAAGGAAGTTAGTGGGGAGAGCAGGCCTAGCCCACTGTCCCAGCAGACGATCAGTCCTGCAACCCTAGGCGGCCGGATTGGCCACCCACATGACTGCCAGCTTAGTCACAGAGCTGGTGGGGTCTGCAGGGATTGGGGGCCACATGGCCCCCAGAAGTTCCAGGATGCACGTGAACATTTGGGGCATCCTGGAGAGACCCCCCGAGCCCAGGAGCTGCTTGCCGCCTCCCAATTGGTGGTCTCCTTTAGGGGTATGCCCAAATGTTCTTCGGTGCCGGTGGGGGTAGTTCTTTAAGGGCAGGGGAGGGCGCACTCACCCCTCCCAGCGCATTTCCCCCACCGGTGCTCCGTTAATTTTAAGCCCCTCAGGGCGGCAGTGTTCCTCCCTGCCGCCCCGTTTCCCCCATCGGCCGGAAGAAGCAAGCGTGTGTGCACCTGTTGCTTGCACGCACGTGAGCGACTGGTGCACACGCGCTTGCTACTTCCGGCCTCTTCCGGCTGATGGGGGAAACGGGGCAGCAGAGAGGAACGCTGCTGCCCCGAGGGGCTTAAAAACAACGGAGCGTCGGTGGGGGAAATGCAGCGGGAGGAGTGAGTGCACCCTCCCCCACCCTTAAAGAACTACCCCCGCCGGCGCCGAAGCACCGCAACAGCCCTTGGAGCCGAAACGTTTCGGAGGCCTTTATAATGGCTTCCCAAACGTTTCAGGCACATTCCTAGTCTCCTTTTGTGTTGCTGCAGTGTGGAGCCGTGCTGTGGCAATACACAATCAAATAAACAGGGTTAGCGGAGCACTCACTCCACTAACCCCGTTTAAGGGGACAGCTGCAGAAGCAGGTCACCCACTCTGGAGAAACCAGGCTCGCCTGTGAGCCCGGTGGTTCTCACGCTTGGCTGAAATCGGGCTAGGCTCCCTTAGCCCAATTTTGGCCAATTGTGAGAATTGCCTCATTATGTAGTTCTTTAGATTAAGGATTAGGTCTTTCCTATCCAAAGGTGTTCTTCACCAGTAAATCTGCTTGATAATTTTTTCTACAAGACTGCAACATAGCTGCAACAACTAAACTCCGCATTCTACTCCTTAACTGGAGTGGGTGGCTTCTTTAGTGCTCTGCTAATTAAACTGGGGGATAAAAATTACAACCCCCAACAAAAGTGGCATACAATAAAAAAACAAATCGCAGCAATACATTAAAAGTTAGTAACAATCCCTCCAAAACATGATTACTAGATTAAAGCAGCAACACGTTAAAACATCACACAGCACAGCCATTAGTTAAAGGGAAACACCTTTACAAAACAAAAGGGTTTTCACCTACCATAGGAAGGAAGGAGGGAGGGAATCAGGCATCTCTCCTGAGTAAATTCATTCTATATACACTGGGTACCCCAACTGAGAAAACCTGGTCCCCATTCTCACCAACCTCTCCCAAACAATGAGATGAAGCAATGAGATGAAATGCACCATCTTCATCTCCTTCTCCATGGGGACCACTGCCTCTGTCAATTTTCTACCTGCTATGCAAGGCCCAGAGCCTTGGATTTCTACCTGCTATTCCAAGGCCCAGAGCCTCTGTTTTGGGTGAAGGGGGAAACCCACCGTGACAGCAGTTAAACAGCATTAAAAAATTACAACTATCCCATGGCTTCAGCCCAATCTTCTCAACATCATCCGAGACAACCAGATCCGGAGGTTAAAGGGAGAGGTGCGCCTAGGTAATTTTGGAGCCTGAACCTAAAGGCCTTTGGACACGCTGCCCCCCACTGCAAGTTAAGCATCATCCCCCCTACACACACACCATGAGATAAGAATATAAAACAGGTGTATTTATGCAAATAGGCATTAGCAGAAACATTTCAATAGTAACTTGACATATTCTCATCTCACATATTTCTTTCCCCACTCCCCGCTCACTCGAAAGCACCCGGCCCAAGTCATAATCACACTGGGTTGCCTGGTGCAGTGCAGGCCAGCAGCAACCACACCACCCAGGACAGACTAAAGAGGATGTGGGGGGCCCCCAGGGAGTGTGGAGGCCCTGGACTTTGGTCCCAAAGTCCAGGGGTAAGTGTGCCTCTGGTCAAAGAGACTATACTATATGGCAGGGTTGCAAAACTTCAGGTCTCCTGCAACTGTTGGACTCGATTACAAGTCCCATCATCCCCAAAATTGGCCACTGTGGCCAGGGACGGTGGGAGTCCCACACAGCTGGAGGTCCAAAGTTATCCATCCCTGCGATATGGCAAGCTGCAGCTACCAAACTCACGCTGTGAACGGGACAGGAGCTCTGCAGTCCTTGGCACCTGGTCACCCACCTAGCCATGCCTTTGCCAGCATGACAGTACATTTGCAGAGGAGCAGCGGCAGCAGGGGAAGCATGCCTTCATCTCCCGATTGTGTGGCTTCCAGCGGCATCTGGTGGGCCACTGTGTGAAATAGGATGCTGGACTAGATGGGCATTCTTGGGCCTGATCCAGCAGGGCTGTTCTTATCGTCTTCCTACGGTTAGCATTCAGTTACTGACCATAGCAAGATTTCAAACTCTTGTGTGTGAGGTTTGGCCGGCGGTCTGAGTTCTCAGAGATCAAAAACATGTTCCTATGCTCAAAAACCTGTTTTGATAAATCCAACAATCCTTGAATAAATGTTTTGCTTGGGAATCATCCATAGCCCATCCCAAACCATGTTGCAATCTTATGCAAACATCTCCCCTCTCGCTGAGCTCCTGGAATGCTTCCCTTTCCAAGAGCATGTGCGCATGTTGCTATGCCAACAAGGGCTCTTCTTCCAGGCAACCGTGTTTGTTTCAGTCTAACTTTACAACAGGTCAGCAGCACTGAAAGGAAACAGATGTTCCCCTGTCTTAAACAAAGACACTGGCCTTAAATTACCTTCCAACTTTGGTCCCAATTCAAAACTACGTCTCAGCATGACAGCTCGTTGTTTTCATCACGATGTACCAATGTTACAGCTGTTTGCAAACAGACATGCTCTTTGACTTCAACAGGCAACCCACAAGTGCTGACAGGATCAGAGCCTGAAGCAGCTACTATGCTCTCCTGTCTTACAGCTTTGTGAGGAAAAACAAGCAAACATATTATGTGCCACCCTTTAAAGCTGTGAAGCTGTTTCAGTCTCTCAGTGACTCCTAGTCTGAGAGCTATAGGCCACCTCCAGCCTCAGAGGCAGGATGTCTTTGAATACCAGTTGCAAGGGAGCAACGAGAGGAGAGGGGATATGCCCTCACCTCTTGCCCGTGGGCTTCTCAGAGGGAAACAGGATGCTGGATTAGATGGGCCTTGGGCCTGATCCAGCAGGGCTGTTCTTATGTCCAGTCCTGTTTCCCCTTCTGTCTTCTCTATCTCTGTGATCAAGTGAGGATGGTGCCTACCCAGACTTGCCTCTGCCTGAAAGAAAAATACTCAGATTTGCCTCTGCCTGAAAGCATGTCCTTCCTAATCCCAGATGTGAGGAAGCTAATGGTAATCCCTCAGTAAGAAGGAATAGACTCTCTAGTTAGAGGTGCACCTAGATAATTTTAGAGCCTGGACCGAAAGGCCTTTAGAACCCCACCCTGCAAATTAAGCATCATCATGCTCAGCCAAGCAACCATACCACCCAGGACAGACTAAAGAGGATTGGGGGGGGGGCTGTGGAGGCCCTGGACTTTGGCCCCAAAGTCCAGGGGTAAGAGCTCCTCTGTCTCTAGTACCTGCATGCTCCCAGGTACCCTTATTAGCAAGGCTTCATATGTCCCTCAGCACTGAGAACGGAGCACAACTGAGCCCCCTGCCTATCTCTGATGATGAAGCATGGCTCCCTTTTCAATGGCATTCTGTGCCATTGACAGCAATGATGCCCAGGTATTTAGGAGGTGATGCTTTCCTCATTACTCCATTTCTGAATGGAAGCTTTACTTACTTAATTTCTAGACATCAGATTGCTTTGGGAGCAAAAGGAGTAAGGTCAGTGGAAAAGGTGGCTGCCTGTGAGCATCTTTTACTATAATCAGGTAGTACAGAGGCTCCCAGCCTGTGGGGTTCCAGATGTACAATAAAATGTAGCTGGGAGTTGTAGCGTTCAGCAACATCTGGAGTAACACAGGTTGGGAAACCCGGAGCTGGTACAACAGTTATTGGTCAGGCTATTGCCAGGATCTGCAGGAGGTCATCATTCTAATGCTGAAAGACTTATACTGGCTTCCAAATTGCTTCTGGGTGCAATTCAAGGTGCTGGTGATCACCTTTAAAGTCCTTCAAGGTTTGGGCCCTAGGTACCTGAATGGTACCTGCTGCTCCAGAATGACTCTGGCTGCCTTACAAGAGTATGGGGGGGCGGGGGGGGGATTGTGGTGATTCCACAATCTATGTGGTGATTCCTCAAGTAGCAAGGTTGTCACGTATGCAAGGCAGGGCCTCTTCAGTGGTTTTCTATAGACTGTGGGACACTGTCCTGTGTCCTCCCAGCTGAGACCCATACTGATCCCTCTCTCCTAGCCTTCCACACTCAGCTGGAAATGATGTGGCTTACCCAAGCTTTGGGGGGTTGGGTAACAGGAACTGTGTGGTTAACTCACTGCTTTTTGCCATTACTGCAGACACTGATTTGACTTCAGATTTTCTTTTATGGTTGTTTTTTCCCCTATGTAATTTTCCCTATGTAAATTTTAATTTCCCCCTATTTTCCCCTATGTGGCCAGGAGATTGTTCTATGAAAGGCAGTATATTAAATGGAAAGAATAAATAAATGCATACACACAACAGCACATTTCAATGTGGAAAATGCTTCATAATTCTTTTGGCATATGTTTAGATGAGCTGGGTGTGAGTTGAGGCTGACAGGTAATGAGGGACCCAAGGCCCTGGAACTGGCTGAACATATTCCAACCTGCAGCCTCCTTACCTGCTCACGGAGCAAAGAGGCACCTTTCAAAAGTGGTGATTCTCTTTTTTGAGCAGCGGGAGAGCAACTGGCCCTACACAGCCCCAGCAATGCATCTCTCCAGTGGCTGTTGCTGGTGTCTATCTTATGGTTTTGGTTTGTTTGTTTGTTGTAAGATTGTGAGCCCTTTGGGGACAGGGAGCCTCTCTTTCTTTCTTTCTTTCTTTCTTTCTTTCTTTCTTTCTTTACCGCTTTGGGAACATTTGTTGAAAAGGTATATACATATAAATATAAACTTAAAATTAAATAAATTTAAATTTGTTGAAAAGGTATAGAAATATGCATTGAATTGTATTGTATTTTTTGGCATGTTCATACCCATTAATATCCAGCCAATGCAGCACATGTGCCTTCTTCTATGTGTCAGAAGTGGCTAGTGACAGTGACCAGTTACTGCATGAGACTTAGGCTAGTATCTGACTCACACCCTGGTCCCAGGCATGTTTACTAGGATGGAGGTTTCACTGCATTCGATGGGGCTTACTCTTGGGTAAGAGTGCACAGGATTGCAGCCTAAGGAGCCTGTGTTAAAGTTGCCAACAATTTTGCTAACAAGACCCATGTGTCTTTAGCAGCTGCATGATCACCAGATATCTACCAGGTGAAGCTTTTCCATCTCTATCATGCCAGGAAAAGATTTCCCCAATGAAAGTTCTGCTTCGTGCCTGGTAAAGGTACAGAAGCCTTGTGGGGAGGGGCTTGAGATTTTGCGATCAGCCACTACAGCAGAAAACCCATTGTTAAAATACTTGGCAACTGTAGTTGCAAAAAAAACCATGTTTGTATAATGAGCACAGGAGATTGAAGGAAAACCTGCCCTGCACGAAGAGCACTGCTTGGCCTGCTTGCATGTCGCTTTTGTTTGCTGCTGAAACATGTATCGCCAGCAGAGGGAGCTGGAGGACAACCTTTCCACCTTTTCAAAGCTTCTAGATAGCAACAATGAAAAAGGGTCAGATCGTCGTTGTAGTAAGCATTCCGGCGAAGTCTTATTGTACCAACTTGTAGATTGGAAAATACAGGTGTATCAACTATGCCCTTCATTGTAAACATGCCATAAATGGCTCCATTATTTGACCTCCAGTGCATTTACTACAAAACTGTAATCCTATGTGCTCTGCAGTCATTAGAAGTGCCATTGAATTCAACGGGACTTACTCTTGAATAAACCTGCAGAGGATCAAGCTGTGTTGTAGCATTTTAACAGTGGCTTGTGGATTACAGCCTACAGCACACAGAAAATATCCTATATCTAGTTTACAAGTAGAGTTTTTGCCCCTAAGTCTACCATTCTATTACTGGAGAGTACACCTCATGAAATCCAGTGCAACTTACAAATGAAATAAATGCTTGCTACCACAAGACCAGCTGTGCATGACTTGTCCCCTTAGCTAAGCAGGGTCCACCTGATGTGTGAACACTGTCAGATATTCCCCTCAGGGGATGGAGCCGCTCTGGGAAGAGCAGAAGGTTCCAAGTTCCCTCCCTGGCAGCATCTCCAAGATAGAGCTCAGAGAGATTCCTGCCTGCAACCTTGGAGAAGCCGCTGCCAGTCTGTGAAGACAATACTGAGCTAGATAGACTAATGTTCTGACAGTATATGGCAGCTTCCTATGATTGTGTTATTCTAGACCTTCCCAAGGAGGAGAAGGAACCTTATCTACTACTAATGCATGCTACTTGGTGCCTTGTCATCTGATTAAATAATGGGTTACATTTGAGTGGGGAGGGAGGGCATAAAGGGAAGGCCTTGAGAAGTTCCTTTTTCTTCTTGCAAGAGCTATCCTTTGGTTAGGAGCAAATGAAGCTAAGCTCTCTAAATGCAGTGTAGGATATCATGAGTGGCCCAGGGGGAGAATAGCTGCTGATGCATGTTTTAATGAAGATGCTTGTGGGGGAAATTGCCATGAAATTGCTCTTTCCTCTTTTGCTTTTTTCTTTCTTGCTGGGGGAGTATGTGAGCAACTGGACTCCAAAGACATTACTGACCTCTGCTCTCGATGTAGTGGAAGATGAGGGAAGGGTGAGTATTGCTATTGCCTTGAGTGCCAGGTTAAAAGGCACTTGCCCCACAAGTGAGTTGTGAAAGTGCTCTTTATAGTCTATGTGCCTGCCTGCTATTAGTACAAATATCTACTGCTTAAATACATGCCTGCCTCCCTCCCCTTTATAGGTTCCACTGTACTTTTATTAGAAACTTGGCACAAGATCAAGCAGTGATGTGACTGTGATTAAGGAAGGGAGGAAGCTTGTATGATATGCCGGCACCTGCGTCTGTGCCTACACAATAACTTGAATTAATCCTCTGGCTTTCTTTACAGGCAAACACCACTCTTGGCGAATCGCAGGAACTGAAACCACGTAAGCTTACCATCTATTCATTCATTCATTCATTCATTCATTCATTCGATTTCTATGCCGCCCTTCTAAAAATGGCTCAGGGATACACAGATAAATAATAAAAAAATAAGATGGAACCCTGTCCCCAAAGGGCTCGATCTAGAAAGAAACATAAGATAGACACCAGCAACAGTCACTGGAAGGTACTGTGCTGGGGGTGGATAGGGCCAGTTACTCTCCCCCTGCTAAATAAAGAGAACCACCATGTTTAAAAAGTGCCTCTTTGCCCAGTTAACAGGGGTTACCATCAAGTTAGCTTACCATCCAAGATAGTCTAATAGAGTATGGTGGCTTACCTGTGTGCAGAATCACTTGTATACATGTGCAGGTGCTTCTTGAGTGGTGTTGGGCTTTGTATGCATTGGCTTTAAGAAAGAAGACGACACTGGGGTGGCCCTAGTTACCAGTGGGTGATGGAAGTGATAATGTAATATATGGAGGATGGTCTCCTTTCTTCCAGAGTGTGGGCACTGCAACAAAGAATCTACAAGCAGTGCTCTTTCTTCTTGACTAAGTTTATGGGTTGACGTGCTGATAAATACTAGGAGGGAGAATTACTGGAGCAACGGCCAGTCCTGGCCACAACTTGTGAGAAGAGGCCGCTTCTCTTTGCCAAGGCACTTGATGACTGCATTTTAATTTCTACGATGTGTGCACGTTTTTCCTTGTATGTCCTCAGTCTCCCATCTTAGAACCACCAAGTTGCATCCCCATCTCCTGTGCTTGTCTTGCTTTTCTATCCATGATGAGCGAAGCAGTTTACAGAGGCAATAAACCCGTGTAAAGCAAAGCCTAGAAAACAGCACATCCGGACAGCCAGATATGAGCAGCGTGTTTCATATATGACTTCCAGAGGAGCAGCCACACTGGCTTGTTGTAGCAAATGCCTCAAATAGTCCTGTGGTTGCTTTAATGGGCTGCAGCCAGAGTTCATGCATCTGATGAAGTGGGCTCTGGTCCGTTAAAGCTTATGCCACGATGCATGCTAGTCTTGTAAGTGCCACATGACTTTGTTCTTATTATTTATTCATTCATTCATTCATTCATTCATTCATTCATTCAATTTCTATACTGCCCTTCCAAAAATGGCTCAGGGCGGGTTACACAGAGAAATAATAAATAAATAAGATGGCTCCCTGTCCCCAAAGGGCTCACAATCTAAAACAAAACTTAAGATAGACACCAGCAACAGTCACTGGAGGTACTGTGCTGAGGGTGGATAGGGCCAGTTACTCTCCCCCTGCTCAATAAAAAGAATCACCACGTTAAAAGGTGCCTCTTTGCCAAGTTAGCAGGAGTAAGGGTGAGTGTGCATGTGAGAGTGTTTGATGGGGGGAGAGAGAGAGAAAGAGGGTGTTCAACTCCACACCAATATGCATGCTGGAAGAGATGAATCTGAAGTGCTCTGAGAGAGGCAGGTAACAGGAGCCAGGCATTTCCACCCATGGGAGGGTGTTCATGGTTGGAAATTAGCTTTTTTGTTGGCTGTTGACCAGCACCTCTCAAGCTCGGCTTCAGTGTCAGGCTCAGCTGGGTAGGTTGCAAAGTTTATAGCTGAGTGATTAGGAGGTGCAGATTAGCAGGGAAACACAGGTGATGGCTGCAATGCAGCTTCGTGTTTCTGGAATCCGTCTGCTTTGTGACAGCTTCTGGGGCTGGGGATCTATATCTGGCAGGAGCATGCGGAACCAGAGCAACTCAGTCAAACAAAATAAGTCCATCTGCAGCAGCATTGGATGTGACATCCCAGGCATGGCTGCGGTTTGGTCACTTCTCAGACCTGTCTTTTCTCTGGCACTTGCCTACGAATCCTTTGGTTCTGGGTAATCCAGGGACCCGGTAGTTTGGTCTGGTATTGTCGTTTTTGTGCTCTTGATAGCAGTATTGCCCAAAGAAAATGGAGCAGGAAATATGAACTCCACATTCTCTTTAGCAGACCTTGTCCATGTGGCACAGTGATTGAACGGTGGGGATTAGTGGATTAGTGTGTTTTTCTGAGTCTTGCCGGAGCCTCAACAGTGGCTGCAAGTCAGCATGGAGGAGCCAGTGTTGTCAGCTTTTGACATGAACGTCAAATCCAACTCTTCCTGGAAGTAAAAAATGGTTTTTCAGGCTCATTCTTAATTCTGGATAATGTGAGTCCTGCTTTTATCTCTGGCAAGCATGTTAGTGGCCCTGTGAGGAACCTTTAGAGATGTTTTCTCTAGGCCTGAGGAATGACCAACAGCAAACCATCTCTCCCCACCAAAGAGTGGCAGCTCTTCTCTGGGTGTGTCTGAACCAGAATTTTGTAAAAGGCTAGCTATCTAAATCCACACAAGGTTGTGCATACTCCGCAGCTAGTGATCTGTTGCCAGGTGCACTTTCCCTCCCTCCCACCCACACATCCCAGAATCAGCGTTTATGCTGCAAGATATTATATTTTATAATATCCATTGCACAACATGTTTGGAAGAGGTTTTGAGCTCTCTTCTGGCTTTTGTGTAGATCAAGGTGTGAACCAGACAGTTCCAAGTTCAAATCTCCCCCCACCATGAACTTGCCTGATAGAGCCTAAGCAGCGCCCTCATCCTCTGCTTCCCATCTGAAATGTGGGGAAAAGACTGACCGACCGGCAAAGGTTGCTCTAAGGCTTAAGGAGAGAGCAAGTAGACCATTTAATGCTTTGAAAAACTTGATATACACTAAGCTTTTTGTCCTGTCTTGCATTGCTCTTCAAATCCTTTTTTCCTTTTTTAATAGTGTAAGTTGTTCCATAGCACCCATTTAACTAGACACCTTGTTAACCCTTTCCCCTCTTGCTAACTCCTTTTAGCAGAACCGGAATGGCAAGCTTGTCTCAAGAGTTTGTTGGTTTGGCACAATGCATTTTCTATCATCCAAAGCCATACTTTGCAATATGGGGGTGGGGGCAAGGTATGAGCTGCAGGCAGGAAAGGCATGGGATGCAGCAACCTTGCTGAAGCTAAGCGAGGTCTGGTCAGGGCCTGGATAGGAGATCACCTGTGATCGGTGGCATTATTTTGTAGTACATGCGGCAAACTTCTGAAAAAATGAGACCTTAAGCATCATCATTTGTGTTTGAAGTTCCCTTGTTTAGCCGCCGTGTGTGTGTGTGTGTGTGTGTGTGTGTGTGTGTGTGTGTGTGTGTGGTTTTATGGTACAGTCCTAGGCATGTTTACTCAGAGGCAAATCCCGCAGTGTTCAGTGAGGCATATGCTTACGTGAGTGTGCATAAGATTGCAACCTAAGCATGTGTGCAAAAGCAGGGATACCTGTACAATGGCAAAGAATAGAAATCTGTCTAAAATTAAAACAAAATTAAAAAGGATGCTCAAGAGCCTTGGGGGAAGAAGGAATGATGCATTGCCCTCATCTGGATAATTATAGGCCAGTCTCCAATATCCCTTGGATGGGCAAGATAATTGAGAGGGTGGTGGCTGATTAACTCCAGGCAGTTTTGGAAGATACTGATTATCTAGACCCATTTCAAACTGGCTTTAGAGCAGGCTATGGGATGGAGAGACAGCCTTGGTCGGCCTGATGGATGATCTCTACTAGGAAATAGACAGAGGGAGTGTGACTCTATAGGTTCCTTTGGACCTTTCTGCAGCTTTCAATATTGTCGACCATGGTATCCTTCTAGATCACCTGGGGGATTTGGGAATAGGTGGCACTGTTTTGCAGTGGTTCGGGTAGATTCCAGATGGTGTCACTTAGAGCTACTCACTCTCTGAAGCGAGAGCTATTGTATAGTGTCCCTCAGGGCTCCATCCTATCTCCGATGCTTTTTAACATCTAAATGAAATCGCTGGGTGAGATCATCAGGAGATTTGGAGCAGTGTGTCATCAATGACATCCAAATCTATTCCTCCATAACATCATCATCAGGAAATGGCATAGCCCTCCTAAATGCCTGCCTTTTACAGGCAGTAATGGACTGGATGAGGGTTAATATTAATAAATTAAAGCTGAATCCAAGCAAGACGGAGGTACTCATGGTGAGGGGTCATACTTCGAGAGACATGATAGATCTTCCTGTTCTGGATGGAGTTGCATTCCCTCCAAAAAAAACCCAGGTACATAGCTTGGGAGTGCGTCTGGATCCAGGCCTCACTCTGGTTTCTCAGGTTGATGCTATGGTCAGGAGCGCTTTCTATCAACTCCAGTTGATACAACTGCTGCATCCGTTCCTTGAAGATAATAATCTCAGAACTGTGGTGCACTCTCTGTTAGCCTCTAAGCTTGACTACTGCAATGAGCTCTACGTGGGGCTGCCTTTGTATGTAGTTCAGAAACTTCAGTTGGTTCAAAATGCAGTGGTTAGATTGGTCTCTAGGGTTTCTTGGAGAAACCATATTATGCCTATTTTAAAGGAATTGAATTGGCTGCCAATAGGTTTCAATGCAAAATACAAAGTGCTTAAAGCCCTAAATGGCTTAGGAGGACTGGGTTACCTGGAAGAGCGCCTCGTTCTGCGTGATCCCCACCACACATTAAGATCATCGAGAGAGGTCTGTCTCCATATACCGCCAGCAAACCTGGTGGTGACTCAGGAGTGGGCCTTCTCTGTAGTAATTCCTAGGCTGTAGAATGTGCTCCCTATAGACATTCGTGGTTTAACATCTTTAAACGTAAAGGGTGCCATCAAGTCGATTCCGACTCCTGGCGCCCACAGAGCGCGGTGGTTTTCTTTGGTAGAATACAGGAGAGGTTTACCATTGCCTCTTCCCACGCAGTCTGAGATGATGCCTTTCAGCATCTTCCTATATCTCTGCTGCCTGATATAGTAGCAGCAGGGATTCGAACCGCAACCTTCTGCTTGTTAGTCAAGCATTTCCCTGCTGCAGCCACTTAAGGTGACTCTTAAGACACACTTTTTTAGCCAGGCTTTAAGTAATCTTTGAATTAAATTTTTAATTGCTGTTTAAATTTTTTTATTTGCTGTGATTTCTGAATTTTTTAGATTCCTGTTTCAGTAGCTGGTTTTGTTTTTGTGAACTGCCTAGAGCCTTTGGAGTCAGGTGGTATATAAATTAATTTACATAAATAAATCTATTATGAAATTGTTTCAACTGTTTAAGATAGGAAGTATTTAGGATGTCACTAGTATGCTGTCAAAAGATGCACTGTGGCAGGGATTCTGAACCTTTGGTCTCCAGATGCTGGACTACAACTCCCATCATCCTCAGTCACAATAGCCAAAGACTATTGTGTCTGAAGATTATGGGTGTTGTAGTCTAAGCCAAAAATCAAGTGTACCAGGATCTCTGAACCACAAAACCATCAACAATAATGCAAATCCAGCAAATGTATAACTACTAATAGATCATATAAAGACAGGCACATCGTTATAATTCTCCAGGTAATCCCATCGAAACAAAGCTTATAAAATGTCATATTCCGTCATGATGAAATCATCCTCTCTAATAACTTGGTGTCCATCCGTGGACAACCAAGCGTGTGTCCGTGCCTCCCTCGGCCGTTCTGCGCATGCGCGGAGCGCATGCGCAGAACGGCCGAGTCAGAAACGGACACAGGCACCAGGCAGCCATCTTGGTTGCTTCACCCGGCCGTGGAAAGGCCAGAAGCGGCCGCCACGAAGCCGGGGTAAAGGAAAGGCTGAGCTGCGCCCCCAAGGGACAACTGCTGGTGTCCTCATCCCTGGGGGGGATGGGGAAGGGAGGGGGCGCTGCGCTGTGCTCTCCCTTGCTGGGGAGGGGAGAGCCTGGTGGAAGGAGGTCCCAGCGGCTGGAGGGGAGGATGGAGCAGGCCGCTGCTCCTACCTTGCTCGCCCGCTGCTGTGCGCCCCAGAGCGGAACAGGCAGCCCCTGCCTGCGGCTTGCCTTGCTGGTGCTTGCTGCTGCCAGGCACAGGTCTGCTGTGCGCTGCTCGTGGGCTCTGGCCGGCGGCCGCCTTCCACGGACCTTCCACGTGGGTCCTCCAGGAAGGAGGGCGGAGGAGCAGCCGTCGCTGCGCCCTCCCTGCCGCCGCTCCTCGCTGCTCCTGGCCTGCAGGCAGCAGCGGCTAGAGCGGGGTTGGCGGGACCAGCGGCGGCTGGCCGGAGAGCAAATCTGTAGAGGCTGCTTTTCCACAGGAGTCCCCCCGAAAGCAGTTTGCCTAGAGAACTCATCAGCAGGAGATCAGTGGCTCGCTGGCCCCAGAGGGCTCCCACTTCCAAAGACAAGCGCCTCTGGCAGACGGAACAAGGGGGGGGGAACCAAGAGAGAGGGAAGGGTAAATTAGAAAAGGGTGGAGGAAAACAAAGACAGAGAGAAAGAGAGAGAGAGAGAGAGAGAGAGACAGACAAAAAGACAGACAGACAGCGAAAGACAAAACAAGGAATGAGGGAGGAGAGACAGAGAGAGGGAAAGGGAGAGCAAGAAAAGGAAGGAAAGGAAAGAAAGGAAGAGAGATGGGGGGGCGGGAACCAATAGAAAGGAAGAATGCTTAAAGGGGGGGGAAAGCTAGCGCCCGTTGTTATAACAGGCTTAAAAATACTAGTAAAGTGAATAAGTATATATATCCAACAATATCTATTCCCAGCTCCTAGTACTTTATACTTTGAAGCTTAGCAAGCCACTGAGTTGGTCCCCACACAGACCTCTCATTTATACTAACTATAAGCAACCCTCTCTAACAAACCAAGAGTGTTTAAAAAAAGGGACCTCCTCCAAGGACCGTCCATTTTTTTCCTAAATGCTCCCAAATGAATATGTAAAATCGCTTCATTTATGTAGGTAAGTCTGGTTTTCTTAAAGAACTTCCTAAAGATCCTCCCAATGTATATTAAAAATATCACTTACTATTGCTCCAGGCCCAAGTTATAGAGTGAATTACCGTGAGAAGGTACTATCATTTCATCATGATGGTGTAAGACAGTTTATAAGCTTTGTTTTGATGGGAATGCACTAGGAGAATGATAATTATGTGCTTGACTTTATATGATCTATTAATATTTGTATAGTGTGTTGGATCTTTATTATTGTTGAAGGAATTATAGTCCGACAACATCTGAAGACTAAAAGTTGGGAACCCCTACACTAAGGTTAACAGAAGAACCTGCTGTCAGTGAGGAAGGATGAGTAGATGGGCATGTAGCTATGTGACAAGATGGAGAAGTTGCCTCCTGTTCTTTTCACACAAGTCAGTTCTGTTGTTTTCTAACATAATTCTTGCCTTCTAATGCTAGATCTCCCCTGGATATCCATGTACATTCCTGAGAGAAGCTGCCACCAAGAACTGAGAGAGAAACATGGGGAGTTTTCCCCCCCAACACATCCCAATGGCTTTGAAGGGAATATCTGGTGCAACTGGACTGTTTGGGCAGGCTCTAGGAAACACATCATTATTTATATTAAAGGATTTAAAAGTGACGAGGGCTGTGACAACAATAAGGATAAGATTTTCTTTGATGGAGTTTCTTCCCTAGCAGAGAACACTGTGGTATATGCTTGCTGGAAGAAAGAGATATTTGTCTTTGCTACTTATGCTCGAGGTGTCCATGTGGTCTTCTTGATGAGACATTCCGCCAAACCTAGGAAAGAAAGGTTTTTAGGGAAGTACTACATCTTTAAGCATCGAGGAACTAAGCCTACCAAGGATGCTGTTAGCTTTGAAGTGTCTACTCCAGAACCAAACCAGCTGATTACTGACAACGTTCCTCAGTCTAACAAAGAACCATGGGTCTTCATGCCAGACCATGAAAACCCTAGTTTATCTGCACGTCATAGTACTGACAAGACACCTGAGCTTAATGAGTCCTTGCAAGCCAAAAGAGCAAATGCACACAGTGCCGCTCTTACAGGCTCTGTTCAGCAAGCTACAAGGTATCTAAACCAAATGTTGGCCAGTCTCTACCTACTCCCCACATCATCAGACAGTGAAAAGTCTCCTTGCAGTCTAAAGTCTCCTGGAGAACAAACAGCAGCCCTTAGCTCTTCAAGCACTGAAGAGATTCTAGTGTACCTGGGTGAATCAGCTGTTGCTTCAGATGTTCTTTCTGAGGTTCCTTTCTTAGATTTGTCACCCCTAATAGAACCTTCCAGTCTGGTAGGACGAATGGA
Organism: Hemicordylus capensis; assembly: GCF_027244095.1. NCBI lineage: Eukaryota > Metazoa > Chordata > Lepidosauria > Squamata > Cordylidae > Hemicordylus > Hemicordylus capensis. The sequence continues at coordinate 250,407,316 of NC_069657.1, forward strand.
ATTTCCAAGCAGAAAACCATTAAGTACCAACGTGGGGGCCTCTGTTAAAGGTAATTTACAGACAGGAAGTGAATCGGCACAGCCAGTTTATCTTGGCTTGGCTACACATTCTCTGAATCTAGCCTATGGCATGGTAGCCACCACTACAGTAGAAGTGACCACTGAAGCTAGTTCTCAGGGTTACAAAAAGATTATACCAATGAACTTCCAGGCAAGCATCTTGTCTCATAATGTGGTTGGCAGAGATGCCACCGGCTTTGAGGCTTCCTCACTATTTAGCCCTGAGCAGAATTGCACAAGTACAAAGATTTATGAGGACCACCTGCTTTTCCATTCCAAGACATCAAAGAGAGGCACACTGGAAGGTCAGCCTGAAAGTTCTATGCTAATATACAATGATGTTGACATGGTTAGTGAATGGGAAACTGGAACTGCATCAATCTTTGAGGACGCCACTAAGATGTTGGGTATTGATCCCATTTTAGAAAGCTTTGTGGAGGGCAGTAACCAGCTAAAACTCCCTTCAGCTACAACAGAGCTGTGGAGCATTCTGGAAGGTGGACTCCATCTGAGGCCCAGAAACGGTTACCATGAGCAATCAAGTGATGATATCTTCCTAAATCTGCCCTCTGTGATGCCAGGTGGGTCAGGCAAGTTTAACTTAGAAGCACAAAGCAGCCATCTTCTGGAAATGGCTACAAAACATGAGTCTTTTCTCTCACCTAGTGAAACCGCAGTTGTCCCTTCCGCTGCTACAGGCTTGGTGCTTTCCCCATTCCAGCAGGATCTCATTCTCTCTTTAGGGACAACAGACTCTGTTCCTTTTCCTGCTATGGAACTGGAGCCTTCACTCTCCCACAGCACAGCAGCGACCCTTTTGCTTGCCATTCCAGATATAGAGCCTACCCCCTTGGAATTGGAACATGCTCTCTCCCCATCTATGGCACTGATCTCTTGGTTCACATCTATAGAACCAGAGCAGACCCTTTCCCTAGCTGCCATGCTTCTGAAGCCCACTGTTTCTAAACATGACCCCATGGCCTCTGAAGTCACTGTAGCAGACCTTTCTCTAGGTGGTGAAGAGCTGGAGCCCATCCTTTCTGAACCGGAGTATGCCTATGGTGAAACGGCAACCATTTTGGGAGCAGCTACAAAACTGGAGGCTATTCCCTCTGCAAATGTTGCAATTCCAGAGTCTGCCCTGACACCAAGAACCACAGTAAATTCTCTAACAGCTACAGAGACCATGTCTGCTTTAGCCCAAGATAATGAAATTACCCTTTCCTTTGGATTATGGATGGCAAATGCAGTTAAAACCAAGGTCCCTTTGAGAAGTTCTTGCTGCCAACAAGCACCACATGCTTCTGAAGAGGAGGAAATGCCTTTAGGTACACTTTGCTCCTCTAGTTTGCCTGTTCCTAGGATGGGAGCTCCATATCATGATCACTATACAGCTTTTGTTTCTACAGAACTAGAACACCTTTCCCCAAGCACTGAAGCATTCCCAATTGGGCAACCTTTATTGGAAGGAAAATATGGTGATGGTTTTCCTACAAAGCCTGGAAAGGGACACAGAAATTATCTCTCCAAACCCTTCGATTTGGCATCGGAGCAGGATCCATCCCTTGGTAGGTTTACAGCAAGCAAACGACTAACAGGATGTATACCTGATCAAAATGGAAACTAAATAAAATAAGGTTAGAAGTGCAATTTACAGTCAGACTATCAGGTTTTTTGTCCTTTAGTAGCTCCCACATAAGGAAGAGGCAGCAAGAAATCTTTAGTTGAGAAGCAGTGAAAATCTCTTTAAAATAATTCTCCCCAAGAGGGGAAAATGGACCTGCATTACAATCCTTTATCAATTTGAATAGCTAGTAAAGAAAGTCACTGATGAAAATTATGGGTTGACACATGTCTGATTCATCTTGTAAACTTTAGATGAACAAAGGGATCTACAAGGTAGCTTAAAAAAACCCCTCAGAATATGACTACATTCGGGATTTTAAAGATATTTTATGTAAGCCTCCAATTTTATATTACATATTTATTGATCAGATTGCTGGACATTTGACTCTTTTTCTAGTTGGCTAACAATATAAAAAATATCAGTGTTTAGCTAATAAATATGTTTGTAAATTGCACTCTTGATCTTTATTTTATTCAGATTTACAGTAAGTGCATGTTCTCCTCTGAATGAATTGGTCACCAAAATTCCCTTCATTGTGTCAGTTGTGCATGAAAATGAACATTCAGAGTGTGACTGGCTCTGGCTCTAACTGGACAACATTTATCCAATGCTCTTCACACACCAAGATGGAGGCTCTAGCTATGCTACCAGTGATGCCCTTAACAGTGGTGGTGAAGGTAGACTCCATAGCCCAATAAAATTTTGGGAAATAACATAATACTGGATTGAATTTAGCTGGAAATTCCCTGGAATTTAGTGTTGGTGGTCATAATGTTCCTGGAACTCTTGTCAAGATGCAGACGCAGACAGATATGCAGGCCTCCATCAGATTTTGAGAATAACGTGATTTATAAAGTAGGGCAACTGTGAAACCACATAGGTGTGTTTTATCATTTAATTATAATTTCTCACTGGGTCATACTCATAATTGTTTAAAGAAAATGGGAAAGGGACATGGCTAAGCATAGGTGAGATAGCTTTTCTAGAACCATTGTATGAGAATATTGTCATTTTCTATCTTTGCTGCAGAAGAAGTGCCATTCATTTACTGCATGTACCTTAGATGAGTTTCCTACTGTTTGTTTTTTTTTTAAAAAAATCTAGTACAAACCCAAAACCAATTCAAGGCTGTGGTATAAAACCAGAGAACTGGTTGATCTTAAGCAGGAAATGGTATAATGTGATACAGGACAATCCGGCAGACATCAAAGCATGTATTCATGGATAGCAAAACCGGTGCTAGCCCATGCATCTCTGTGCCTTGCAGGAGGGCTGTGAACCATGCAGGAGGGTGTGAGAACTTCAGGAGTGGTATACATGGAGGAATTTCCAAATGAAGTAGTCAGATGCTTCCCAAGAATGTCACAAGGCTGAGACTACATGTAGCAAGGGTGGGAGAGATGAGGATCAAGGTTGGCGCTATAATATAATGGGGTGGATGGGTTCAAAGAACCCAGACTGCCTGACTCTGCCCACCCCCCAGCTCCAGCTGTAAGTAGTCATTTCCCAGTTGTGTTTTTTGCTAGGTGTGTGTTTTGTTTGTTCTCTCTATGAAGGAGAAAACTAACAAAACATGCACCCAACAATGAACATGGCTGGGAAATGAGCTCTGGAGGGCTTGTGTGGCCAGAGCCCCGAAGGGCCTGATCAAGCCCTTTGGAGCTCATTCCCAGCCAGCGTTGGTTGGATGGCTGCATCTATTTTCCCTTCTCTCTCTTGAGCAAACTGGGTTCTTTGACATGATGTGCAAGGGGCGTCAATGGTGCACATGCACTGCGTGCACCTGGCAAGACCACCAGGGATCAGTCTGGGCTCCTTCCTCTTACGTCTTCAAAATAACAATGCATTCTGTCCCCATCTTGACCAGACAATGAATGTATAGCTTCGGATGACCAAGCAGTGCACAGTGGCTACTTATAGCCTTGGCATTCAGTTGCTATATCTACCTTGTGAACTTTTCTGTAGTGATTGCCCCCTCCCCGCCCATGGTGATTCTGGTACTACTGTGTCCTTTTACCCTCTACTTCTGTGGTACTATGGAAAGGAGTGTGGTAATACTGAGTTCATTAAGTGACTGGTCGCTTCAGAGGACCAGTTCCTATGGGAGTCACCCACATGCTACGATTAATTCCTCTCCATACTTTTCGTTAACACGATAAATGTATCGTTGCTTCTTTGCACATAATTCTCAAGGATGTTCTTCTATTGGATATCTCTTAATACAGTACAACACTTGTTTCTGAATAAGTCACCATTCATTAACTCTTTGTAATATAACTTTAGTGGGCATCCCAGAGATAAATATTCCCCCCACCCAACTAAGTATTGGCTTAGGATATATGGCTAATGTTGGAGATTAGCCAAAGATTTACAATTGTGGCAGGTTTTCTGCTATATCTGGGTAGGTAGGTCAAAACTTGTGCGAAGGGAAACAATTCCATATTTTTGTTTTGGAGCACCTATTGATCCAGTATGAAGATATTCTCTCCTTTTCCTTAATCCTGTTTTCAAACATTCACTCCTAGAACAGATCAAAGTTGAAAGCTCTGCAACTTGCATAGCTTGTGCCAACCACTCTTGCCTTAATCTTAGTACTGCTGTTTTCAAGTAACCTTTCAAATGACTTTGGACGATGGAGAAGCCTGTAAACAGAAGCCTGTTTTCCTTAGGAAATCACAGTGATTCTTGTGATCACTAGTACTCAACTGAAGTATTCAACTCAAATTTGCTTTTCTTTTAAACAGCTGTTTCTTCCTAACTGTTTATTAGACATCTTGTTTTTCACAGAAACATTTGGGTAATTCTATTTTCCTCTGATTACTAGTTATTAGACCAATGTTTTATGTTTGCTCTGTATTTCATTCCTAATGAAAGTAATACTTCATCAAATTTAAATATTTCCTTGGTTGAGAGTGATGAGCAGTAAAAGAATCTTGAAAAACTGTTATTGGCTGATAGTATTTTCTCACCTGTAATAATTACCGAGCAATTGGTGCTCCTAAATGTGGTGTTTTTTGACAGTCCCTATTCCTGGTTGTAGACATGTCCTGTCTGCTTTATAGTCCCCTAGGATGCCATAGTATATTTCCTAACAAAAAATTGAAATGTGCTAAATGCATCTTCTCTGTTAATTTTATTTAGTATAAAATGTCCTGTTGGAAATATCTGAAGTTTATCTAATCCAGCACCCACCCTGACTCCACAAAGAGAGAAGAATCCTCAGTTTTCAATACCTTTTAAAAGATGAGCTTGCAAGAGCCTGGGAAGGGCATTTTCTATGGCCAAATTGACCAGACAGCTTGACCTGGGTCTCAGGAAAATTCAGGCTTCATTAGGCCTACAGAGTAAGAGATATGCCCTGTCTGCTTTTCAGACTGGGCCTTCTGAATTCCTCTTCCTTTGGGAAAAGAGAATTTTGATATAATATCTTATAAGCATTTATCCTTATTAGGGGCCATGCTAATCTTCTCTGTATTGTTTCAGTTTTTAGTATATGTGCTGAGCACAGAGCTTTTATATTTCAGATGGTGGTTGGAATAAGAGAAGACTGAAACCACTTTGCTCCCCAACTTTCTCCTTTGCAAATATAGACACTGAACATTCTCCAGATATGATCAGAGTAGTTATTTGTACTTGTCACTCAGCAGCACTTGATTTTAATGGTTGATATTTCATAATATTTGACAGTTGCTGGGATGCAGTGGTATTTAGTCCTTGTCAGCACTGTTAACTGGTATGAAATGAAAATCAGTGGTTTTCAAACTGTCTACCTGCAGATAAGACTTTCTCTGTACATTAGCATCTGTTGTGGAATCTCTGCACATTGCTGAGGCACACTTAGTTCATACAGGTAGTGGGCCTTGCAGTCATCTGCTGTGAACTGAATGTGAGCCCTGACACACACCTGATGTTCCCCTATGGCCAAGCACTGCAGATCAATAATATTGATCAAGCTACTGTGTGTGTGTGTGTGTGTGTGTGTGTGTGTGTGTGTGTGTGTGTCTTTGTTTTGGTTTTTACTGAGGCGCTCCAATAACCTTCTTAAAAACCAAGGTTTCCTGGAAGCTAGTTTGAAAACTGCTGATTTGATTGTTAACATGCAATGGGAATCTGGATTTAACAAGCGGTGCTTAGAAGACTTTTGTATTTGAAGCCGGCCATAATGTAGACATACCAAGAAGTCTAAAGCATTTGAACTGTTTAAAACACCACACTCACACTGAATCTGAGAAGCTTTGAAGCAAAATTCATTCAGACAAAATAAATGACAACCCTGGACCAATTGCTGAATTTCAACTATTTGGGAATAACAACTCTAGAATGAGTAGATGGGACCAAAACAGTATTGCTAGATAACTTTTAAAAAGCTGATGTGTGATGAAAGGTCCCTGTGGATCTACATGTAATTTGACCACATCTGCTTGATCACTAATTGTGCAGTACTTCTGTGGAAATAGCAAAGAGCAGTTGCAAAATAAAGCAAGCAAAAAGAGGTGAATGGCTATCACCAGAACCGTGAGAGATAAAAACAAGTTGCTCTGGTAAGAACTAATCTGCCTACTTAACTTTTACTATAATCTTAAATAATTACCATCCTCATAAATTCACATTCCTCACTTCAGCCTTAAATGTTTATGCATCCGCCAACTTGAATTGGGGTGGATGACATCGCCACAAACTGCGCCATTAAGGTGTCCCTATGTGTCCCTGTAGCAAATTTGGTTCAAATTGGTTAGGTGGCCTCTAAATTAAACCAGTTACACCTCAAATGTTCATGTGCCTGTCATCTTGAATTGGGGTGGGTGACTTCATCAAAACTACACCATTGAGGTATCCCTATATGTCCCTACCCAATTTGGTTCATATTGGACCAGGCATTGCGAAGTTGATGGAACAGTACACACAGAGAGAGAGAGAGAGAGAATGCCAGGTGATCTCATAAGTTTACTTTAAGGAAAGTAGGCTAAAAATGAAAATTCTGCACTCAGAGGGCAGGATTCTGTGACATTACAAGTGATGCGTACTGAGAAATTTTATGTAATTTATTCAGGTTTTCCTAGCCATGGAGAGGGGAAAGGACCAACAAAGATGTTCACACTTCCCCACCACCACTACTAGAAACCTCCTGTAGTTCCCCTCCCACTAATTTAGCTCTTATGATCTCAACAGACATTGCTGTTGCAATTTCAGGTGTATCTTTTCAACCAGACAGGCTATAAAACCTTTGAAAACAAGAGCTGCCTTAGTGAGACTGAATTTTGAGCTCAATGCTGAATCTGAGCATGGCTGAGAAGTGGAATACAACTAAGTCTGCACTTTTTCTGGAATCCTGTGGAATTGTGGCCAGGACCCAAATACATCAGGGAGAAAGAGTACATTTTACTCCTGCTTGTGGGTGAGGAGTGAACAGCCCTATTACCATTAAGAAAAGAGTCTAAATTGTAGATCACGCTTGCCATGTTTAAGCAAATTCTTTTCTCTGTGTTTATATGGGGGATCTGGATTATAGTGAGAGGTACAGGAAACTTGAACAGTTTCTAGTTCGAGAGTGACACACACACTCAAAAGTAAGTCTGAGTTCTGTAGTTCCTGCCAGCAATTCCTGTGTATAGACAGAAGCAATGCATAGAGATAATAGAAATACTGAAGTTAATCCACCCTATTATCTAGATAGGGAAATTCCAGCTTCACTATGAGAGCCATTTTTTTGTTACCTCAGGCAGACGGGATTTTTGTCCATAGAAATCAATTGAGAAATCCAAGATTTTAGCATAGCTGTGAATGGGCAGCAGTATTCACCACCACCACCCTTCCTGCTAAACAAAAGTTGGCAGAAAAGACAGGAGTTGATGTTCTCAGCTTGGGAGCAGTGGAAGCTAGTGCTACAAATGACTTCCAGATCCTGGGACCTATGTGAATAAAGCTGCCTGACTTGGGAGTATACACTGTGTGTCTTAGGGACAGAGAACAAGGCCCAAAGGGCATTTATCACTTGGGCAGAAGCTCTCTTACCCCTGGACTTCGGAGCCAAAGTCCATGGCCTACACACCCCCAAGGTTCCACCAAATCCTCTTTAGTCTGTCCTGGGTGGTGTGGTTTGTGCCCTCAGGAACTTATGTGTTTAAAAAATGATGCTTAAATTGCAGCAGGGGTCCTCCAAGGGCTTTTAGGTCCAGGCTCCAAAATTACCTAGGTGCATCTCTGCACTTGGGTATAGTTAATACACATTTCTGGATATAAAATACAAATTTGGCAGCCAAAACCATAAGTAGCATAAGCTAGGGCAAGTAAAAGAAGCCAAAGGATATCAGTCAATTCTCCAATTCTTGGAATTTGGTGGTGGGGAGGGGATAGTGTTACAAATATGTACCTGGTCCAAGGAAATTGTGCTTGGTCACTGATTGTGCCACCCATACATCCTTAGGTGCATGTTTCAAGCTATATGCTCTTGGAAAAAGTCCTGCTGATTTCCACAGGGCTCTTCTGGAATAAGTGGACTGGAGATAAGAGCATAATCAGCAAAAGTAGTTCTGAGTTTGAATGCTTAAAGATGAAGCTATTAAACATGTAGTGAATATCAAAGAGAAAAAGGTAACCTTCCAGATGAATAAACCAGATAATTAGTGAGATGTTGACTTCACACCTCTTTCTCTTCCATCTGCAGAGTTGGGATTCCCTTGGCTGTTGATGTATCTTCCTGTAAAAAGTTGCCACGTTACTTTGAAGGAGGAAGCTGGGACTTTTTCTCCTCCAGTTCTTAGTAGGCACACCAATAACTGGTGCAACTGGACCATCTGGGCTGGTCCTAAGAAGCATATATTGATTTACATAGAAGGATTTGAGGGGAACTCAGATTGTGACGAAAACCAGGATATGATCATATTTCAAGGGATCTTGTCGAGTGTTGAAAGCAAAGTAGCTTATGTCTGTGGAAATCATGGAACTTTGATCTTTGCTGCTCAGGCTGTGGCTGCCCATGTAGTGTTTTTGTCAAAAGCTGTTTCTCGAAACCATAGTCATAAGCATTTTAAAGGAAAGTATTATATATTTGAAGATTATGAAACATCAGATTTGACGGGTGGTGGTGTGGCTGCTGAAGATCCAGTTTTGCAATCAAACAACAGTTTTATATTTTCCCCTAAGTCGTATGTAATGCACTCTAGACATATTTTGGACTTTGTAAAGACCAGCAGAAAGGCTAGGAATGAAACCAATCTGCCAGGGGCTAGCAGAGAGAGGTGGGACAAAACTGACAACACAACTAGTTCAGAAGCATCCCTAAGCTCCACACAAGCTTCTCTCTCTAAAGCCATAGGAAACGTTACCTTGAATGTTCTTGACCTGAAGAGGGTGCAGGCTGCAGGATCATCTGTTGATGATGAGAACAGAAGTAGGCATAAAACTCTTCCTGTCAGTATAAGTAAAACTCCAGCCTTGGGAGCAAGTAGTAATGAGGAAAAAGCCACAACGTACAAACCAACTGTCCCTTCAGCCTTTCCACAGCTATCCCAGAGGTTCAGAATGATGACAAAACTGGAGGTAGTGAAAGATTCTGGAATGACCACTGAATCGGCCAGCCTTGGAAATAATGGCCATATGACCACAATCTGGAGGCTGGCATACCTGAAAGGTACTGGAAGAACAGCTTTTAGAAAAACTGCCTTTCCAAATGATGTTGCTTTTCCACATGTCTCCTTGGAAAAGCAGAAAACTCCAGCTTCTCCTCCTCAGAGTAGCCCAGAGGTGAAGGAAGAACTGATTGGCCAGTCACTGCAATCTAATGCTGGGCTCCCTAGGAAGATGATGGATGTAATGGAGTTTCAACACGTGGAAGGTAAGGATGCACTTGAACAGATGAACCATCACAGTTATAAAGAAGATAATGGCAACAGGGATCAGTTTGTGGCAGAAGCTGCTCCCAGGGGAGGGAATGGAGCTGAGCCTCTGATTACAGAAATACCAGCAACTCCTACCATTAGAAGAAAATTCCATCTGACCAGTTTGGGCCGCCCTAAGGTGCTGAATGCCCCTCCTTTGCTGAGGACACTTAATGGTGGCCTCACGGGCACCACCACTTTAAATCGACAGGTTGTTCTCTTCAGTAACTTGAACATCACCACCACAGAGACAGCTGTTACCTCACGTCCTGAGGATTCAGGAACCAGATGCACAGGTTGCTCACAAAGGAAGGGCCTGAACCCCACTCCTCCCTACTTCCCTTCTGGTTGGTTGCTGAGCAAGAAAATATCCTTGGGAGGAGAACATAAAAACAATTCTTATGGTAAGTTTGTGGGTATCTTGTTCTTTAGTGGCTGACCTACCTGTTGTGAGTGATTAACTGGAGAAAGAGTTAAGAGTGTTGTAACAACAAATCCTGGCTGAGTAGTGTGTTAGTTTGCCTAGGGAAATCTGGCTTAACTGCTTTGAAGCTGCAATCTTTTGATCACTCAACCTTTCTTGTTTTTGCAAAGCTCTGTATAGAAATCAAATTGGGAAAATGGTTAGTAGAAAAACACAAATTTGTAACACATGAAATCAAAGCTGCTTTACACCTTCCATGTTGTATACATGTAAATGTTCACACAAAATGTATGGATGCAACTGTATTTGCAGCCTCATGTGTCACATAGGTACACATGCCAGGGAGCTTGGAATTGTTGCAGCTACGGTCTGCACATCTGCCATTACATAATGTTCACACAGACTTTTAACTGGAATTTAATTTTAATAATTTGTTTTGATAACTTGTTTTATGATACTGTTTTTATTGTTTTGTGATTTTTAATCTGTTTTGACTGTTTTATATTAAATTTCTTACACTGTTGTGCGAGATGTACATATCAGGTGGTATAAAAATAAGATAGATAAATAAATAAATGTGTAACATGACACCAGCTATTAAGATGTTCCAATGGCAGGGAGGAATTTTACTTTTCATGACTGATTCCAGTCGTTATATACTTCTGAGTGCTATTTTCTGCTTTTATGGAAGCTGCAATAGAACTGCCATGTTCATATTCTAGACTGAAACCTTTCCATTGTTCCTCCTCCACAGAGATTGTTTCCATCTTTAGGTCACATGAAAATGATACCAAATTTGAATCCCAACACAATCCTGGAGGTAACGTGATTCTCTTTCTCCTCTCCACCTTGAGGGTGGGAGAAGCAGTTGTCTTCTCTGTATAAATTGATTGTCTTAAAGGGTCAGTGACCTGAAAGAACACCAACTGTTAATAAGTAATAGTCAAGGTGAAAGTAAGCCCTTTATGGCAGAGAACAGTTTACTATTGGGAAGTTAATAGCCTAAGGTGCTGTCGGTTTTAGATATGTAGCAATAGGATGCGAATGTGGCTTTGCTGTTTTGACTGTCCTTACTGTATTTTGGCAACTTTTGGGTCTTCTACAGATGTTCTATTTGAAATAACTTTCAGCACAGAACACAAAGGACAGATGCCCCCAAATGGGAGTGAGCAGGAAAAAGCCCTCATAGAATCCATTAAGCTTCAGGTAAACAAACAAATGACACTGAATGTGTCAAAACATGTTTGATAAGTAGTAGGTAAGTCTTATTTATTTAATGTCAGCCTTCCTATTCAATAATTTGGCAGCAGGACTATTTATGGCAAAGCTGTTGAAACAAGAGCAGCCTCAAGTCTTTGTCTTTTTTTTTTTAATGGGGTGGGGGTGGGGTGGTGCCCTGGCCTACAGTAGATCGTGTGTGTGTGTCTGTGTGTCTGTCTCCAAATAGAGGTATACAGAACAAAATAAGACTGGATTAGGCTAGATTTCCAGGTATGATATTGAAGAAATAGCACAGCATTTGGACACTTTAAGAGTGCCTGATCTGAATTTGTAGCCCCCTGGAGGGGTAGCCATTTCTGGGTGACTTGCATTTGAAGGCAATGAAGCACATGGGTTGGGTAGGGAAAGTGTCTAACCAGCAGGAGAGGAACAAAAGTAGCAGGGTAGAATTAGATGACTGGGCTTAAAGGTAAATGCATCTCCTTAGTAAGAACTGTAAAATCAGTTGGCTTTATCTCTTTGAGAATACGCCTAGTGGGAGTGCTCTCTGTGCAGTGTACAAAATCAGATCACTGTCTCCTAATGTGTAAATCATCCACCATGAAAAAGTTTTTTTCTTTTTTCAAATAACTGTGGTGTTGACATTTCTGTCTCGACTGCCACTGAACAACAGTTGGATATCTGTCATATAAACCCATAGTGGGCATTCTTTCTCCAGGTCCAAGAAAGAGTGAAACTCCTCTCAAATGAAGTCAAAGAAGTCAGATTAAAAGAGATCATAAGGAAGAAAAGAAAGGAAATGAAAAGGTATGGTGGCTGAGTTGTAGGTTGCCTTGTGATATGAAATGTATTGATGCACCTTGAAATAAACTGCTGTTCTGCATCAGGTGCATCTATGAAAATAGCTAATATTATTTCTGATTCATCCTCTTTCCACTGCTCTAAGAAACTTTAAACTTGCATGCTACGTTTCCTCCCCAGATTTATATCTCCCATCAGTGCATCAATCCCTTAGTTAGTCTGCGCATTCATTTGACAAACGGAAAATAATTTAAACCACTTCAATTTTTATACATAGAAAAAATGGTCCAAACCTGCTGTTCACATTCTGGCTGCATCTAAAACCAGAAGAAAAGAACATCTCTCACGTAATACATTCTCAGCTGAAAGACCTCCGTGGCACCTCCGTGGGAGTTGGAGAGCTTCGGCTGGTTTCAGTGGGAGGTATGTGAGCTGTGGTGGTGAGTTACACTGTTTATGGAGAAATATAAAAATAAAGGACAATTATAAAATAAGAAAGAAAGCAGAAGTGGAAGCATTAGCAATTCAATGAACGAGATTGTGCAAAAATGGCAATAAACTGCGTGGACTGTTTGGAGGAAAGAATAACTGCTTGATCCACCGAAAACTGGTGGTTTCAGTGTCAGCAGCATCGGTCACATATGCCAGGCTTAACCAATAGGATAGTTTTCAATATACATTCATCTTGTATTGTTAGGTATTTAAAAGATCTGGGTCCACAGCCCCAAATTGGCCACAGTGTCTTCACAATCGACAGAAAATCTTGCCAACTGTCATTCCCAAACGCTCTAACAGCTTTTCTCCACAAAGGGGTTTCCCAGACACAACTGCAGGGCTTGTCTCTGCCAGCCACACTTGGTATGGGATTTAACTCCTTCCTTTCCAGATATACGGATTATTCTCAAATCTCATTTCCTCACAGAGGGGCATGGATTTCTTCCTAAATGTACATGGCCAACTCATAGTTTTAAAGGCAGAAGGGACCTTGAAATCTATCCAATCCAAAGAGGATGAGGAAGGCCCTAGGTACCCAACCATCCTTCTAATCTGGGAAATATTCACATTCTGTGTGCAAAATATGTGGTCAATCAAGATTTGTCTCATTGGAATTCCACTGGGGCAAATAATTCATGCACCCGAATGTCTTGAGCAATATCTGCGTGCATACTTGAATACTCATACTTGGCAGGTTTGTTCATCAATAAGGGGAAAATATCCCGACTTCATGGACATTGCAAATATTTACACTGGTCACACTTTTTCTCTGGCTATTTCTGGATTTCTTCCAGGCTTCTGGAGACTTCTAAAGCCTCCATGGGACTTGAATAACAAAGGCAGCACCTGGCAAGAAAAGCAGTTGAGAGGCTTTTAGAAGTCAGCGGCATCAACTGAGAGCTGAATTGCAGGAAATTTTGTGTGTGGTGGGAGTCCGTTTCTGGTGTAGCCCCAACAGAGTACATGTAACATGATTAATGATGCAGTTACCCTGGAGTTTATTTATTTAAAATATTTCTATACCGCCCAGAACTTGCATCTCTGGGCGGTTTACAATCATTGTAAATTACTTAGGCCTGGAGCTCTGGACAAATTGGATTGTTGGGGGAAAGTAGGAGGTGTTTGGCTTTTTAAAATTGATAATGGATATGGTGGAGTAGAGGTGCGACCTCTTTTCTCACCTTCCTATCTCGTGAGGTGATTCTAATTCCTTAAATGCTCCAGTGTTTACCATCACGGGATAACTGGATCAAAGAAGTTTGACTAATACGAACTTCCTGCCTGAAGAAAATAGCTCTCAACATCCAGGAAAAGCCAACTTTTCAGTGAAGAGATGTTTGATCCATTCTGAATAATCCTGCCATGGGTTGAGATTAAGTAAACACCATGGCTGGGCCTGTTTGTGTATGTGGTTGCCCTCTGTGTACAGACTGTGTTTGATTGTTCTAAAATTCAAAGCCAAAGCTTTAACTGCAGGAGCCTGTTGTCTTGTGCTTGTTCTGCTATGACCAGGAGACAAAAGTTTGTAAGTGGTACTACAAAAGGAAAAGATGAATGTACATTGAAAACTATCCTATTGGTTAAGCCTGGCATATGTGACCGTAAAGCATGCTGCTTAGAAGTTCAAGCCCTTAATACAGAACTGCTCTCTTCTGTCTTTGCATGCCAGATGTGAATGAGTGCACCTCAGGAATAGGACTATGTGGTGATGAGTCAATCTGCCTCAATGGATATGGTACATACTTCTGTCAATGCAAAGAAGAGTATGAGGACCGTTCTTCGACAAAATTGGGTACCCTGTGTGTTCGTAGTCCACGAGCAGGTATATATTTCTAAAGCTACAGCTCTAACTGCCTATTGCAGGGTGGGTTGAATACGATTAGCTAGAATCATTGTGTAACTGTATGAAAAATGTCCTGAAATAAAACTGATCATAATTGGTGTACTACTCCACAGTGAAATTTATGAAACTGGTATGTCCATCCCAAAAGAAGTTACACTTGTGCTGAATGCAGAAAGAAAAGATTGTGCAGTCGAGTCGGTGTCGACTCCCGGCAACCACAAAGCCATGTGGTTTTCTTGATAGAATACAAGAGTGGTTTACCATTGCCTTCTTCCACGCAGTATGAGATGACTGCTGTTGTCATTGAAGTTGGCATCCGCCTCCAGCACCCTGCTATATCACTGCTGCTGCCCGATATAGTTGACTACAGATATATTTACTAGGCACAGCCTCTTGCTACCGAGGCAAGCTGCTTCCCCCACTGCAGCTAATAAATTCTTCCTACTATCAGCGGGGAAATGGCTTGACTACCAAGCCAGAGGTCACTGGTTCGAATCCCCGCTCGTATGTTTCCCAGACTATGGGAAATACCAATCGGGCAGCAGTGACATAGGAAGATGCTAAAAGGCTTCATCTCATACTGCACAGGAGGAGGCTCCTGCCTCCTCCTATATTCTACCAAACCCCTCCTATATGCTACCAAAGATGACCACAGGGCTCTGTGGAGTCGACACCAGGAGTCGACACCGACTCAACAGCACACTTTACTTTACTGTCTTACAGTGTTCTCTCTTCACCCAAACATGCAAACCAAACTAGGAGCTAATTGTAGAGGAAGAGACCTGGAAAGCTAGCCTCCCTTAGCTTGTTCTATCTATAACCTATTGACCAAACTACTTGGAATGTGAAGCACATATTGAATGTGAAAACATTCACGAATGGAATGAGTTTAATGAAATAGTTTTCTTTCTCTGTAGGCATTGGCTCCTTGTACAGCTACACAGAGATCCTTGTAGGAACCACTGTCTTTTTCATCTCTGCCCTTGTAGTGGTGATCAGTGTGCTGTGTACAATAGTAAAGAAGAAATGTACAAAGGACAATGTACACTTTCAAGAGGCTGCCTTGTCGGGGACACCAGCATCCTCACATTTGAGGCCCACTGCCTTTGATCAGAATAACATCCATAATCTCCTTACTCTAGACCCTGCCCAGTTAAAACTTAGAGCCAAACCACCGGAATGGCCCTTGCAACTGAAGACTAGTCCTAGTGAAATGTACAGAGTATCTATCGAGCAGTCTGAATGCTTATAAAAAAAGATTTCAGACCCCCTTTTTCTTACTAGTATTAAACACTTTTATTTATTCTGATGGAGCAAATACAGCTTTCTGTTTCTTGGCACATTGTAAACTATTTTTGTGTTACCCTTTCCTTCTATACCTTAGTGACCGTTTAACTTGTATGATATATTTTTTCTCCCAATGTTTTGGCCAATATATCTATATCTATATATTTTTGTCTGGATTTGTGTAAAATAGGAATGAAACCAGCTATGGTTAATGGCTGTTAATAAAATCTGGAAATTTGCTCTCCATGAATCCTTGGATGATGATCAAAATGGATGCAGGGGGGATAAGGACTGTCAAGCCGATTCAGGGCCAAATCAGATTTTGCCAGGAAAGAGTATCTCAAGCCGCAGGCCTGTCTCTTCTCTACATATCTGCCCAGTAATGTCTGGTGTAGGGCAGATGGCAGGATGAAATAGTTTTACTGTCCCCTTTATTTGTCTGTGCTGGGCCATCTAAGCCTGATGCCATAATATGTGGCGTTCTATTAGACAACTGCCAAGGAGAGGTGGAGCTGCTGCTTGCGGGGGTGACCCTACATTCCGCATTGAATATGGTTGCCTCAATGAGCCGAACTTACTATATGGGCTACAATCTACCTCCCTCTTATCAAGAAAGACAAAAAGCTTGTTTGTCCTTTATACAACAGCACTATAAAGTTATTGAATTTTATTGCTGTAACCAATAAGATTGGCTATAGCCGCCTTACATCATGTGTGTTTTGTATTTCTGGAGAGATGACACTTTGTGTGTTTAGTGCAGTGATATACTGCAGGGACTGATGTACCCAAGTGCTGCGTAAAGTGTGAATTGGCTCAAACGAAACCCCTAGAGGGAGCTATCGCTGGGTTATCTCTACTCTCTGTAAAGGTAAAGTGTGCTGTTGAGTTGGTGTCGACTTCTGGCGCCCCCAGAGCCCTGTGGTTGTCTTTGGTAGAATACAAGAGGGGTTTACCATTGCCATCTCCTGCGCAGTATGAGAAGATGCCTTTCAGCACCTTCCTATATCGCTGCTGCCCGAAATCGGTGTTTCCCATCATCTGGGAAACATGCCAGCAGGGATTCGAACCAGCAGCCTCTGGCTTGCTAATCAAGTCAACTTGCTGGTTTTTTTAATGATGGGTCTGAAGCTCTTTGCTCTTCAGAAACGGCGTGACTTCAAAACATTCAGTATTACTGGAGACAGCTAGTGCTTTCTTTTAAAAACCACTGGAGATGGTGCATGCTTACTAAAATCCTGTAAGGAAATTAGACTTCTGTTATATCTCTATAGTAATGTCACCAAGGCCCAGACAATGGTGTGAGGGTACTCAATACTATTAGGCTGTTGAGAACTGCTTAGCTTTAAGAATCTGTTCTAGAATTTATAACCTGGTTTCCCCCCCCCCCCTTCATTTTTACACATTCCCAAAGCAGGTACAAGCCTAGAGAACAAGCTTAGCAATCAGCAGCTCAGTGAGAGCCCCAGTGAAACTGTTGTAAGGGTGCCCAAAGGAACCGCACCCTACCATTATTAGAGAGAACTTAGCTGGTTCTATTACTTGATGACTGCCCCAGTATGATTTAACCATCAATAAAATCTACAAGTAGTTAATTTTTAAGACCGAGTTTTGTCCACAAGGCGACAGTGTTTCCCACAGAATTGTCCTTGGCTAGCAATTCTATTGCAGCGGATACTAACACCCTCTCATGGTTCTTTTCATGTATCAGTTATTGTTGGCATCAAAAACAGCCCTTAAGCCTCTTATATGTATATAGAGCCAGAATCCAAGTGTTTCTAAGTTGGGCAAGCTGGGTTGATCAAAGCAATGCTTAAGTGCTTGCTTAAACCAGCAAGGCAAGCTGGATGTGTCAAATGTCTGTAACAGTGATTCTGATTCCCTGATCAAAGTAGGGTGATACATATATTAGGACTAATTAAAATATCACAAGATAGTGAGCAAAGTTCTGAGTTCTTCAGAGCTCTTCATCAGTCCAGATGTTAAGCAGTACTAACGGCAGTGGGGATGGGGGCCACAGTCGGAAATCCCCAAAATCTGTGGTTTGTAACAGGCTTAAGACGGTGTGCAGGAGAATGCAAAGTCAGTCGGAAGAGCCTCTACTAGGTGCAAGACCACACCGCTCCAAGGACTAATGAAACAAAGAGACAGAAATGGCTGAGAGCAGAAGAAAATAGAAATGTAACAGTAGTCTAGCAAAGCAGGGTACACTAGGCAGAGGCTCAGTAAAAGCCAAACTGGGTGGTATTACCTAGTGGTTGGAGGACATATAACCTAATTAAGTCTCATCTTCAGATGAGTGGAAGAGCAATACAAAGGGTGAGGGAGTCAAGTCTTGAAAGGTGGTGAAGGTGATGAGAAGAGGCTGCCAAGCAAACAGCCTCCTCTCTTCAGCCTGTGCCCCCTTTAATTGTGGCATTAATTGTGGAAGGGTGGCATTTTGTGCCTTGCTTCAGGCATCCAAATACCTTATGCTACCCCTGTGAAGTAGGGCATGATGGCAAAGCCTTCATAAAGCATTGTAATAAAACCACACAACAGTAAAGGTAAAGTGTGCCGTCAAGTTGATTTTGACTCCTGGCACCCACAGAGCCCTGTGGTTTTCTTTGGTAGAATACAGGAGGGGTTGACCATTGCCGCCTCCCGCACAGTATGAGATGATGCCTTTCAGCATCTTCCTATATCGCTGCTGCCTGACATAGGAAAATGCTAATAGACCTAACCATTCAGTTTATTAGATGACACTGCTGTGCAGTTTTGTTGAGCTGCTTTATGAAGAAAATGAGCATGCCATTGCCTTTGCTTTGACAGAGATTAAAACTGAAATGCAATGGGAGCACCAATTCTAGCTGAGGTGTTTTTGGTTAATCTATTCCTTGATCCAGGCCAGCTTTTGAATGGGGCTTTAGTTACTTGTACTGTATTCCAGTCCAGGAGTAGAGGCGGGGCTAACATACAGCCAGCAGCAAGAGCACTGAAAAGCAGTCTGCACGTGCCTCTCTGTACATAATATCTATTTCATTAAAGTATTGATATTCCACGGCCTTGTCCTTGCATACCACAACTCTTTCCTCTGGATTCTACACTAGCAGTTCTGTTTATACACTGTTGTGAGTTACCATTGTTCTCTTTTTCCCCAATAATTTTTTTATTCAATTTTTCCACAACATAAGACACACACACACACACGACTTCCATCTCATCATTAGAACAAGTATCAATTACAATACCAAAAGCTTACCTGTAGCTTAATCATTCTTCCTCCAGTTAAATCATACAAAAGTCAGCTCTAGGGCATTTTAAAAACATTTTTGTTACCACTCAAAAGCCTGATACAAATCCATTTTATAATATGTTTTGTTACCGTTGTTCTCAAACCTCTTCAAGAGAGATTTCTTGCCTAGCATCATGATAAAGTCCCAAGCTCTGTGGTTTATAACAGTCTTAAATTACAAGATCGTGTAGAGGAAATGCTTGATGGAGTGGAGAAAGTGCCATATCAGGTTTGTGGAGCTCATGGCTGAGTGCCTTTTGAAGGTGCCTTTTGAAGGTCCCTTTAGTGCAGGGCTGCTCAGCTTTGGTCCTCTAGCTGTGTTTGGACTACAGTTCCCATAATCCCTAGCCAAAGCGGCCAATAGCCAGGGATTATGGGTGTTATAGGTCAACATCTGCAGGTGGTCATTGTACAGGGTGTGTTATGGGTGGGGCAGCTGTGTTGGTGGTCACCATTTTTTTTAACCTATAGTGCAATGCTACCACTGTTGTGTTATTGGGTGCAATAGCAAGGGCAAAGGTGAAAAAAGATGGCGGGCAGCTGCCAAAGAACACTCCAAACTGCTGCTGCTAAGGTTGGCCCCAGAGGTCCCTGTAGGAAATTTTGGAGCCTAGACCTAAAGACCTCTAGAGGCACCCCCTTGCTGGAAACTCCCCCCCCCCATTAAGCATCATGCCCCTACACACAAGTCAAACACAGTATTTTTAATATGTGGGTTCTTGAGGGCATAAAACAGCAACTGAACTCACAAGCATGTAAGAATATAAAACAGGTATATTTATGCAAATATGCATTAACAGAAACATTTCAATACACAACTTGATATATTCCCATCCCACATATTTATTTCCCCACCCCTCCCCCATCTCTGAAGCTCCTGGCACAGGCATAATCACACTCTGCAGCCCAGTACAGTGTGGACCAGTGGTGACCACACCACCCAGCACAGATTAAAGAGGTTGTGGGGGGCAGGGCTGTGGAGGCCCTGGACTTCAAGAGCACTACTGGATATGACAAGGATTTGGAAGAAACTTGCTTCAGTGTCCATCTTTAGTTACTAGGGCCTTTTATGACCCTCCACTAGGACCTTTTAATGGTCCTTGATCTGCAACCAGTGTGTAAATTGGTTGATCCCTAATACCAGCCCTGAGTGGAAAAGGTTTCATGTCTGCTTAATTTGAGTAACTTCTACTAGGTTTTGCTACTGTTCTTGAAGAATAGCAAATTTAGCCATCCTGGAGAAGGAATCTCAGAAACGGGAGGAAGATTATCTTCTAGCCCTTGAACTTGGAACTTAATTTGTGGGGATTATATGCTGCACAACCACTACATAGTATACTGCCCAATGTGACTTTATTGACTTCTTCCTGGGACTTTAAGGGTGACCAAGGAAGGACATGAACTTATTTACTTTCTCCACATGGCTCATATTAGTCTTGTACTGAATAGTATAGAAGAGTGGGGAGAGCTTAACTTTTGAAAATCGAGCTTTTCTGAAGAAATCTGCTGCCTTCTGGGCAGCTATGGCATTTCCAAATGCTGATTTTCCTTCCCTGGTATCACTATAGAATGCAACAGGAAAGGAAGCAATGTCATGATGTTGAGTCCTTTTCCTTGTGCATTACTGGGGCGAGTGGGGAATGACAATGCCCTGTAGCTATAGGATATGACAACACACACCCCAACTAATGCACACAGAGGCGTAACTAGGGAAAACAGCGCCCGGGGCAAGCACTGAAATGGCGCCCCGCCGCCGCCCCCCCAACATACATCTGATGATACATCCCACATTACACTTAGGTTTTTCCTAACAAAAAATAAAAAATAAAAAATTTGGGGATCGGCGGGGGTCATGGCGGCGCCCCCCAAGTGGCACACAAAGATGGCGCCCGGGGCACATGCCCCCCCTGCCCCCCTGCCCCCCCTATCGTTACGCCTATGAATGCACAAGGAAAAGGATAGAACATCATGACACTACTTCCTTTCCTCGTGCATTCTAGGGCGAGACCAGAGAAGGAAAGGTGATGTTTTGAAATGCCGCTGCTGCAGCTGCCCCAAAGGCAGCTGATTTTTTTCCAGAAAAAGCCAGATCTTCAGTAAAGGTAAGCCTCGGCACACCCACTCCAGTGCATTGAGCCAACACCTATTATCAGCTCGATGCAATCCAGACAATTCCCTGCACCGTTAGCATGATGCCGAATGTCCTGGATTGGGATTGGCCCAAAAATACTGTTCATGCACAGCCCTACTTGATTAATTTAAAAGGGGTTTAGATGTATCCTCCATGAATTTGTCTCTCAATGACTCCTAATCATGATGGGCTATCAGTTAGCCCCTACAGTTAGCCCCTGCTAACTGGGCAAAGAGGCACCTTTTACCGTGGTGATTCTCTTTATTTAGCAGGGGGAGAGTAACTGGCCCTATCCACCCCCAGCATATCACCTCCAGTGACTGTTGCTGGTGTCTATCTTGTGTTTCTTTTTAGATTGTGAGCCCTTTGGGGACAGGGAGCCATCTTATTTGTTTGTTATTTCTCTGTGTAAACCGCCCTGAGCCATTTTTGGAAGGGTGGTGTAGAAATTGAAATAATAATAATAATAATAAAATAATAATAATAATAAATAATAATAATTAATAATATCACAGAATCATTATCTTGTCAAGATTTGGAGGTCTGCAAGACTTCCTCATGTCTGGCCGGTACCTGCTCCCCTGTAATTTCTACTCATCATTTCTAGTCCTCCCCTCAGGAGCAGCAGAAAAGATCTGCAGCTTATCAGGTTATATCCAGTTCAAAGGCATTATGCCTTGAAATATCAGTTGCTGGAGAGCAACAGCAGGAGGCGGCAGCAGCAGCAGCGGGAGGAGGCAGCAGCAGGAGGAGGAGGCAGCAGCAACAGCTGTTGCAGGTGCCACTGGCAGGGTGGCGGAGGCAGGAGGTGCCTTTAACTCTAAACTACTAGGTGCTTACCTCTCTTCCTGCCACGTCTGAAAGCTGTTGGGAGCAGCGGCATGCCACCTAGCACTCACTGCAGCAGAGGATTAGCTCTGCCACTCAACTGGTGGAGGCCATTTGCCTGGCCAGCAAATGGCCTCGGCGCATGCATGGAGGCCAGCTCAGGGGCAGAGCCAATCCTCTACTGCAGCAGGTGCTGGACAGTATGCTGCTGCTCACAACAGCTTTCAGGTGTGGCGGGAAGAGAGGTAAGCACCTAGTAAGTTAGAGTTAAAGAAGATGCCTCCTGCCACCACCACCCCCCTGGCAGTGCCCACACCAGCCGCTGCTGGGAGGAGAGGTCTATAGCCCCCATGTCCTGCTGGTGGACTTCTCAGAGGCATCTAGCTAGCTACCATGAGAACAGGATGCTGGGCTAGATGGACCTTTTGCTCTCATCCAGCAGGCTGTGATGTTCTTCCATTCTGCCCAGTCAAGAGCCATCACTGCTCAATCACTATTCTGGGGGAAATAACATGCAAAGAAGTGGAAGCATGCCTTCACGCCCAACATGCCTACTTGCTTCTAACTTCACTGTTTTCGCCCTCTTAAAAGTATTCTTATCCCAGCACTTTCCAACGGTTATTCACATGAACTGTATGGGAATTCATCCTACTTCCAGCAACAGGAGCGCTTAGCAAAGAGGCGAGGGACTCCTGTCGATGGGCTTGTACTGTGCTTTGCTCGATGGGGAGGAAGGAAGTTATTTGTCATGGCCTATTGGAGAGCTGCTAATGTTGTACTAATAGCAAAAATGTAATTTCACATTCCCAAGTGCTGTGTTTCGCCCACACAGCCAGCTTCATTCCAGCACAGCACAGCTATCTGATGAAAGATTTTGTGTCTGACGAATCCCAGCACTAAGTAACTGACTGCAGTGAGGCCCAGAGTGAATTATAATTAGCATTGCAATGCTAGGGTGGAAAAAAAAAAAAAACACCATAAGTAGTCCTTTTTGTTCTTAATAGTGTACTGATGAGTGTGGTGTTCCTGCTGTGTGTTCTACTTCCTTTGATATACAAAGGTCCTCCTTTGTTTAATTTCTGGGTTTGTGGAGTGGTGGGGAAAGGGTTCAGGATATCTGTAGCCCAAGTTTTCATGTGACCATGAATGCTGCCAGGCTGACCACCAACTAGCTGGCTCTTTAAGAGACCATTGTTGAGATCAGAAAGGCCTGTGTGCATCCCTGGGGCTCTGAAAACTACAGGAATGGTTACTCAGCACATAGCAAATCACGCCCCTGCTAACAAGCATGCCAATGCTTGTCTATGCAAGCTGGCCTTCTTTTGAGTGAATACTATACACCAGAGAGATCCAGATCATCACACACATCCCCTAGAGCCCCATCCATCACATCCCCTAGCCCCATCCACTACACTATGAGCCAGCATGGTGTAGTGGTTAGAGTGCTGGACTAGGACTGAGGAGACTGGGGTTCAAATCCCCATTCAGCCATGAGACTTGCTGGGTGACTCTGGGCCAGTCATTTCAATCTCAGCCTAACCTACTTCACAGGGTTGTTGTGAGGAGAAACTTAAGTATGTACTACACCGCTCCGGGCTCCTTGGAGGAAGAGCGGGATATAAAATGTAATCATCATCATCATCTCCTGGCCACTTCTTCATACACTGCGGTTTTCTCAACTTGTAAGTTAATCTCTATGTCAAGGAGAAAACACACACACACACATATATATAATTCAAAAATAGTTTGGGATTGGGGGTCCTGTCATAAAACTTACTGTCTGCTCCATATATTGTGTTTTCCTTACAAATGAGTGTGGTTTTTTTTTGTTTGTTTGTTTTTTAAGGAAGACCCATATATGCCATCTAGGTTTGCTGACTGGCAAAGAAAACAGAGTTCTTGAGACTTTAACAGCTGTCTGATATTTATCTTATTATTTATTTATTTATTTATTTATTTATTTATTTATTTATTTATTTATTGTTAAATTTATATACCGCCTTTCATTAAAAACAATCCCAAGGCAGTTTACAAAAGTTAAAAAACATATAATAAAAATTACAGTTAAAAGTATTAAGCTAAAAATATGAAAACAAATCTGATTTAAAATATATAATATACAAACACAAAAACTGTACATAGATAAAAACACATAGAAGCAGCAATAAAACAATCATGTAAAGGCCTGGATAAAAAGCCAAGATTTAACAAGCTTTCTAAAAACTGTGATGGAGTCCTAGGAGCGAATGACCACTGGGAGAGCATTCCAAAGTCTGGGGGCAGCAACAGAGAAGGCCCTGTCCCACTTGCACGACAACCAAGCCTTCCTCATTGTCAGCATCCGAAGCAGAGCCCCCTCAGATGGTCTTGTCAAGTGGGCAGCAACCCTTGGGAGCAGGCGGTCCCTCATGTATCCTGGGCCCAAACTGTTAAGGGCTTTAAAGGTCAAAAACAGCACCCTGAATTAGACCAGGAAACACTCTGGTAACAGGTGCAGCTCTTTCAAAATAGATGTGATGTGATCACATTGGGCAGCTCCAGATAGAACCCTAGCTGCCACATTTTGTACAAGCTGCAGTTTCTGGATATTCTTTAAGGGCAGCCCCACATAGAGCGCATTACAGTAATCCAGCCGTGACGTGACTAAGGCATGGGTAAATGTGGCCAGATCTGCCTTCTTGAGAAAGGGACGCAGCTGCCGCACTAGCCAAAGCCGTGCAAAGGCACCCCTGGCCACCGCCTCCACCTGAACTTCCAAAAGCAGAGCCGGGTCCAGTAATACCCCCAAGCTGCATACTTGCTCCTTCAAGGGGAGTGCAACCCCATCTAGAACAGGTAGAATCACCTCTTCCCGATTGGCTCTCCTACTGACCAACATTTCCTCCATCTTGTCCAGATTCAGTCTCAGTTTATTAGCCCACATCCAACCCACCACGGCCTCCAGCCCCCGATTCAGGACATCCACCGCCTCCCTAGGATCAGGTGACAAGGAGAGATAGAGCTGAGTGTCATCTGCATATTGCTGACAACTCAGTCCAAGTCTCCGGATGACCTCTCCCAGCAGCTTCATGTAGATGTTAAACAGCATGGGGGACAAGACCGAACCATGTGGGACCTCACAGGCCAATGGCCATGGGGCCGAGCAGTAGTCCCCCAGCACCACCTTCTTGACCCTCCCGCCAAGAAAGGCATGGAGCCACTCCAACATAGTACCTCCAATTCTCATACACAAGAGGCGGTGTAGAAGGATACCATGGTCGATGGTATCGAATGCCGCCAAGAGGTCCAGCAGAACGAACAGGGACGCACTCTCCCTGTCTAGTTCCCGGCAAAGGTCATCCACTAGAGTGACCAAGGCAGTCTCAGTCCCATATCCAGGGCAGAAGCCAGATTGAAAAGGGTCCAGATAATCCATATCATCCAAGACCCTCTGCAGCTGGGACACCACCACACGCTCTATCACCTTTCCCAAAAAGGGAAGGTTAGATACAGGTCTATAGTTGTCCAGGTTGGAGGAATCAAGGGAGGACTTTTAAAATAATGGTCTTACCACTGCCTCCTTGAGGCACGGCAGCATTCTGTCCTTCCTTAATGAAGCATTAATGATCATCTCCAACCATCTGCCTGTACCCTCCCTGGCAGCTTTTATTAGCCATGAAGGGCAAGGGTCAAGAGCGCAAAATGTCATCCGCACACTGCACAGGATCTTGTCCACGCCCTCAGGCTGCACCAACTGAAAAGAATCCAACACAACATGACCAGATGGTACCAAAGGCACATCTGCCGGAACTGCCAAAACTCTGTAGTCCAGTTCAGCACGGATGCGAGCGACTTTATCTGCAAAGTGGCAAGCAAACTGACCACCACCCCCGCAGAGGGCAGACGGAGCAGTCAAACTAAACCCCACCAGATGATGATCTGTCCATGACAAGGGAGTTATCTCAAACTCCCCCACCTCCAGATCATTTATGCAGCCATCAGTAGGTGGACTTCTTATAACGTGAAACTAAAGATGATCAGCTGCTAGGGGTTGTTGTAGACACCAACTAGGGGTTGCAGTGGCTTGTTGCCTTTTGCCACTTGAGGTGAAGGCAACGTGCTGCTTCCAGTCCTGCCTCTTTTCTTTGACCTCATGGTGACACCACTCCTCAATGGCCTCATCTCCCACCTCACTTGCCTTGACACAGTTCCTCTCTTCCCCCTGACCAACCTCACCTTCCAGCTGCACCCACGCCAGTGTTTGGTGAACTAATTGGCAGCTGCAGCATCCTGCTGGCCTCTCCTATTGTTTCAATTAAGATCCAACACCAGCTCTCTCTCTTCAGTACCAAAGTTCTCAGAGTCCCTCAGCCAACTGCCTTTGTAAGGTCCCAAGCCATTGTGGAGGGTTACTTGGGTGGCAGGGGAGCAGCAGAAACCTGGAGGTACTTAATGGTGGTGTGGGCTAGTAGAATTTGCAACATGTTTTACTGATCCTGCTTTTGTGCTTTCACCTGTGTTACATGAGACTGAAATGTGGGAGGGCCCAGCTCCCCACCATTTTAGCACAATGCCAGATCAAAAAGCCCAACAACCCTGAATCTTTGTATGTCATCAGGCTTGATCCTGCAAGTAGACTCAGAGCTCAGGAGCAGTCCAAGGGGAAAGCAAGAGGTTCCGCCATCATTTCCCCACTCCTCACCATTTGCTGACCTCTCCTGGGCTCTCATGCAGGCAGAACCGCAGATCTGCTTCTTCTGGCCCTCAAGCTCTCTGCTGGCCCCTCACATTATTGTCTGGGTCATTAAATAGATCCCAGCAACCAGCACCAATCTCATGAGAAGATGAGTCTCCATCCCAACCAAGCTTGTCCTCCCACAAGAGTAGTGCAGGAGGCCTGCTCTTCAGTCCTCCCTTTCCTCTCCCCCATGTCATCCCCAGGATTCTCTTAGGATCCACCTGCTCCCACAGGGAGCTCAGCTGCTTTTTCTTTGGTCAGCTCCTCTCTGGCTCTTGAGTGCGGTCATATGTGGCCACAGAAGGTCACGGGTGGTGGGCCTGATAAAATAATTTAAAAAATAATTTGCAGGCTAGATTATGGAGCTGAATGGGCTGCAGATGGCCGGCAGGTTGTGCACTGGAAACCTCTGCTTTAGACTGAAGCCAGAGACTGAGGGTTCAGTCTTGTTGTCTTTGGATGCGTTGCCTTCAAATCATCAAGCCTTTTTGCTGCATGAGGAATTCAGAGTTGGCTGGTATGGTTACATTTTTCAGCACAACAAGCTATCTAACAAAGTTGATGAAAGCCATATGTGTAGGAAAGCTGTGTGCTCAGATTTAGATAATAGTAAGAAATAGTAAGTTGGCCCAGAAAGTATAAAATCTGTCTGTCTTATAATTATCTGCACTAGTGTGATATAAAATTGGCTGTATTGTTGTTGTTGTTTTTCATTTTAAAAGTGAACCAGGCACAGCTAGGATCTATACTGCTGTATATGTGTTGAATATAATGGGCCAGTTTGGACAATACACTTTAGACCCATCAATTAATTAGTTCCATTGTTGTTTTGTGGGTGTGTTTAACTCTCAATTTGTAAATTGCATAATTAGCAATATATAAGTGTTCTAAATTTAAAAAATAGAGGGATGCACTAAGAGTGCACTCATTATGATGTCTTTCATGGACATCCCAACGCCCCCCAGAATATTCCTTTATCATGTGGGAGGAGGCTGTTAATGTAAGCAGCAGCTCTACACATGACTGAAATACTAGTTTAAAATAGTATTTGGATTGTGCATAGAGGTCAGAGAAATAGCCCCCCTGCCATGGGTTAAACAAATGCGTTGAGGGGCTGTTGTGACACCCGTGAAATACATTATAGTGGGTGTGCTCTCAGCATGCCCTTCTTTAATTGTATGGGCTGGAAAAATATTGTCCAAACCAGCCCAACTTGTAACTGTTAGTACAGATGAACCTCAGTATTTGTGGGGGTTCTGTTCTCCTTACTGCAGATAAGGAAACCGTGAATACTGAGTTATTAGGTCTCTGGGATCCTAGGGGTTAGGTTCCCAGAGGCCTGGAAATTGCAGGGGAAATGGCCATAAAACTTTAAAATGGGCCAAATAAAGTGCCCTATTGTTCTCTGCAGGCGTCCTGCTGCCCAGCAGTGCCTCACAGGAGTCTGAATTGCTGCATTTCCCCATGATTTTCCTCTTCATAAAAATGGCAGCCAGAAATCACCCCACCCCCAAGGTCATTTCCGGCCATCTCTAAACCGCAGATATGTTAAATTAGCCCCATTTTGGTTGGTGTTTGATCCGCATATAGCGAGGTCCACCTGTACATATAGAACTGTGCATGTGTGTGCTGTACACAGCTTGTATGAGTGTTGAATGTAATGTATGAATTTCTCTCAAGAAGCCTAATTGTTATAATGTTTATAATGAACAGAGTCATATTTAAGTAGATGAGAACTTAATAAAGCACACACATTTGCTTTCAGTTATCTCTGTTTCCCAGTTGTATGTGTGTTTAGATCTGGCCTACTCAACTTAACCTCCCCCCCCCGGTGTTTTTGGACTACAGCTCCCATAATCCCCAGCCACAGTGGAAATAGCCAGGGCTAATGGAAGTTATAGGCCAACATCTGCAGGAGGGCCAAAGTCGAGCAGCCCTGGTTTAGATAGATGTGGCTTGAATAGTAACCTCCAAAGTTAAGAAATAAAAAGAGAGATGACATTTCCCCCTAATCTCCTTAGTGTTCAGTTCGCTTTATTCGTAGTTTTCAGTACATCAAAGGCAATTTTTCAGTGAGGTACCTAAAATAGCTGACATTGCACAACACAAGGCTGGTGTTTTTCTGACCTGCCAGGGTGTGCACTTGTGCAACAACTTAAAACTGTGTGGGCACTTGCACAGCTTCCATGCTTTCCAGTGGAAACAGAGCAATGGGGCTGGCTTTTTCATACACAGCAGCCCTGGTGGGTTAGAAACTCGGGAGTTGGCTTTCACGTGCATAGCAACCCCGGTGGGTCTGAAATGTCAGCGCTGCCCTGTACAACATGTTGACCACTGCCTCTTTGTTTGTGGGGGCATGCCAATTCAGAACGCAGTTTAAGTACAGTGTAGTTGGAATAGCTGTTCTTCAATCTGTTTTGCTGTCAATTTAGCCTTACATAGGGAGAATCTCATGTAATATCAACTGTGTTCAGGAGAGCTTTGTCTAATGCAGCAGAGGATGGAGCAGGTTCTTGTTGTGACACACTGCCAAAAACCCTGGCTTTCTAGGCTGTTGCTGTCACATCTCTGTGTTAACACTGAGAGGTTAATGAACAAATTTTCTTCCTCAGTATAAACAGGAAAAGGGGCTGCCAAGGGCTCCAGCCAAGAATTTTTAAAAATGGGCATGTTCCCTTCCTTGTGAGTGTGCCTGAGTGCAGAGATGAAGCATTGTGTGACATGGCAATTTGCTCAGGCAGTCTCTTGCTATGCCACAGAATAAATGTGCTTCAGCCTGCTGTCAGTTGTGTTTCCAGCTGCTTTCCAAGAGATGTCTGTTGATAGTCTGGGAACCAAGTACACCACCACATGCGTCACTGGCAGGTTTATTGTAGAACCAGTGAGTGCAGTTAATTACTGTGCTGTGGGATGTTATCTAGGGCAGTGGAGACTGGGGGAGAAGCAAATCAAGAGCTCACCTAGGGCTGCAGCCCACAAAACAGCTGCCACGTGGAGGCCATTTTCAATCTGGTAACTTGGCAAAGAGGCAGCTTTGAACATGGTGATTCTCTTTATTTCGCAGGGGGAGAGTAACTGGCCCTCTCCACCCATAGCACAGTACCTCCAGTGTCTGCTGCTGGTGTCTATCTTATGTTTCTTTTTAGACTGTGAGGTCTTTGGGGACAGGGATCCAACGTATTTATTTATTATTTCTCTGTGTAAACCGCCCTGAGCCAGTTTTGGAAGGGCAGTATAGAAATCAAATTCTTCTTCTTCTTCTTCTTCTTCTTCTTCTTCTTCTTCTTCTTCTTCTTCTTCTTCTTCTTCTTGTGCAAGCAGGTCACTACAGGAAGTGGGGGATTTTCTTCACATCACTGCCATAACCCTAAAAGGGGGTGGTGGTGGTGAAGGGATCAGTATTCCCTCTAACAGGGATTCCCAGATGTTGTTGACTACAACTCCCAGAATCCTCAAGCATAAGTCATTGCAGCTGGAAATTCTGGGAGTTGTAATTAACGTCTGGGAATTCCTGTTAGAAGGAACACTGGAAGAGATATGCCAAAAATCTCTGACTGCGGTAGCAAACCACTGTACCTGAATCGCTTGCTTCTTGGGGAGTGTTTATACTGCACATTTCTATTCCCTTGGTGAGAAGCCCTAGAACCCCACCCCAATCTACATCATTCATTAATTGGGCAGAATGACTTTTAAACCAGTTTAGTGTTGTAAGGAAGGGTTTTCAGTGATCTCAGTTACAACAGAGTAAGCATGTGTGAGAAGAAACAAGTCGATTAAGAGTATCTTGAGACAGACATTTACTGTAAGGTTCAAATACTTGTAAAGGTTTATTATGGAAGTTACATACTTGGATAGAGGCCTGTGTCTCTCAGCTTTCTGTCTTCATAGTGTGAAAGCAGGACAAGGAAGGAGTAAAAATGCAACAAAGAAGGTATGGATGGGGAGAACTGAGAGTATCAGTCTACCAACCAGAGCAGAGAAAGAAACAGCCAGAGCAGAGAGAGAAACAACAAGAGTGGAGAAACAAAGAGGAAGACCCTTCCTTACAATTGCTATTCCCAGTGTCCCTAGTGGTCAATAATAGGGAAGAAGGTATAAAGAGTTGGTGCTCCTTGAGCTGTATCTCCAACATTTACTGCTGTAATGCTGATAATGGGTCTAGTAACAGCACAGGAAGCTGGTTTGGTAGGCAGCCTCCGTATGGTGACCATTTTCTTTATGCTAACCTGAGAAAGCCAAAGAATGTCAGAAAGAAGCTGATATGTGCTTTATTGACTACAGAAAAGCTTTTGATTGCATTGACTATGTCAAGTTGTGGAACATCCTTAGGAAAATGGGCATCCCAGAACATTTCATTGTTCTCTTGAGAAACCTATACACAGGACAGGAAGCCATAGTCCAGACGGAACATGGCGAAACAGACTGGTTCCAGATCGGCAAAGGAGTAAGACAAGGCTGTATACTTTCTCCTTCTTTATTCAGTTTATATGCTGAACATATACTGGGAGAAGCAGGGTTGGAAGATGAGCGGGGTTTTAAAGTTGGAAGAAGAGACTTCAATAACCTGCAATATGCTGGTGACACCACTCTGATAGGTGAGAATGTGGATGATCTGCAAGCTTTAGTAAAGAAAGTGAAGGAGCACAGTGAAAAAATGGGACTAAAACTAAATGTAAAGAAGACTAAACTAATGACAAGGGGTACAGCAACCAGCTTCAGAACTGACAATGAAGACATCAAAGTGATGGATAGCTTCTGCCTTTTAGGTTCAACCATCAACAGTAAAGGATCCAGCAGTCAAGAAATACGCTGCAGACTAGCACTTGGTAGGGTTACAATAAAGGCCTTGGAAAGGAGATTTAGATGTTATGACGTCTACACCTACAAAGATTAGAATCATTCGGACAATGGTTTTTCCCATGACACTCTATGGATGCAAAAGCTAGACTTTGAAGAAGCAAGATAGAAAAAGCATTGACGCTTTTGAACTTTGGTGCTGAAGTTGCCCTTTCCATGCCAAGGGTGGGCGGACAGCTTTGAAAATACACAATCGCGCTCGGCACACCCCTTTCAAGATAATGGCCAATTCAATTCAGTTTATTATGATCAAAGATCAGCACAGAAGATCATGGCCAATCATGGCCACTCTGCTGACATGCTGACATTTTGCCCACAGTCTGGCTGTGGAGCTTGCTGATATTTACCTCAGCAACCGAGCAGCAGGGAGGGACTCCCCTCTCCTAGAACCAGGGGTTGCTGAACCGTGGTTGGACAAATGTTCCGGATTTACAGTTTAATATTGAAAATGCGGGTCCGTCAACTTCCGGTTTTGTGTTGTATCATATTAGGAGTGCTCATCTGGGGTGGAGCTTTGCCAAGAATGGGAACACCACCCCACTTTACACAGCAAGCATAATTGTTGAAGATAAACTGGATTCATATAGCAAAAACATGAAATGTGTATGGCACCCAATCAGGGCTCCTGTACAATGGGATGTCTCTAGGGTAGAGCACACTAGATTGCCTGCTAAGGATGTCTCTAGGGTAGAGCACACCAGATTGCTTGCTAACTCATGACAGCACTCATGACCGTTGGGACATCATTGGAGATAGGCACTAAGGTTCATGACTGGACATTATAGGGATACTGCAGAGCTTTTCTGCAAATCATTGTGCTTCTCCCTATCATGAAGGCAATATGCTAAGCAGACTTTTGAGCTCAAAGTTTTAGTCTCTGTGGGAATCATTGTAGTATTTAACAGATGGTATGTTGCAGCTAATGAAACCTAATAAAGCTTTGACATAGGGGAATGCTGGCAAGAAACTAGGATTTAATCCCCAGCCTTGTCACATGACCAGATTCAAGCTTAATGCCATTGCTCTATGACAGGGCATAGTCACTGTTGAAATGCTGTATAACAAAAACAACCATGTGTATAATGCATCAGAATCTGTTCATGTAATTTGTGGATCTTTTTGTTCTTCTTGGCCAACTTTTGTTTTTTTGTTTTGCTTATGGATGTCACCTTTGTCATTTCAGCACTACACATTATGTAGATGTGTCTACATCCCAAATGTTAAGACATTCTGAACTGGGCTTCACATTTTCATGCTGCTATTTACAAATGTTACTACTTTCATTCAAAGATGTATGTATCTGAATATCATAGCTCTCCCACTTATCCTTGCATCGGTAGGAATCTTTGGCATTCCTGTGTCTAAATGCATTTCTTTTTTATTGTAATTGGAATTCTATACTGCTTTTCATAAATTTATCCCAGCAGTTAGCAAGTTAAAATACAACAGTAAAATCCCATTTCAAACAACCAGCAGTACAGATCGTAATTACTTGGATACCTTCAGGTATCCAGGCCCCAAAGCATCAAGGGTTTTAAAGGTGATGGCCAGCACTTTGAATTGGATCTGGAAACAAATCTGCAGCTCTTTCAAAATGGGTATAATATGCTCCCAGTGAGAGGCTCCAGAAAGAACTCTAGCTGCCACATTTTGCACCCAACTGGCATTTCTGAATATTCTTCAAATATTCACAGACAGCTCTGTGTAGCGTGTGTTGCTGTGATGTGACTAAGGCATGGGTAACCATGGCCAGATCTGCTTTCTTGAGAAGCGTGATTGTCTGAAGGGTGTCTACAATGTTTGGATTCATCAAGTGGCTATAAGCACCCTTAAGCCTATTGTTTCCAAGTGCATGACATTGGACCTTTTGAGTGCACAAGGTTCATATGAAGCTTGCTCATGCGACTGGAATATATTCTTGGGGAAAGTTCTGTGTGTGTGATTTCAGTTTTCATTTCATTACTTTGTACTTTAAGACACTCCTACAGCGGAGTGCTAGAAGCTCCTGAATTCCATCTAAAGAAAGTTAGTTGTGTATTGAAATCAGTGGAACAAATGAGTCCTGACTGAATTAAATCATTCCATTGGTGCTATTTCAACAGCACAACTAACTTTCACTAACAAATGTATTTCTGGAATGTGTCACTCAAACAAAAGCCACCCTGGCTTAGGAAGTTTAGAATTGTTTGTAAGGCCTTAGGAATGAGGTTCGGGTTAGTTTAGAATGTGCTATACGAGAATGCCAAAAAAGGCAAGTTAGAATCTCTTACTGTGAAAGTTCTGGCTCCACCTCCATGACACTAACAAAATTCATTGGAAGAAAATGTCACACTGGGGATGCAGAAAAATCTCTTTAAACCTCATATGCTAAAGGTGGGGGAGCATCAGCAGCCAAAGAAAGTGCCATATCCACATAGTTATATGTAAATATGGCTCATGCCTCGGCATTGTGCAGTTTAAGCATAACTGAGGATTGACTCTAAATTCCTTTTCTCTTTTCAGCATCTGGAAAAATTACTGACTTCTAATGAACATATTGGGGCTAAGATATGTTCTGGCACAGCCAGTCTTGTGTGGTTTGCCTTCACTTTAATGGGATTGTGAATCTTTATGTAGTAATGTGAGAACTGGCCAGGAACTAGATCATAAGAAAAAACAATACGACCTAAAAGCCTACTGTATTAGAGCTACTTGAGCCTACTGGTTGAGAGAGTGAGTTGTGAACCAGGAAGACTCTTGTTTAAATCCCATGTTAGCTATGTACTCACTAGTGATTAGGCAAGCTACTATTTCTCAAGCACCACCACCCCTAGTATACAGTGGTCCCTCAACTTACGAAGTTAATCCGTTCCGAACGCACGTTCGTAGGTCGAAATTTTCGTAAGTTGAAAAGCGCACCCACGGAGGTCTGGAAACATTCGTAAGTCGAGGAAACCGCATCTAAAAATTCGTAAGTTGAGGAAGCCGCATCTAAACCAGCAACGACTTCCGGTCATTTTTGTCGTTCGTAAGTCGAAAACTTCAGATGTCGAGTAGTTCGTAAGTCGAGGGACCACTGTATTTGGGTAATGATACTAACCAAGCTTCCATTATATAGCGGTTGTAATCACAGGGATAAAGTATTGGAATGCTCTAAACACTCTACAAAACACTATATCAATACTGTTTAAGCATTGTACTCATACTTAGCAATCTACAATAAGTCATTGTCTTCAGAAGGTTGTCTTTTGCACAGTTTGTCTTTTGCCCCACCACCTAATAACTAAGGAATCTGAAAGGTAACAGATAATCACTACCTCTTCCCCTCAGTGAGGTTGCCTAAAATGAAAGCAAGGAAGCAATGTCTTCTTACTGTCTGTCTTGCCTGGGCAACCTCCATCCTGTTAAAGTGTTGGATCAGTCCTAAAACGGGTCCCTGCCCCTCAATGCCAACCAAATTTAAAGGTGTCCTAGGAGGCTTCTAAGAATAGGTTGGATTCTGACTTGGGTGTTTCTACTTGTGGAGGGTACTTACACTTGGTTTTTTGAAATACCCCCTATGTTGCATATTGTACTGTTCCCAATGGTCTCCTGACCTTCAGAAGCAGCTTTGGAGGGAGGGTAGGGTAGAGAAGAACCTTTGTGCAAGCGCCATTGCATGAGTGTACATCTGGGTCAAACTTGGTGTCCCATGAGCTTTTGGGACAATGAGGCTGTTGGTACCCAAGGTGACCTCCTGCTCAGGTCATCCCCTGAAGGGAATGAGCCTCCCTTCATCACTATAGAGCCTCAGGGTGCTCACCAGTGTCCCTTAAGCCTCTCTTCTCACTGTCCCCCAACCTAAACTGAAACTTACTGCGGTGATGACAATTATTGCATTATTGACCAAATCAGATCCAATCAAATTGCCATAGCCCAAACTATCAATAAAGGAGAGTAAGTGGAAAAAGCATGCTCTCCTAGGCCAACTGGGGGGAAACATTCCTACTAGACTCAAAAAAAATGAGTGTTTAATCCTGTGTTGGGTGGGTGATTTAGGATGCTGCCTTCCAAATGGCTGCTAAGGGAAGATGCAAGCACTTTAAACTGGAATCCCTGCCATGCTTCTGCACTGGAAGGCCAGATAGCTCTACACAATCCCCCTTAAAGCACACTGCTCTAGAGGAACAGCCGTTATCCAGGAACGGGTTGGTGCTGGCCACACCTAGATTTCTGAGCCTTTTAGATGTGCCACACCTAGATTTCTGAGCCTTCAGATGTGTGGCACTTTCATCCATTAAACTTCTAATATATGCGCTAAACTGCTGGCGCATGGAGTATCAGCATAGCTAATGTTCTTTAAGTACTGGTGGGAAGGCTGCAATAGAAATAGTTGATACAGCAATAAGGCACACTAGTAAACGTATAAATGCACTCAAATACAGGGGCATAGTTATAACTGGACTGGTGGGGGGGATGTCCCAGGGCCCCTGCTTGATCTTTGCTCCCCCTGCCTCTCTGAATAAGAAGGGGCCCATCTTCACTTTTTTGTCCCAGGGCTATTCTATTCTATTCTAACCTGCACAAGTGCACATTTACTTAAAGTGAAACTGCATCAGTTACTACAAAACCAAATAAACAGCAAGAGCCTTTGGTGCTGGAGAAGACTTTTGAGGATACCATGGACAGCAAGGAAAACAAACAAATGGATCCTAGAACAAATCAATCCAGAATTTTCACTTGAGGCACAAATGACCAAGCTCAAACTATCATACTTGAGACACATTATGTGAAGATCCAGTTCCCTTGAGAAGTCCATAATGCTGGGGAAAGTTGAAGGAAAGAGAAGAGGATGACCAGCAGCAAGGTGGATGGACTCAATTACGACAGCAATGAATGCACCACTGAGAGACCAAGTTGAAGACCGATCATCCTGGAGAGAATCCATCTATGTGGTCGCTAAGAGTCGACACCAACTTGACAGCACTTAATCAATCAATCATTCATGTGGTATATATCCTATGGCATTTATGTGGTGATTCATGCTGTTTAGTCTGACAGCTGGGTATTTATCCAGCATTTTAGTTCAATGTTCGGACACTTGATTGAACGAAAAGGCTGTATTCTGTATGAGGAAAAGACTTGCCTGTCATACATCAACCACTAGAGGGAGGGCAAGAGTTCTCCAAGAATGTTTGTGTGTGTGGCTGTTTCCTATTGTATAGCTGCTGCAAAGCAGAATGAATATTGAATGCTAATAGAGAAGGCATTGCTAAAAGATTCAGCTGTGCCAGATTTAATGGCCTTTGGCTGCACCTCCAGTCCTCAGCTCCTCCCAGCTGTGTATTAGGATGCTGACATAAACCACATTCTGAGCAATACAATCACAGATGCTGGAGTTTAGATGCTATCGTTTCAAAACAAACAGTTCAATAAGCACAGATTATGGCCCTGCTTTTGGATTTCTCTAAACATATAACATGTTATGGTGATTAACATGACATAAAGTAACTCTCTGCAACTTTTGCTGCATTTAGGTCAAAAGTGTTACTGGTCATGTAAGGGCAACAAATTGCATAAAGCAGGCTCTGAGGCAGAAAACCAATCATTAATACACTTTCCCAAGCAGGCAACATCCAAATTGTGGGATACAATTTGAATTTGGGTAGTAAGAAAAGGACACAGAAAATAGTGTAGAAGCAGCAAAAAAAAAAAAAAAAGCGGAGGCGGGGAATATAGTGGAGACCAAAGCCATATTGGCACCTGGCCATTTCTGATAAGCTACCTAAAGCTTTACTGCATGGGAGGAGGCAATGGTAACCCCCCCCCCCCGTATTCTACCAAAGAAAACCGCAGGGCTCTGTGGTCGCCAGGAGTTGACACCGACTCGATGGCACAACTTTACCTTTACCTAAAGCTTCACACCTTGAACAATTCTTGGGCTGGTCTTTTCAAATAAATGCTAACACAAGAGGACAAATAATTATTTTTAAACACAAAAACTGGCACCAGGTCTCTTTTTTCCACAGAGGTCATTTGACAAAATGGTCTCCAGGTGATCGACTAAAGTTTCTAAATCGTATTCAAGGGCAGCCCCCACTCCCTCCCCTACAATGTACTGCTGTACTGTAATTGTGTCTGGATGTTACCAGACCCTGAACAACCGAGGCAAGACTATTGCTCTCCAGGAAAGATGTCTATGCTGGCAGAAGGCACCTTGTGCCATGGACAGAGGCGTTTCTAGGGAAAATAGCGCCTAGGGCAAGCACTGAAATTGCGCCCCCTGTCCAAACATCCAACACCTATCTTTCAGATAACTTTACCATAATATCAGCTGAGAAATACAAGTCAAGCTCGTTAATCTTTTAATATTTCAAAAACTATTTAGCTGTGGATGGAGCCAGACCAAAAAATGCTAGAAAACTATAAATTTCAGTATGCTGGGGCTCATAAAATTCCCATATACTATGTGGAGGTGTACTTGGAAAACTAATGTCTAATTCTCTACTATGCATTGTAGCATCACTGTTACATAAGTTTTAAAAATAAATGGAGAATTTGACTTTTCCCAGATACTCTGAAATTAATTAAAGGATATGCAGAGTAAAGTGTGTCACTGCTTGGAATATATTATAGTCTTTCAGAAAGACAGTTAAAATGAGAGAAAGAGAGCAAGAAACTCCCAGTGGGCCTTAATACTAAGGATTTCACACTGATTCAAAAACAAACTCACCATTAATAGCCATATTATTAAGACATCACATTTAACTCACTTATCACAAGAAGCAAAGTAAGAGCGAATGAATACAATCCTAGCTCATAAGCTTCAGCTCATTATTCACAAGCCCTGATTCTCTGTACATAGTGCCAAACTGAATATGTGTACAGTGACATATTATATTAAATTTTAAAAAATACCTGTAGCCCTTGGGGGCTTCCTAAAGGCTGTGGGGTGGGTCTGCAAAGGTTCCCCCTCCCCTCGCTGGCCTCTAGGGCTTTGCAGGGACCATTTGAGCATGTGTGGTGGCTTTTCACACCCTCTATCTCCAACAGCAAGGAGGAAGGGGAAGCTGTCAACTTTCCAGGCGATGCAAGAGTGTCTGAGGGGCAGAGCCCGGCTGTCAGTGTTCATGAAACAGCTGTGGATAATGACTCTGAGCAGGCACAACAACCTGAGGCAGCAGAAATCGTGAAAGACCAATCGGAAGAAGAGTTATGCAACCAACCCCTGCTGACCTCCCAATAGCGGTGTGTCACGAGACGCAGGGATCAGTTGGAGACTATTAGGAAAAGCAAACGCCTATTGCAGAGGGCTGATAAGCCTTAAATCCCTGCCAGCTGGGAGCTCTCGTGGCTTGCACTATAAATCATGTCATCAGTCGGCTACTCCCTGCTGAAAAACAACATTCGTCACTATATGTCGACAGCATGCAGCCAAGTCTGATCGAGACCCTGACATATATATATATATAATGGCTGCTGAAAACAATATGGCTGCCATGCATGCTCAAATGGCCTCTGCGAGGCCTGGCATGGCCTAGGGCCTCACAGAGGCCATTTGAGTATGCACAGTGGCCATTTTGTTTTTGGTGGCCATTTTTAATTTAATTTAATTTATTTTAAATGGCGCCCCCTCTTCAAGTGGTGCCCGGGGCACGTGCCCTGCCTGCCCTACCCTAGATACGCCCCTGGCCATGGAGGTCACCAGAACATCCAAAGTAAGGGCCTGATCTAACAGTACTGCAGCCCTCCCCCAACACCAAGCTGCAGACTTGATCCTTCAGGGGAGGGGGAGTGCAATTCCAACCCAAAGAAATAGCATACCACCTCTCAGATCAATAAAACTCTCTACCTAGATCTGTCTTGTCTGGATGTATTAACTGCCAGGCAACCTGTTACTGGACTTCAGGCTCCTGTTCAGCACTTCCACAACTTCACCTGATTCTGATGAAGCATCATAATATTGATCACCTCTGTCCCAGCAATTACATGCAAATATTAAGTAGCATGGAGAACAGAATAGAGGTCTGTGGTACTTCATATTGGTTTGTTTATTCAAAATAGATATCTAGTGCTTTTTTGAAACTTATTTCCCACAAATTGATTCACACAAAGTGCAGTTGCCATGGGACAGAGTAAAGGGCCTCCAGCACCACCTTTTGAAATTAATCAGGCAGACAGGAACAAAATGCATCTCTCCATTCCAGGCCCAAGTCAGTATCCTCCAAGAGTGTTGGAGTTTAGAGGCCCCTTTGTCCCCAAAGAGGGAGATTTGAGGCAGGTTGAAAGTTGGAATGATCTTCAGGTTCAGAGAAGGTGGTCCCAAAACCATAGCTTTCAAAATTGTTGGGTTCAGCTATCTCTCAAGGAAGCATTCCTCACTTCCTGGATCCAGCTGATCAGCCCTTCCTGGTAAGGTGAAAACTGGCAATCAGATGGCAGACTGCATTGCTCCAAGCACCTTGTCCATACATCCTCAGGCTGAAATAGCTGAACCTCACCCCTAGAAATCCAAGCAGCTGCTTATTTCTAGTATCAGATGAATTGTACAAGTAACATTTGGCAACTCACATGTTGTTTCTGGACTCTGTGATTCTTAGCTTTCTGTTTTATAGCTGCTTCCCTCACAAACACAAAGGACAGTCATCCCTTGCCAACTGCAAGGATTCCGTTCCAGAAAAACCTCGTGGTTGGCAAGCCATTGAAAGCAATGGCAAACGGGGTTAAGGGAAACACAGTCGAAAAAAGATGGCAAAATATATAGGGGGAAAATAGGAAAAAATTCCCCCAAATCCCAAGGAGTCAGTAAGAGGAGTGAAGGGGAACCCTGAAAATGACCCCCTGACTCCCAGAAATCGGGGGGGGGATGACCCAAAATTGAACAAAAAATCTTGCCAAACTGCAGATACTCAGGTCGTGGTTGACGAGACCTGCCACAATTTCCCGGTTGCGGATACTCAAACCTGCGATTGGGAAACCCACGGTTGGCAAGAGATTACTGTAATCTTGTATAGATTTTACTACTACTACAACAAATATTTATATACTGCTTTTCAACAAACATTTCCAAAGTGATTTACATAGAGAAATAATTAATTAATTAAATGAATCCCTGTCCCCAAAGGGCTCACAATCTAAAAAGAAACATAAGATAGACACCAGTAACAGTCACTGGAGGTACTGTGCTGGGGATGGACAGGGCCAGTTACTCTCCCCCTGCTAAATAAAGAGAATCACCATGTTTATAAAAGTGCCTCTGCGCACGTAGCAGGGGTTAAATAACTAAGAGTTTATTCAGAAACAACTCCATTTTCTCCTCCTCCTTTCCTTCCCTTTTCCTTTCTAACTCCACCCCCACCCCCACACATACACTCTCTACAGGATCTACACTGGGACAGACTTCTAAACAACAGAGCATAAAAGATACTGGATAGAATACAAACTTTCCCACTGCCTGGAACTTCTTCCAGTTTTCAGCCTGACCCACAAAATTGCTCCTGTCCTTAGTACCTCCTCTCACCCTTAGAATGAGAGGTTTTAATTCCAATCATACTGACATACTCCGTTTCCATGACAGAATGTGGACTGCAAGCATTCTGACAGCTTTGTTCTGTTAACAGTTGGAAAGATATTCTATACTATCACATGGTTCACCCAATCAGAGACAGAGGCTTCACTGCCATAATTGCAGCCAACAGAGAAAATGGCTGAAACAGAATGATTTTGAATCGCATGCTTTAAGGCTAAATCCAATGACTAAATCGGCAATACTGTACTAGGGAGACCAGGTACAGAGGTTTGTTTAAGTCTTGTGCTAGAAGTGTGTATAAACCTCTGGTTGCTAAAAATAATATAATAAATAATAAGATTAAAAAATAAAGAACAGATAAACCAATCCTTTCATAACTGTTTTATATTACTTGCACATTTCCCCCAAGAATAAAATAAAATTTCAATCACAATAACCACCAGGGTACAATACTTGATAGATGGAACTAAAGATCTGGCTTAGTGCGCTAGATCTTACTGAAACTCCCAAGCTCTTGTTCCAACCATTTACTTTCCGTTTTAGATGCACGTTTTGCATAAAGTCTGTAATTATGCAGCTGCCATAGTGACTGTGAAATTCAGCGAGAGTTTTGTTACTGTCATGTGATAACAATTGCCATGAAAAGTACCAACTTGTTAAGTAATTTACACCATAATAATTAAAAGCCTAATCACTTGGGATTCAGCACAGTCTGGGAGCTGTCCCAGTTTCCCCCTCAGGAATAGGGTTTCTGAGCTATGTTTTGCAACTCCAGGAAAAATGTGCATTAGACATATGCCTCTTCTCTGCTCAGAGGCATTTTTGCATTCTGATCGGAAGTACATTTAAACAAAAGTAGGCTCCCTGATTACAATGGGATTGACTTCCACATAGATATGTTTAGGATTGCCACTGTGCAGGCCAATCAATATGTATGTTCATCAGAAGTAGGTTCCACTGAATTCAATGAGGCTTAATCCTAAGTAAGTATGGACCGGATTGAAGCCAAAGGCTGCAATCCTGTTGACACTTAATTCATACTAAGCCCCATTGACTTCAATGGCACTTTCTTCTGTGTCAACTGCAGTGTTGTGATCTGGCAACGGTAAGAAGGCAACAAGGGACAAGAAACAGTGTGGGGTGGGAACATATACTGAATTTCATACATCCAGTCAGTTCTTTGGTTGCAGGCTTTTAGTATTAGTTCTGTGTGAGTTTAAAACAGAGTTGTTATAAGCTATTAATAATTAATGCACTGGTATCTGACTCTCAGAAGATTTATATTTTCTAGGGATGTGCACATTGATTTGAATCTGAATCCGTCTGGCCCGATTCCAGGTGATTAGAGTGATTCAAATTTGAATTGAATCACTCCTTGAAAGGGCAATTCAATTCAAATTCATATATTTGAAATTCAGTTTGAATTCAATTTGAGAGCTGTTCAACATTTTTAAAAAACCATTCAGATCCCCTGATTGGTTAAAAAAGGTGCCAAAACAGGGTCAAATTGATTTGAATTCTATTCTAATTAGAACTGAACTTTCAGACCAGATTCAAAGTTGATCTGAATTCAAAGCGAGTTCTTGGAATTTGATTCAGATTTGAAACCAATTGGAAAATTCATTTTGTGCACATCTCTAATATATCCCCAGTATGTGCTAATCAGTGCTGGAGATGTGAAATGTATGTCCTGATTGAATTAATAGCTTCTGACAATGTCTGGTAGTGGCTGAATTTTGCAAACTGATTGTTTTCAGCATTAGTGATGTTATGGTTATCATTTACCCTTTGACCCATTGACCATTCCATGCTGCAATATCACATCATCTATATATCCTGAAGATAGGGAAATGGTTCTATACATTTTAACTGCTGCTAGACTGATAGTAAGAACTGGGGGGAAAACTCAATCTCACCTACCTGACATGATTGGATTATTAAAGTTTGGGACATTGTGGCTTTAATGAAGTTGACTAATTGTATTAAGTGGCAAGAAGGTGTCTGGATGGAAAATAGATTTGTTCAAAATTTACACTGAAATAATAAATTATCAGATAATATTAACTGTTTTCAGCTGTTTGAAATGGATATATTTATGTACTGTTTATTGCCAGACACCAAGACTTCAAGGTTAGATTTAGAAAGCTTTGATTGATTAGATATTGGATTGTCCTGTTCCATGCCTTTTTTCATTTTAAGTATGCTTTTTATGTACAGTATTGGCATAACTGATATATTTTCTGATTACTTGTTAATATGTTCTCAGTCAATGCTGTTTTAAATTTTGTAAAATTCTAATAAAGTTTTAAACAAGAAGAAAAGTATTCTATGGGAGTTGGTTGATCCAGGGATGCCTGTCATGATGAGCAGCATCGCTTGCATGTCAAGATGAGCAACGTCTCCCATGCTTTATTTGGATTGGGTCACAGTAAGCCAAGCAAGTCCCCTCCCCTGCCAAAGAAAATGGCTCCGCTTATTCTGAGCCAATCAATCCCTATCTCTGACCCTTATGGGATGGTGGAATTAGAAACCACCTCCTTCACTCTCACAACCATCCTTTCCCCTCCCTCCAATCCACGTGTGAGCTTGGAAACCCATTCTTCTCTCCCACCAATCAAAGCCTCCTCCTTGCTGATGACTTCAGTCACTGGTGGCAGTAGCACGGTGACTTCCTCTCTGCCCTCCAGTGCCTGACGTGCTGCTAGTGGTGGAATTAAGTTTAGGAAACTACTGCAGATGTTTAT
The DNA here is from genome assembly GCF_027244095.1 of Hemicordylus capensis. Lineage (NCBI taxonomy): Eukaryota > Metazoa > Chordata > Lepidosauria > Squamata > Cordylidae > Hemicordylus > Hemicordylus capensis. The sequence continues at coordinate 250,450,986 of NC_069657.1, forward strand.
TAGTATTATTTATTTACACAGCCAGACAGGTGTTTTGACTGGTTTGTTTTATCCAGACATTGAGTCCTTCCCAAGGACCTGGGATGGCTGAATTTTATTGTCAATGTTCTTGCTGTTATTATAGATATCGTCACAGAATATAGGCTGTTCCCAGTAAAGTTGCTTTTTGTAATTGGCTGATGGTGATTTCTGTGGCCCCTATGGTGTTGAGGTGCTCTTCTACCACTGGGATGATTTGGGTGTTCTTCTGCCACAGCCTTCTTATTGTTTTTATTGATTGATTGATTGATTTGATTTGATTTCTATACCGCCCTTCCAAAAATGGCTCAGGGCAGTTTACACAGAGAAATAATAAATAAATAAATAAATACGATGGCTCCCTGTCCCCAAAGGGCTCACAATCTAAAAAGAAACCTAAGACAGACACCAGCAACAGTCACTGGAGGTACTGTGCTGGGAGTAGATAGGGCCACAAAGGGCCACATCTTTATGCACAAAGATGTCAGTGAGAGTGGTGGCTTTAGCCATTGCTTCTGAGTCAGGTGCATGTGTTTGATCAATTGCAGTTTTTAATAGTGTGAGCCACTCTCTTGCAGTTCCTGCAATAGAGGTATGGATAGTGTCTGTAATTATGGTGAATGAGACAACTCCCCCTCCCATAATTTTTTCAAAATAAAGTCTCTTTGTTGTCTGGGGAGGTCACTATTTGTGATGCAACTGATGTTCATCAATATATCTATGATGAATCATAGATTACGGAGAATTTTCATTAATCATTTAATCAAACACCCTGAACTATCCAGAGTCCCTTGGATTAAACCATTCTTCACAAATGCTCAAATATATGTTCTAAGGCTGCCTTCAAGAAAAAGCTTTTTCAGTTGTCCAGCAGTTCTTACAGCTACGGTAGGAATATTTCTTTAAGGTCATATTCTGGATCGCTTCTGCAGAAACCGGAAATTATTGATTACTTTGCTTAGTGTGTATGGAAATGGGTTACTATCTTTTTATGAAGACTTTTGGTATTTGGAAACTGCTACTGTGTTCCATATATTCTATGGCAAAACCATTGTTTCTTAATGCCCGACTCTAGTTGTATTTATTCAGATACGAGAACCACTGACTTCAACTAGTCAGTAATGCTTAAGATTCTCAAAGCATGACATGTATTATGGCTCAAAACAATATAAAAGTTTTAAAATTATCTATTAATTGTCTCTCTCAATAAGAAATCAAGCTCTCAGATGGATTCTGAACTTAATTCCAAGTGCTCCAAACAGTTTTAACTATTAGTGTACAAGGTTCATTACACTTGTATTATATATGCACAAATATATATGTAATGATTTACACCACCTGGTGTATGAGACATGATACAGAAATGAAATGGTTGCATTTATTGACAGGTGGCCTTGTTCAATTCAAGTTTTTGGATTCCTGGGAAGGCATCTTGGATGTTCTGATGCAAGAAATTTGCTTCATTTCACTTTTGTCTGGCAGAGAGAGGTCAGCTTTTCAGATCAAGAGTGAAGGAGACCTTGAAGGTAGAGTTTATTCATGTCCTCCTCCTCCTATTCTCATGAGATCTGCGACCTGGAAGGCAGATAAACATCATCATAGATCACTTGATGTGGCTAATGGCTTCATCCTAAGGATGTTTATTCACAAGTCCCACTTTGTTCAATGCAAATTATTTCCAAATAAATGCATATAATTGCAGCCTTAGTCACAAAGAGAGTGACTGGAATTACCTAGAATTAATTACAGTTGTTACATTAAGGTCTTTACCTTTTCTCCTTCTGTCATGCTGCTGCCGCCTTCTCCTTCCAGATCCACCTCCATGTTGACTTCCTCTTTGTTGCCTCCGGCGACGGCAATGGGTCAAGCTTCTCTTGCTGGGTATGAATCTTGCCATGTCTCTTCTTGCTCTTCCCCTTTGAGCTGCTAACAGCTAGAGCACCCCCCTGTCCTTGATGGGCCTTTCAGAGCTTGTGAACTGAAGTGTCATCACTAGCCTTTTTGAAAGCTGGAGACCGTCTAACAAAGGCTTATTATGCTACAACTCAGTTGTGATGGTATACAATGGGTGTATCCTAATATGGAAAAATTATATCATTTGCCATATAAGGGAAATTAAACTAGCAATACCATGATCTTGAATGTAATATCAGATTTCATGAAGATCCCCATACAACATTCCAAATATAATATGATACACTGCATTAAGGTTTGCAGGTCCCATTTTTCCTTCCACACATTTTGTATATTACCAGATTATACCAGTCTCTAGTTCTCCACTGCAGAACCTTCTCTTTCCATCCAATCTTGCATCTCCTAGTGCTTCTCAGGTACTTCTGTTTGAATGCTTCATCAGCATCCGAAATTCAAAATGTCAAGACAGATCTCCTCATCTTTCCTCCCAAGCTCTCCTTTCTGCATTTATTTACCTTAACCATTGACAATGTCACCATCTGCCCTATCAGGCATGTAGCCCGGTCTCCTTTGCTGCCTCATTCCCCTGCTACAGTCCTTCGCTCTTTACATTATTTTCATTGCTTCTCTCTTTACATTATTATAAAAATGCAACCCTTCCTCTCTATCTCATTGTCAAGAAGTGTGACGCACACCCCAGACCTCTCTTGCCTTGATTACTGTAACCTTCTCTTTGTTGGTCTTCCATTGTCTCATGGCCTTGCCCCACCATGGCCTTGCCCCACCCCCCGCCAGCTATCTCCCCACACCCATATCCTGCCACATCTAGACTTGTGTCTTTGCTCATCCAGCTAGACCATCCTCAGCCATTCAAAAGTACCCTGCTCCCTCCCTTTCCCTCTTGTTTCCCCTTATGCCTGGAAGCAATGCCCATGATGCTTTAGTGATGCCAGTTTCCTTATATCCTTTAATTCCCTTTTCCATGCAGACTTTGCTCCAACCCTCTATTTCTTGGACTGCACTATAACCAAGTCTTAGTAGCTGACACAATGAGGAACATTACTCAAAGTAGTCCCCTTGAAATTTAAAAGGGAAACACGTAATGTCCCTTTAATGTCAATAGGACTACTGTGAGTAATTTCCCCCACTGGATCAGCCGGTAAGTCTGCACAACCAATACCTGCTTATTCCTTCCAGCCTCTCTCTGCATCAATTCTGCCCCGCCGCCCCGTTCCTCTGTTGCCCTCCCTGTGCCTCTCTTAGATTTAGGCATTCAGGACAGGAGCCTGGTTCTTCGGTCTTTGTAAAGTACAATGTACACGGTGCTTTAGAAATAAAAACAAGTAAAGAAAGAAAGAATAAAGAAAATCAGAGAAAGGGTAGCACAAAGATAGCAGTTTTCTTTTAATGGGTAAGAAAAAATGTGGATGTTCACATACATCCTTTTAGACGTTGACATGAAAGGCATGAAGTATTCAAAAAGGCATGAAGTATTCAAAAAATACTTCTGTCTCACAAGTATGATGAAATATGGATGGGTGGAAAAGCTAAGCACTGTTCTACTTATTTTGCATATATGTAACTAGATTTAAAATGTAATTTTAATGTTAAATATCCCACACTATGGATATCAGAATCAATAGACCAATTCTTTTTATTCATCTCTGTTTAAGAGTAAAAATACCTCTCTTTCATGTATCTACATTGGCCAATTATTGATACAGTATGATATCATCTCAGAGTTTTATAAAAATGTATCCTCAGTCTAGAGACTCCTCCTCCTCTTACCTAAAAACAAGTGATTTTGCTGGCTATGTAACTATGGCTTGAATTCAAAGGTTTCGCTTAGTGTTTCCATCACTTCTCCTTAGTGGAAGGAGCTTCCATCATCTTGGCAGGAGAGTTATGTTCACAGAACAGCTCCTTCCACTCACAGATGGGCTCATGGTCCTCCATTTACAGGGCAAAAACTTTAGCACCAACTTTAGCATTATTCATTTTACTAACTTTCTTGCCCTTAAAACAAAGTGTTTCTTTAACAAAGTCTGATGCCTACCTTAGGTCACAGTTAGGGACCTAAGATAACTGAGGCTGACAATCTGATTAACAAAGTGCTTGCCTAACGAGCAAAGTTCTGCCTCATTAGTCAGGCACTTCATCAGTCATGCTGTCAGCCTGTGAAACTAGTTCCATGAGCTCAGTGGGGCTTGAGATTATTCCCCCACCCACAACAGTCGTCCCCCATGTTACATGGCAAACTGTCCCAATTGACAGAATGGCAGGGGATGGTATAGCTATTCAGAATGGTATAGCTATTCAAAGATAAGAAGTCAAAAATTCCCCAAGGCAAGCACAAGCCTCTTAGGTTAGCTTAAGGAGCATTTTACAAGTCAGCCTCTAAAATGCAGCTCTGTGAAGAAGAATAACGCCATAATCCTGTGAGGAGTTGTTTTGTATATACATGTTTGCTGTTAAAATCACTGGGCATTCCAAACATGGAATTATGTAGAATGGTTAGCTGGTTTGTATGGATTGGAAAGAGCAGCAGTCAAGGTGCTTATGCAGGGGCGTAGCAAGGTTGGAGTGGGCCCAGAGACAAGATTTTAAAATGCCACCCCGCCTCACTGAAGCTCAGCTCATGAAGTAAAGGAATCTTAAATGAGGGCTGAATAGTGGTAACAAAAAGCACACACACACACACATACACACACACACACACACACACACACCTATGTGCCACAATAGAACATCATCCCAAATTATTTTTTAAAAGGTTTTGTAAATGGTGGACGATGCAAGTCATTTAATGGTACTAAAGAAAGACATGCTGTTCTGGTAGCTCCAGGTCTTAACACTCACATCAGTTTCAGAAGATGAATACAACTGAAGGAAGCCCAGACGGGTGCTCGGCTGGGGGAGTCAGTCATGTGACTTGCCTCTGGGGGCCACCAAACAACCGTCTCCCCTTGCCCTATTATAGTTATGCCCCTGTGCTTATGTGAATGACATGTGTGAAAGTAAGATGAGATAGGAGTTGAGAATAAGGGGAGGATAAGATGAGATAAAACGAAATGAGAGGCCAGTTCATGTAGCCCTTTGCCATTTCCACCTCATCTGATCAGTATACAAGTACATGAACAAATGAGAATATATATTACTCGGAAAGACCTGCATCCATTTCTGTAATTCTGGCTGCATTTCTGCCAGCCACGATAATGCAAAGGGGCCTCAGTGATCTCTATGCATTCTTAGAGTTCACTCTTGATTTACCATGGAGTTGTTTAGCCGCAGTGATGATCACAGGCCCAATGTCTTTGTGGAAGCAAAAATGTACCTATGTGATTGATTTCAGTGACATGAGTGATTGATTTCAGAACATGAGATACAATCCATGGAGCTAACTTCAGTTTATATAACTTGCTACCCCTGTCTCCAATATTAAGGCCTTTTCATTTACTAAGACATTATATAGTTGCTTGGTTATCTTCTGTTCCCTTTTCTGTGCCCGCTGGCCCCTCAGCCAATGTCCATGCATGTATCTGAATGGTGGAAAAGTGAGAGACTGTATATGTACTGCATACATATAGGCTCTCCATGCGATATCAAAGGGAGGGAGACCTTATTGAGAGGTTCATAGACAGCCTGTGTGTTCAGCTACATGCTTTCAGACATTTTTTAAACATGAGGTAAAAGTTGACATCTTTTGAGGTGTGACTAGATTATACTCACAGGCTGAATTTGGCAGTCAGCACATGTACTGTATTTACCGGAACCCAAGACTAGGATTTTCCCAAGACCTTCAATGTTAGAAATTGGGGATCATCTTAAATTCAGGGTCCTCTTCCTTTGGGGTAAATAGTATAACCTATATTTGTGTTTTTAAGGGGATTGTCTTAAATTCAGGGTTGACTTTGATTTGAGTAAATATGGTAGTATAAGAGAAAGCTGTGATTTGAATATTTTTGTACAGGGTTTGTTGCCACATTTGTGAAAGTACCCATTGCTTGTGTACAAATGGGTGATATTTGTGAAGTGTGATGGCAGCTTGAACAAGACTCTGTATCAGATAGCTAAACTTTATAAATCTAGATGTATATACCACAAAACCTCAGATTACAATAATTAAATCCTTAATTTCATGTTTACAAAAAGGGCCAGAGGAAAATAAATGTCTGTATCTAATAGGCTAATAGCATGAATGATTTCCCATATAAAAGATGGTACCAAGAGTTCTCAAGTTCCCTGTCCCACTCCCACCAAAATTACCCACATCAAGTATATTTTGTTCAATCTGCATCTTCTACACTTGATCAAAAAACTCAGACAAAAAATAAACTCAAAATTCCTTTCATATTCTTTGCATGTTCTTTCCCCCTTCTTTTGTACCATTTCCTATTGTGATTTCATTTTTCCATCTTGTCTCTGCCTTCAACAATTTCAGAATGCAATCAACAAACTGTTTCCCAATGCTTCAGACTATGACATGCCCCTTCCTTTTACGTCTGCCCTGGCTAGGCTATCCATTCCCTCCCCATAGATGCTACGTTATTAATGAAAAAAGACACACAAAATGTCAAGGTTTTTATTGACAGGTGGCACCGTTCAAATGGTCTGAGCCTCCTTGATTCTGGGGGAAGTCATCCTGGATGTTCTGTGGAGAAAGTTTCTTTCGTTTTTCTGTTTGGCAGATGCTCTAGAGGCCGACAAAGCTGGGGATGAGGGGAGCCTTTAATCTTTCTTTCCTCTCCTCCCTCTTCTCCTGTGTCCATGCTTGCGACCTAGAAAGACCAGAAAACACACGTGGTTACTCTTCATGTCTGAGTCCTATTAGGAACAAGCCATCATATAGGACATGTAAGATTATTTCCAAAAGATGGATAATAAAACATTTACCTTTTCCCTTTCTGCCACGGTGGCGCCTTCCCTTCTTTTTCCCACCCTTTCCTCCATGTCGCCTCCTACGACGGCGGCGACTGAGGCTCCGGCTCCGGCTGCGTCTGAATCTGGCCATAGGAGATGGTGCTTTTCTCTTCAAGCTCTGTGCAGCTGGAGCACCACCTGTTCTTGAGACGATGGCCTTGTCAGAGCTTAAGGCCTGGAGCTGGCAGTGCTGCCCCTTTTAAAGGCTGGTGTGAAACCTGACAATGGCTCATGACGCGTTCCTGGATTGTGATGAAATGCAGTGGTCTCTCTCTCTCTCTCTCTCCCTCTGTGACAAGCCAGTCCTCCTGTCCACTGTAATGGACCATATATGGCAAATTACTCTAGCAGCACAGTTCTATCGCACTGTAATAAATCAGAACATTCAACATGTTCTTATATATATTACTTTAAAATTAAAATTAAACAAATATTTCATGAATAATTATATTTATATATAAATATATAATTATATTTAATAATTATATTTAAATATAAAATTATATTTAATTAATGTTTAAATTTAACTTTGAGATTTCATAAAATGTTTTTAAAATTTATTTTCTTGCTCTGCCACCACCACCACCTTTCATTATTTTATTTTATATTCTATGGCTGGGAAAGAACTGGAAAAGGAAAGAAAGAAAGAAAGAAAGAAAGAAAGAAAGAAAGAAAGAAAGAAAGAAAGAATCTTTATTTCAATCACAGACCAGAGAAAGGAAGAAAAATAATACTAGCATAATGCTAATCTAATACTAATCAAACAGTTTACATAGGAACATAGGAAGCTGCCATATACTGAGTCAGACCATTGGTCTATCTGGCTCAGTATTGTCTTCACAGACTGGCAGCGGCTTCTCCAAGGTTGCAAGCAGGTTCCTCTCTCAGCCCTATCTTGGAGAAGCCAGAGAGGGAACTTGAAACTCTCTGCTCTTTACATCCCCTAAGGGGAATAACATACAGTGTTCACACTTCTAGTCTCCCTTTCATATGCAACCAGGGCTGCTTAGCTAAGGAGACGAGTCATGCTCGCTACCACAAGACCACCTCTCCTCCCTATAAGTTTATATATACCAACACATTTAAAATTTAACAAACACTATAATCAACTTATCATCTTCTGTTGAGTTTTCTCTGCTGTAAAACAAAATTTTGTTACATTTAAAGATAATATATCATTCATATCAGATAAAAGATAATTTACTTAAAACTTATCAGAACACTCTGGATAAACTTTTCTAAAAGGCAGCAAATAATAACTATGAATATCATAGTTAATATCACAGAAACTGCAGTATAACACACACAAAAATAGCTGTTGCTTCAACGCTTCCTGTGTTACATGGACATAGATATTCTCCATATGGAAGCTTCTTAAAACTTCCCTCAAGCATAGCCGTACATGATGCATCTAAACAGGCTAACGAAAAAGCTTTATAATCTTTGGGGACAGTAATCTGACCATGGTACCTGGCAGGCTTGATAAAAACTTGAGTGCCCAACACTACGGAAGTGGTCACGTGGCTTAATTCTATTTGCCATTCCATATCACCCACTCACTGTTTAACCATTTATCTAGCCCTTTCATAAGGAATGTGCATGAACTGGTTCGTGCACTCCCGGGAGCCGGGGGGCACCTTTAAGTTGCAGGGAGGGTGCTCTTACCTGCTCCGCAACTTTCCCCCCACTGGCGTTCTCCCCAAAATCATTGCCGCAGGGCTGCAGCATACCTCCCTGCAGCCCCAGTCAGCATCGTACCAGAAATGGCTGCACGTATGCACGGCACGCATGCGCACCAGCCATTCCTGGTATGACAATGACTGGGGCTTCAGGGAGGTACACTGTAGCTCCGCAGCAATCATTTTGGGGAAAGGCACCATCCCTGCCCCGTAAAGGACCCCCCGCCTCTGAAATTATTTGAACGCCAGTTCGTGCACATCCTTACCTTTTATAGCCCATTGATAAAAGAAAGTCTAAGAAGAAACCATAATGACATATTTTCCTTTCTAATGAATGCTTCCAGGAAGATGAAAATTTAGTAATGCCAAAGGAGCTAGGCCAGTAGGATGACATTTTAACTTTAACCACAATTCAAAACACTAAGCCACTGACCCACTTCTACTTTTGTGACACCCACTTCCAAGCGGAATAATGCATTTGTGACACAACATGGTGTCTGCAACAAACTTCTCAAGAACTTTGTTGAGCTTCAAGTTTTGCAGGATTTGTATATGGCCCAGCTCAACCCCTAAATATAATTTAACTGCAGCAGGGTTCACATATGCAACAGCCATATTTTAGGTCTTTACAAAAATGCCATTATTTTAGTTTTATCACCATTTTTTTCCTAGTGACTGCTGATAATAATACAAAGAAAGGGTCTGCAAGACTCTCCTTAAACCAATCAATGTCTTGGAAGAACAGAACAGCATCATCCACATAAAGCAGAATCAGTAAATGCCTATCAGTGAGCTTTGGCAGATGGTATCTCAAATCCTAAAGGTGGGAAACAAGAGAATTAATATAAAAATTAAATAGCATTAGCACCAGAATACAGCCTTGTCTGACTCTTCTCTTGGTTGAAATTTTTTTTCTAAGATGTCCTAACAAATTATACCATACATTCAAAGAGGAATCTTCATATATCTTATAGATTAATAGAAAAAGACAATGGTCAATTGTGGAGTCCAGCAGTTTGTACCATAACTTTCCCCTGGAGAAAGCAGCATACAGTCTATTTGGTTTTGTGTAGTACTTTTCAACCAAATGCTACTGGACTTAATCTATAACAGAATGGCTGGCCCTAAATCCAGCCTGTTCATCCACCAATCTATCTTCTGGATCAATCCAGTCCACTAACTTTTCATACAAGTTGTGAAAAGTAAAGAAACCATTTTGCTTTTTATGGTAATCTTATATTTTAACAAGCATTGATAAGAGGAATCTGATGTGTATAGAAGATGTTTACTTCATGTCAGATATTTTGACCATAGATATAGCATATATATAGAAACAGCAATATTCAATACTAGTGATGAAACAAGATATATGCCTAACATACAATTACGAATTTGTGTACTGTGCCATCGCTTCTCATTTTTATTTCCACCTTTCTCTATTGTTTCAGTTTAAATGGTGGTTTACGTCCTGTGCAGGTAGCTTCCCATCCAAAAGGAATGTGTGCTCACTGCTTCCAGGCCAGGCAAGAGCCCATCCACGAAGCTTCCAAAAGTGGGGGCTGTTCTGTGTCTCTGAAGCTGTACTTCATCATGGCTGTGACTTATCCCAATTGGGAATGACGCAGTGAGCATGCATCCCTTTTGGAAGAGTGGCTCACTGCACAATATGTACACCGGTATCTGTATATTCAGTTAAATACACATGGCTATAACTGCTCTCCTTACAGGCTTGGTTTCACCGTTACAGTCTCAACAAACTCACTGTAGATGTTGACATTTTGGCCAACAAATCAACATCATTTCAGAGGTTATTTCCACCTACTTCTCTTGTTTGAGAGGCCAAGAGTACAATTCACTCAGAACTAAGAAAACCTAGTGGTTGACATCCAGACCAAGGAAGCACCGGTGTTACAAGAGAAGCACTGGTGTAGCATCAAAGCTCCTGAAGAGTCCCAGACTCTTGTGTGGGACAGGAGTGCCAGAAAATTTTGACAGCCTCCCCCCATTCCCCTAGAAGCAGTCTATAGCACCCAAAAATATGTCCCTGAGGGCTGCACAACCCTCAGGGACATTTTTTTTGGTGTGTGCTGAGGTGCTTTGGGGGGAAGGAGAGGAGGTCAAAATCTGCCCCTTTCTCCCACAGCATCAGTGATGTAGCAGAGTGAGTTGAACACTTCAGAAGTACCGGTGCTTCTCCCATAGCCTTGGTGCTTCATTAGTCTGGATGTCAGCCTCTGCCTTATGTCTCATCCAACTGTGTTCCATACCTATAAACCAACATTTTGGCGGAAAATTATTATAAAATGATGTACAGATGGTATCTGACACCAGAAAAACTGGCATTAATCTATAAAAATGTTTCAAACAAATGTTGGAAGTGTGGGCACACTGAAGGTACTTTTTTCCATATGTGGTGGACCTGTGGGAAGGCTAAGGCCTATTGGGACATGATATATAATGAATTAAAGAAAATATTTAAAGTGACATTTCCTAAGAAGCCAGAATCCTTCCTGCTAGGAATAACACAAGGAGTAATTTCTACAAATAACTTAACTCTTTTCATGTATGCATCTACAGCGGCCAGAATAATATATGCACAGAAATGGAAGAGTAATGAACTGCCTTCAAAAGAAGATTGGCTGATAAAACCTTTGGAATATGCAGAGATGGCAAAACTTACAACATTGATAAGAGACCAAAGCTTAGAACGTTTCAAGGAAGATTGGAGACCTTTTTTGTTGTATTTAAAGAATTATTTTCCTACTATTGATCTTACAGCAGGATTTGAAATTTGAAATGCAGGTTGGGTAGATTAGTGGTTCTTTTTTTTATTTTAAAGGTTTAAATTTGTGGTTTTTTATTAATATTATAATAAGGCTAAACTTTATAGTTGTTATTTCATGAAGGGAGGTGCGCAGGAAGTCCATTTGTGTTTATTATGATTGTTAATGGTTATTATTGTTAAAAATTAATAAAAATTGAATTTGGGGGGGGGGAACCCCAACATTTTGGCAACCTCCAAACTACGTTGCTGGTTTTTAAATAAGGCTTTTAATGTTTTAGGCATATGGAATTCTAGCTCCTTGTCCTGTAGAAACTGGATCCTTGTACAATTCTGCCAATGTCACTTAAGACACAAATGAGAATTGTGACTGAATTGTTTTGATATCATCCTTATTATATCTGTTACTTTGACCCCTTCTTGAATTTGTAAAGAACAGTTGTCAGTCTGTGTGAGTGTGTGTGCAACACAAAGGCAGAATTAAGAACTGAGATAAGAAGTGAACAGATGTTGATTTCAGAAGATTGCAAGGCCTAGACTTTAAAGCATTCAGTTGATATATTTTGGATGTATGTGTGTGTGTTTTCTGTTATGCACTAATAGGAGCTTTGTGGGGCGGGGGCAAAGAGTTAAACTCCCTCTACCTTCATGCCACTGGGCCAATCCAAACCCCACACCTGTGACTGATTTTTAAAAGGACCTGGGAGTTTAACCATGAAACTCCAATAAAATATCCAGCTGGGCTTTCATATAATCAAATGAATCCTTAGATCTTAAATAAGAATCCCATTTCTGTGCAACCCAAAAATAACTTTTTCTCAGTCCATGGATATTCATCTTCCTCACTCCAATGAAACTAGCTGGGGCAGTCTGTGATGCTTCAGGAAATATGTGTTACATTTATATTCCACTCTTCTCCAAGGAGGTCAAAGTTGTGTTGTGGTCTCTGAACAACCTTGTGAGGTTTGTTAGGCTGAGAGATGGGGATTTGCCCCAATGCTAAATCTCCGTGAGCTTTGCAGCTGAGTGTGGGTATGAACCTGGAATGACCACAGCAATTCAACATTCCAGCTGCTATACCACTCTCCCTTTAAATGGCTTTATCCAACCTCAGCCTTTATGATGGCAGAGGTTAAAAGTAATAACTAGAAGCAGGGGTAAGGAGCGAGATGGCCAAATTTGCAGATGATACCAAACTCTTCCAGGTAGTGAAATCCAAAACGGATTGTGAGGAGCTACAAAAGGATCTCTCCAGACTGGGGGAGTAGGCGGGAAAGTGGCAAATGCGGGTCAGTGTTAGCAAGTGTAAGGTGATGCCCATTGGGAAAGAAAAACCCCAACTTCAAGTATATGCTGATGGGATCTGAGCTGTTGGTGACTGACCAGGAGAGGGATCTTGGGGTCATGGTGGACAGCTCGTTGAAAGTGTCGACTCAATTGGCCTATGAAAAAGGCCAATTCCATGCTAGGGATCATTAGGAAGGGGATTGAAAATAAAATGGCTAATATTATAATGCCCTTATACAAAACTATGGTGCGACCACACTTGGAGTACTGCGTAAAATTCTGGTCACCACATCGAAAAAAGGACATTGTAGAACTGGAAAAAGTGCAGAAGAGGGCAACCAAGATGATCAGGGGCCTAGAGCACCTTTCGTACGAGGCAAGACTACAACACCTGGGGCTTTTTAGTTTAGAAAAAAGATGACTGCGGGGAGACATGATAGAGGTCTATAAAATCATTCATGGTGTGGAGAAAGTGGAGAGAGAGATTCTTTTCCCTCTCACACAACACTAGAACCAGGGGTCACTCCATGAAATTGATTTCCAGGAAGTCTAGGACCAACAAACGGAAGTACTTTTTCACACAATGCATGATCCACTTGTGGAACTCTCTGCCACAGGATGTGGTGACAGCCAACAGCCTGGATGGCTTTAAGAGGGGTTTGGATGACTTCATGGAGGAGAGGTCTATCAATGGCTACCAGTCAGAGGGTATGCCCTCAACTCCTGCCTGTGGCTTCCAGCGGCATCTGGTGGGCCACTGTGCGAAACAGAATGCTGGACTAGATGGGCCTTGGGCCTGATCCAGCAGGGCTGTTCTTATGTTAACTTGGGGCAGGGGGAGAGCCCAAGCTCTTGAGTATGGGAAAATCCTTGCAGAATTCAGTACCATTTACTGCTTTGGAAAACTCACCTCCTGTGTCACCTGGAATGTTTCTACCCTGAGAACCTGAGTGATTGATATGACAATGAATGTGAATATTGAATCATATCTAGGTAATTTAATAGGTATTTTTAAGGTATGTGAGCTGTTTTTTGCCACAAGGCTTTTACATAAGATCTATTTTTTTAAAAACCCTCTTGAACATTACTCTGTGGTGTTCGTAACTTTGCTTTTGTCACCTACATCTTCTCATAATAGCATGATGCCTCATGGAATGATATTTGGACCCACACATGCTATGTCAGCATTTATTGACAAGATTCAAATGGTTTCAGCCTCCATGGTTCTTTGGTAATTCTTCCTGAGTCTTCAAACAGGAGTGGTTTTGTTTCAGTTTTTTGTTTTGTGGAGTCTTTAGTGAGATGAGTGACTTAAAACCAAGGTCACTGGACACCATGAAGATGAAAGGGCTTAGTCGCGTTCACTATCTCTCCTTCTCCTTCTCCCCCTGCTGTGACCACGTGATCTTTGACCTGGAACAGACAAACACCAATTAGTTATTGTCTAATGACCAAACTCACCTCCAGTATATAGTTATAAGATTCAATGTCCTAGATGATATAAGGATTGTTACCTCTCCTCCCTCTGCCTTGGTGTCTTCTTCTCCACCTCCTTCCAGATCTGCCTCCTTGACTGGCCCTTCGGCGACGCCTGCGATGGAGAAGGGTTTGTCTCTGGCTCCTGCTGCGTTGGAATCTGGCCATTTCTCCCGCTACATTCGAATCTGACCAGGTGCTTGTCCTTGTGTCCTTATGTGCTCTTAGCAGCGAGAGCACCACCTGTCCTTGATGACCCTTTCAGAGCTTGTGGTTTGCTCTGGCATCTTTGACCATTTAATAAGCAAACTGCAGTGTTAACAAAGACTAATGATGTCACATTCATTTGTGATGAAATGCAAGTCATGGACCTCCCTATCTGGGACTACAAGGGGTGTGTGTGTGTGTGTGTGTGGCCATGTAAGAGAAATTAAGAAGCAAGCACTGTTGTCACTCAATATTCTAAAAATGCGTACCCTGCTTTTCATTTTACACAATCCCAAAGCAGCTAAGAGAAGTATTAAACATGTGTGCACACATTTAAAAAATCAAGAAACGTAAAAAGAAAAGGCCAAATGTAAAGAAGAGTGAAGCCCTAGCCAAATAAGACGGTGTCCTGAGAACAATGGGAATGACAGATGTTTACACAGGCAGAATGGGGGGGGGGGCAGCTCTTCTGACATGAGAGAATTTTGGAGGGCAAGCATGGGGAAAGGAGCTTAGATGGCATGGAGTTGAGAGCTGTCAGGGCAGTTAGAAACTGGGGACAGCAATGGTGCTGATAAAAAGCTTTAGTCAGGCCAGATGTGGAAGGGTAGCACACCGGAGGTTTATGCTAAGGTGTATGTTGTGAAAGATAAATACTGATGCTATTTCCAGCACCTACATCCGACACTGATCCTGCTTCCGGCACCATTAAAGCCAATGATTATTTTGTTTAAAACATCTGGACATCTACTGGGTAAAGTGACCAATCTACTCGAGTTTGATGACCCTATTCTGAAGACTGAGACTCATTAAGGGGATTCTTCTTTCATATCCTTGATGTCTGAGTTTATGATACACAAGTGTATAAAAGCTCACTTCTCAGGAGCCCTTAGTATCATCAAGAACTTCTGTTGTGCAAGTATGGTGTTGGAGACTATATTGTGCAATTTCTGTTATTATTAGTGTATTAGCAATAGCTATTGATAAGGAAAACTGTGACTTGACCAAACTTTTGAATAGGTTTGAATAAAGATGAATAGAAATGTAAACTTCTTGTCTTCAAAAGTGACCTTGCAGAAATTTGTGTCAGAAGGTGTCTGAGTGGGAAATTTCATAAATAAAGCAAACAGGTAGTGAAGGAACAGACACTAATAACTAAACATTTGGGGGATTTCAACACGATACAGAAGAACAAAAAACCTACAGACATCCTGCAGGTTGACATAGTGGAACACAACAAAATCTGGGCAATTCTTGGGGGCTGGACATGTAAAATCTTGTGTCTAGGTGAGAGGTCCAGTGAGAAGTAAGTGAACAGCTATGTCCATAGAAGGGGTACAAAAATAATTGTATTAGATTGTACAGGGTCCTCAGATTTCACTGAAGAGCACCCTCAGCCGGCTGAATTACCTTGTTTCTGCTGCATCCTTTCTCTGATTTGTAGCAAGGCCTAATAAACTGTTTGCAGGGAAACAGTAAGAGTCTGGCCATTTTATTGAGTCATTAGAATAAATTCCTGGAAAGATCTTTTCTTCTGAACCAAAGTGCCTCTTCTGAAGTTGTGACCTCCCAATGGCTGTTGCAGGCATCTCCCATGTGTTTAATTTTAAATTGCAAGTGCACTTGAGACAGGAATCCTTTTTGTGATATAAACTACTTGGAGATTTTGTGTGTGGCCAAAAGACAAAGATAATATAAATATTTGTAATAATAAGAAAATGAATTTGATTGCAATATTTTTTCCTTTAAGCAAATGTTACTGAGTTTTTAATTACTCTGTTAAAACTACAAGAAAACAACTGAGATCGAGAGAATGAAATATTTAGGGAGACACCAAAGACAACATGAGTTTTCATGAGTTTATTGACAGACAGACATGTCAAGCTCCTATAATAGGAGTGCTCCTGGATTTTGCAGCCTTCCCTCAGGTTACTGGTGACTTATTCGATGACTTCCCTTTTCATGGCAGATGCCTGGTGGTTACTCACTGGTGCCAAAGATGGAATTCCTAAGTACTATGCGGAAGGCAGTTACTTGGAATGTCTCCTTCCTTTCCAGTAGTAGTATGTGTTACAGACACGTACATACCCTGTGCAGGTGGGGGGAGGAAATAAACAGTATTGACTATTACAGTATTATTCTGTCGAATACTCAGTAAAACCCATTCATCCTCAATTAGACATTGGCTTTTGAGCAAACTGTTTGCCAAGAATAAGACAACCACCCAATAGAATGTAGCACATATGAACCTTAAATTTTACCTCTTCTCTTCTTTATTGGCATATCAGCACCTGACCTGCATCTACCATTTTTTCTACCAGTACGACCTCTGAGAAGCCTCCCAGACGTACTAGTTCCGTGCCTTGCCATCTTTCTTGATGTTTTCTTTCTTGATGTTTCAGGAATCCAGGAGCAAAGACATTATCACTTTGCTTGGCACAGCCAAGCTGTCTTCTCTGATGTTACACGAGTTTCTAATCAATTGTACCTCAACTCCCACTTTTATAAAATCTGGAGCAGTGTAGCACGCTGTCATAGTGGCCCTTTGTCTGTTGAAACATGACCATAAATAGTAACATGACCATATTTTACCAAGTATTGGTGGGGAAACAGACATGCTTGTAGTAGCTCATGATTTGTTTTGAACAAAGCATCATTTCTCTGAATGCATGATTATTAGGTAGCACAATGATCAGATATGAAGTTTCAAAATGCCCCTGCTAATTGAGCAAAGAGTTGCCTTTTAAAGTGAAGATTCTCTAATTTAGAAAGGGGAGAGCAACTGGGCCTATCCATCTCCAGCACAGCATCCCTCCAGTATTTTTATTTTTATTTTGTTTTTTAAGATTGTGAGACCTTTATGGACAGGGAACCTTCTTATTTATTTGTGTTTTTCTGTGTAAATTCCTTTGAGAACTTTTGTTGAACAGTAGTATATAAATATCTGTAGTAGTAATAGTAGTAGTTCAAAGCGGGAAGAGAGTAGTAACAATGGCCTGCTATTCAGACCTCAAGCATTTACTCCAGGCACTTTGCCACAGCTTAGGATGCCAGTCCATTGTTTACAACACATGTTATGTTGGTTTGTTGGGCTCCCAGTCTCACACTATCATGTTTCCAAAACCAAGATCAGACTGGATTCTACTACAGTCAGGAAGATCATTTTCATTTTCTAACCTAATGTTGAAAAGTTGCTGGTGCATGAGTAGAATAGATGAAATGTGATAAAAATGTACACGAGTGGTTATGAAGAAAGAATCAATCCTTTATTTAAAAGATGCTGGTGAGGGGGTGAACTGATATGGTGGCTGATAAAATCAATTTTGTTTGTACATAATATAACCCAATTATATGAGAGAGAGAGAGAGAGAGAGAGAATACAATCCAAGGCAGATCACTCCTGAAACATCTTCGGTACCAGACCATCAAGAAGGTTCTCCAGTATTTGGAAGTAGGAATGTGCACAAATCAATTTTTGCAATTAGATTTGAGTTCAAATCAAAACAGCGTGATTCTATTTGGGCTTGAATCTGATGCCTTGAATCTGGGACCGATTTAATTCGATTAGAATAGATTTGACCTACTTTTTAAGGGCTAGGGGGCACCAAAGTGGGTGGCAGGGTCCCATGGGTGCCAAATACCACCCAGTCCCCAAAGGAATCATGCAAAGAAGTGGATTTTTAGGAATTTTTGTGTGTTGTGGATTCTCGGTTGTGAAATAACTTTTTCATAGGTATTCCCTATGAAGAAGTTATTTCAAACTGAGAATCCACTCCAGCCAGTCGTGGAATAGTACAAAGGAACCAACCAGAGTGGCAGAGAAACTAGGAGAACTGGCATTGTGGGGATATAATAGTGACTCGAATCACCGAATCAATTTGAACTCAAATCTAGGGTGATTAGATTCAACGTCAAATCTGGTCAGTGCCCCCAAGGGTGATTCAATTTGAGGTCGAACCACTTGAAGCAGCCAGACTAGTGTCTAATCAATTCATCCCTACTTGGAAGAGATACACTTCCCACAGGCCTATAAAAATTGTCCGATAATTTGTCATCAGTGATTTGATATTTTATTTTATTTTATTTATTTATTTATTTAACATATTTTATACCACCCAAAACCTACGTCTCCGTGTGGTTTGCAACAAAATAAAAACAGAAAGTAAAACGTTAAAACAAAAACCTTCCTCTAGTTATGTCTACTGTATATATCGACTGAATGAGAACTCTGGCATGCCCAGAAACCTTTCTGAAGTTAATTTAGATGTGCACAAGGGAAACAATCCATCCACTGTTAGCTACATGTGTTACTATTTTGTGCCTTAAGCTTCTCCTGCAATGGAATCACCTCCTTAGAAACCCATAAAGGTTCTACTCTAGGTCTGAGCAGTCCAAGCAGTCTCATGTCATCAAATATTGGCACAACATATTTAGCACATATTTCCCCTTGTTTTCAAAATTAGTAAATAATTCTATTGTAATTTATGTCTTGAACAATACCAGCACAGTCGTTGTGTAGTTAGTATCATACCAAACATTCATTTCTTTCAAGTCTTTGATGTCCTGATTATCAAGAGGGTGAGAATCCTCTTTTTTTAAAAAAAAAGTGTAGGCAGCCTTGGTGAAAGCTGTTCAGACAGATTACAGACAAATCATTCAGATTTGTCCAGCAGTTTGGCAGGATGTTCAAAGAATTTTAATAGATTAGTGATTGTTTTCTGCTGCTGCAGTGGTATTGGTCAGTTTTTTCTCTCTCTTTCCACTACCTTTGCTTTATGCTAATGTAAAATGCTGCTAGGTAAAAGTCCTCTCCTGTTTTCGTCACTGAGAGTAATATTAACTCTCTGACTCTTTGGATAGGATAGCTGCTTAGGCTTACACAAGAGGCTTGCTATAAATTGTTGACCTCCACCGCACATCACAAAACTAGTGATGTAGCAACTTCCTATAGCAGTGTTTATTTTATTTATTTATTTTTACATTTTTATACCGCCTTTCGTTAAAAGAAAACCCCAAGGCGGTTTACAAAAATTAAAACATACAATAAAAGCAGTTAAAACATCAAGCTAAAAACATACATAAAAACTCTTGTTATCAGATAAAAAACACACAAGAACAGCAGTAAAAAACGATTATGTAAAAGCCTGGGTAAAAAGCCAAGTCTTTAAAAGCTTTCTAAAAGCTATGATGGAGTCCGAGGAACGAATGACCACCAGGAGAGCATTCCAGAGTCTAGGAGCAGCAACAGAGAAGGCCCTGTCCCGAGTGCACGACAGCCGGGCCTCCCTCATTGTCAGCACCCGGAACAGGGCCCCCTCAGATGTCCTAGTCAAGCGAGCAGCAACCCTTGGGAGCAGGTCGTCCCTCAAATACCCCGGGCCCAAACCATTTAGGGCTTTAAAGGTAAAAACCAGCACCTTGAATTGGACCCGGAAACAAACCGGCAGCCAGTGCAGCTCTTTCAAAATGGGGGTGATATGTTCCCAACGGGCAGCTCCGGATAAAACCCTCGCTGCCACATTTTGCACTAGCTGCAGTTTCTGGATATTCTTCAAGGGCAGCCCCACGTAGAGCGCATTACAGTAATCCAGCCGCAACGTGACTAAGGCATGGGTCACCGTGGCCAGATCTGCCTTCTCAAGAAAGGGACGCAGCTGGCACACCAGCCGAAGCCGTGCAAAGGCACCCCTGGCTACCGCCTCCACCTGAGCTTCCAAAAGCAGAGCCGGGTACAGTAGTACCCCCAAGCTGCGTACTTGCTCCTTCAAGGGGAGTGCAACCCCATCCAGAACCAGTAAAATCTCCTCATCCCGATTGGCTCTCCTACTGACCAACAGTACCTCCATCTTATCCAGATTCAATTTCAGTTTATTAGCCCACATCCAACCCATCACGGCCTCCAGCCCCCGATTCAGGACATCCACCGCCTCCCTAGGATCAGATGACAAGGAGAGATAGAGCTGAGTGTCATCCGCATATTGCTGACAACTCAGTCCCAAACCCCGGATGACCTCTCCCAGCGGCTTCATGTAGATGTTAAACAGCATGGGGGACAAGACCGAACCCTGCGGGACCCCACAGGCCAATGGCCACGGGGCCGAGCAGTAGTCCCCCAGCACCACCTTCTGGACCCTCCCCTCAAGAAAGGACTGGAACCACTGCAACGCAGTGCCTCCGATCCCCATACTCGAGAGGCGTCCCAGAAGGATACCATGGTCGATGGTATCGAAGGCCGCCGAGAGGTCCAGCAGAACCAACAGGGACGCACTCCCCCTGTCTAGTTCCCGGCGTAGGTCATCCACTAGAGCCACCAAGGCAGTCTCAGTCCCATACCCGGGGTGGAAGCCAGATTGAAAAGGGTCCAGATAATCCGTATCATCCAAGACCCTCTGCAGCTGGGACGCCACCACACGCTCCATCACCTTGCCCAGAAAGGGAAGGTTAGGTACAGGTCTATAGTTGTCCAGGTTGGAGAGATCAAGGGAGGGCTTTTTTAATAGAGATCTTACCACCGCCTCCTTAAGGCACGATGGCATCCTGCCCTCCCTCAACGAAGCATTAACGATCACCTCCAGCCATCTACCTGTCCCCTCCCTGGCAGCTTTTATTAGCTATGAAGGGCAAGGGTCAAGAGCGCACGAAGTCGCCCACACACTGCCCAGGATCTTGTCCACATCCTCAGGCCGCACCAACTGAAAAGAATCCAACACAACGGGACCAGATGGTACCAAAGGCACCTCTGCCGGAACTGCCGAAACTCTGGAGTCCAGGTCAACACGGATGCAAGCGACTTTATCTGCAAAGCGACAGGCAAACCGATCACAAAGAGCCGTAGATGACTCCTCCCCCATTGTCCGGGGATATGTGTGGAGCAAAGTTTTCACCACACGAAACAGCTGTTTGTCTGCACTGAGCAGACGCAATGGAGGCGGAGAAAATGCACTTCTTTGCCGCCCCCACCGCCACGGCATAGTCCCTAAAATGGGCTCTAGCCCGTGTTTGATCGGATTCGTGACGACTCTTCCTCCAGCGTCGTTCTAGCCATCGTCCGAGTTGCTTCATCGCCCTAAGCTCCGAGGAAAACCAAGGAGCAGAACGGGCTCCACCAAGCCGGAGAGGGCACTTGGGGGCAACCGTGTCAACAGCCCGAGCCATCTCTCCATTCCAGAGATCAACCAAGGCCTCGACAGGGTCACCAGCTCTGGACACTGGAAACTCCCCGAGGGCCGTCTGAAATCCAAGCGGATCCATAAGCCTCCAGGGACGGACCATCTTAATCGGCCCACCACCCCTGCAGAGGGCAGACGGAGCAGTCAAACTAAACCCCACCAGGTGATGATCTGTCCATGACAAGGGAGTGATCTCAAATTCCCCCACCTCCAGATCATTTATTTCCCGGTCGGCAAAAACCAGATCCAGAGTGTGTCCCGTCACATGGGTAGGGCCCGATACCAATTGAGACAGGCCCATGGTTGCCATGGAGGCCATGAAATCCTGAGCCGCACCCACTAGGGGGGCCTCAGCGTGGACATTGAAATCCCCCAAAACAATAAGCCTGGGGGAACCCAAAGCCACCTCCGAGACCACCCCTGCCAGCTCAGGTAGGGAGACTGAGGTGCAGCGGGGTGGTCGGTACACCAGCAGAATCCCCAGCCTATCTCGGAGGCCCACCCTCAAGGACAAACAGTCGAAATTCTGAGATGGCCTGACCGGGCACCTGGAAACAGGGAAGGTCTCTCGAAAGATGACTGCAACGCCTCCTCCCCGACCCTCGAGGCGGGGCTGCTGCACGATCTGGAAACCTGGAGGACAAAGCTGAGAGAGACCAACCCCGCCCAGCGCATCCAACCAGGTCTCCATCACGCATACCAGGTCAGCACGCTCATCCACAATCAAATCGTGGATGAGAGATGTTTTTGCGTTAACTGACCTGGCATTCAGCAGCAGCACCCTAATCCTCGAGGGAGTGTTCTCAGAGCTCCCTAGGGTCAGAGGGTTGGGAGAGGGGCCGGAAAAAGGAACAGGCCTCAATTGCCTGGACCGATTTCCCCTGTAACGGCCAGCCCAACTCCCACCGCCATACCTCCCTCTGCCCGCTACCCGTGATATTGCTGCCCCCACTCCAGACCCACTTTTTCGCTCTCCCAGACACATCTCCCCAGACTAACCCACCACAGCTTCTTGGCTTAATTTAAAACCAGGACCAGACTTATACAATCTCTGCAATCACTGCAATACAATCTCTGCTGACTTCCTGGTTGGAGGAAGACGACTCTTCGAGGCAGAAGGAAAAGGTCTTCAGGCCCAAGGCAGCTCGCCCCAAGGACGAGAGCCCTTGTGCTCTCGCCCTTCGGCTCACGCCAAGAGGCTCAAGCCCCTGGCCCAGCCTGAGTTTTAAAGGAGCAGAGACTGATGCCTGATGGTACCCACCTGGAGAAAAAGGTGGGGCAGAAGCCAAAGCACAGTCAAACACTGCCTTGTTCCCAAGCTGCCCAAGATGTTCCCTCTTCCCTCTTCAGCCCTTGGCCCAGCCTGAGTTTTAAAGGAGCAGAGGCTGATGCCTGATGGTACCCACCTGGAGAAAAAGGTGGGGCAGAAGCCAAAGCACAGTCAAACACTGCCTTGTTCCCAAGCTGCCCAAGATGTTCCCTCTTGCATTGCATTGAGCAAGCTGTGGGACTAAGAAATTTCCAAGGCTCCTTCCAGCTCTAAAATTCTGTGATGATTTAGAAAGCCCTTTCAAATGCAGTATGCCATGTGTTGGTGGGAACCAAAAGGAACAAATGCTGGGGTGGGGCGGGTCTAAGGACCCTTTAAGATCTAGGAATGTGCGAACCGTTCCGGCAGTCCGGTGGTTCAGTCCAGGGGTTCGGGGGTTCATGGTCGAACCGAACCACCACCACCCGGTTCCGTCGCACCGGTACCGGACTGCTAGGTCCAGTCCGGCAGGTCCACGGACTTTTTTTTTAAAAAAATAATTTTTTAAAAAATTAAAATTCTCACAGATATGTACACACACACACACACGCAAGCCTTATTTCTCCTTTTCTCACAATATAAACATTTCTGGGATATGTCCTTGTGCTGCAATCCTATGCTCATAGCAGTTATCTGGGAGTAAGCCCCAATGAGTTCATTAAGGCTTTACTTGGAATAAACTCTATATAATTAGCTGCAGTTCTATGCAACATTTATTTGGGAGAATCCTTTATCTGATTTGAAATTTTAGTCATATAAATCACATGTATAAAGAACTTATGCTGAGGACCTCTCCTTTCAATACTAGTATAACTCACCAAAAAGAAAAAAGTAACACACAAAAAACTAACCAAAAGTAAACAAAAAATAGCATAAGGACTAAAGACTGGTGGAGCTACTTGCCTGTTTTGGACCAGCTTGGTTTCCAAGCTGTGCCTGTTAGGTTGCCTGTGAAGAGGAGGCAATAATCTCAGAATCCTAAAAAAATAAAAATGAATACTTCTGTATAAAAAACACACACATTTCAAACAGGATAAATTTGCAATTATTCAATTAGTAAATTCAGTTAAAATCCCTTGCTTTATTTGGGAGCCATAACCCACTCCTTTTCTTTAGAGATGGGCATGAACTGAGGTGCATGCCCTGGTTCGAAGCCGAACTGGTTCAGCAGTTCAAGTGAGGTGCTGTGGCGGCAAATGAGGCCTTTAAAAGTGAGTGCAGGATGTCCTTACCTGCTCACCTGCTGCTGCAGTGCTCTCCCCAACATGCACACTGCCTCCGTGCATGTGTGGATGCCATTTACATGGTCAGCATGGTGTGATACAGATGCAGACAGATTGTACTTCTAATGATGTGACTGTATCTCAACAATAGAACACTAGGCCTATTTCATTAAAAGCTGAAAGGAGTTGTCCCAAAAGCAGCTGGGAGATCATCAATAGAGACAATGGTACACATTCAGTTCAACAAAGAGACACTAGTCTTCAAAAGGTTTTGCACTGACAATATGGCAGCATATGTTTATTGCCTTGGAAAAGGCAGTGCATGCACTCCAACAATACTCTTATTTGTACACTGTGACATCTGCCATAGAAGATAAACAGAATGCATATTCACTTTGGTTCTTCCTGCCAAGATGGATCCCAGACAGCTTCCTCAGTTTGATCAGCTGGAAATCCAAAGATATTGCTTCTTTGCTTGGAAGAGAGTTATGTCTATGACTAGAATCCAAAGAATTACAGGATATTAATAGGGGTGTACATGGAACTGTCTGGCCTGGTTTGGTTTGAGGTCAGACTGGCCTCGACGGAACTGGGCCAGTTCGGTCTGGCCCCCATCGAAACCACCACCCCGGTCCGGTCCGGTCCCAGACCAGTCCGCAAACTTTTTTTTTTTTAAAATTAAGTTCATGAAGTACCTGAAGTTCCTCGCAGATGGCATTTGCGCATGTGCAGCGGCCACCAAAATGGCGGCCATTCGCTCTTATGGAGGCCTGAAAGGGCCGAAAAGGCTTTACTTACCCGGCTGCAGCAGTGATGAGGAAGGCCAGTGGGGCGCGAAGGAACCCACATGGACCGGACCAAACTGGCCCGGTTCCATTCGAGGTTATTGGATCCACTAAGATTCCAAGAAGCCTTGGAGAGATTTAATGTTGGCTTTGCTGGTGATCTTGTTGATGCCCTGGTTGAGAATTGGAACAACTTGCTCACCAGGGCAGTAGACACGATTGCTCCCAAGCGTCCCCTCTGACCCGCTTCAAATTTAGCCCCTTGATATACGGAAGATCTACGGGGGCTGAAGTGCAAGTGGACTCGACTTGAATCTGACAGATTGCGACATAGAGCACATCTAAACATCTATGCTCAGGCAATACGTGCGGCAAAGAGGCAGTTCTTTTCTGCCTGTATTGCCTCTGCGAGTTCACATCCAGTTGAGTTGTTCAGGGTTGTGAGGAGATTAGGATCTGCCACAACCACCACCCCCGGAACCAGAATTTGGAGTCATCAGTTACCTGCTGTGATGTGTTTAAAGAGTTTTTCACAGATAAAATCTCTCGGATTCGGGCCGACCTAGATGGAGACTCCACAATTAATTTGATGTCTGAGCTGGAGGTGCCCAACGACTCCTCTTATGTGATTCGACTGGATCAGTTTCAGTTTGTGACTCCTGAGGATGTGGACAAGCTGCTTGGAGCAGTGAGGCTTACCACTTGTTCTCTTGACCCTTGTCCAACATGGCTTGCTTGATCTAGCAGGGAGTTTGTTGTAAACAGCCTGGTGGAAATCATAAATGCTTCTCTGAGGGCAGGATGCCTCCTTGTCTTAAGGAGGCAATCATTAGACCTCTTCTAAAGAAGCCTGCATTAGATCCCTCAGAGCTGAGCAATTATAGGCCTGTTTCCAATCTCCCATGGCTGGGCAAGGTCATTGAGAGGGTGGTAGCCTCTCAGCTTCAGGCAGTCTTGGAGGAAACTGATTATCTGGACCCATTTCAAACTGGTTTTCAGGCAGGCTATGGGATGGAGACTGCTTTGGTCGGCCTGATGGATGATCTCCAATTGGGAATTGACAGAGGAAGTGTGACTCTGTTGGTCCTTTTGGATCTCTCGGCGGCTTTCGATACTATTGACCATAGTATCCTTCTGGAATGTCTGAGGGGGTTTGGGGTGGGAGGCACTGTTTTACAGTGGTTCCACTCCTACCTCTCAGATAGATACAAGATGGTGTCGATTGGAGACTGCTGTTCTTCAAAATCTGAGCTTATGGTGTCCCTCAAGGCTCCATACTTTCTCCAATGCTTTTTAACATCTACATGAAACCGCTGGGAGAGATCATCAGGGGATTTGGAGCTGGGTGTTACCAGTATGCTGATGACACCCAGATCTACTTCTCCATGTCAACCTCTTCAGGAGCTGGCATATCCTCCCTAAATGCCTGCCTGGAAGCAGTAATGGGCTGGATGCGGGAGAATAAACTGAAGTAGAATCCAGATAAGACAGAGGTACTTATTGTGCGGGGTCAGGACTCTAGAGATGATTTTGATCTACCTGTTCTAGATGGGGTCACACTTCCCCAAAAGGAACAGGTTCGCAGTCTGGGAGTACTTCTGGATCCACACCTCTCCCTGGTTTCTCAGGTTGAGGCGGTGGCCAGGGGTGCTTTCTTTCAGCTCCGGCTGATACGCCAGCTGCACCCATTTCTCGAGATCAATGACCTCAACTGTGGTACATCTGTTGGTAACCTCCAGACTTGATTTTTGTAATGCGCTCTATGTGGGGCTGCCTTTGTACGAAGTCTGGAAACTTCAGTTGGTTCAGAATGTGGCAGCCAGATTGGTCTCCGGGTCATCTTGGAGAAACCATATTACTCCTTTACTGATGGAGTTACACTGGCTGCCAATAGGTTCCCGGACAAAATACAAAGTGCTTGTTATAACTTACAAAGCCCTAAACGGCTTAGGCCCTGGGTATCTAAGAGAGCAACTTCTTCATTATGAGCCCCACCACCCATTGAGGTCACTTGAGGAGGTCTATTTCCAGTTACCGCCAACTCGTTTGGTGGCTACATGGAGACGGGCCTTCTCGGCTGCTGCCCCGAGATTGTGGAATGCGCTCCCTGCTGAGATACAATCCTCCCCATCGCTGGCAATTTTCAAAAAACACCTGAAAACCCATCTTTTCACCCAAGCTTTCTCAGCTTCCTAAATTTTGGGGTTTTTAATATCTGGTTTATTTTAAAATTAAGAACCTGATTTTGGGGGGTTTACAGAGGCGTAACTAGGGAAAATAGCGCCCAGGGCAAGCACTGAAATTGCACCCCTGTCCAAACAGGAATGATGGGACTTGTAGTCAACAATATTTGGAAATCCTTGTTAAAAGGAACACTGTACCATCTAGACATGGTTGTTGATCAAAACCTGAAAACATGAGCCATCTCTGTAAAAGACCTGGAACAACAGTCAGGAGTTATGCGAGGATTCCAAGTGTCATTTTCTCTGTCTCATCTCATTCTTTTTTAAAAAAACATGACTTTGTCCTAGAGGATCACCTGCCCAAATAGCCACTAGCAAAATAGGGGAAGAAGAAGGTGGTGGGGGGTGGGGGGTAAAATGATTCCTGCCAGCCTTTGTCTTGTGATGACTGTTGGCTCATGATGGGGTATATGTGCATTCACCACACCAGTGCTTACTTGACATCAAGAGGTAGGAGGATACATTAGTTTGCCACACTAGACAGAGGCAGTTGAAACAGGAGCAAGACAGCCAAGTTCTGCCAGGGCCAAAACAAGCCCCTGCCAGACTAAGAAATCATTGTAATTTGCCCCTTCCTGTCACAAGCAGTGTGCTGTTCTTTTATTATTGACTCTAACTCTCAAATATCCCAGTCATGGATGGAAAATTCTGGGTCAGTTTACAAGAGACACATTTTCTACATGGAAGTTTCTTCTGTGCAGGTGTTGTGCAGAAACCCATGTGTAGTGACCATCAGGGGCATAGCAAGGTTGGAATGGGCCAAGATGAGATTTTAAAATGGGCCCCCAGACCCTCAAAGTCCAGGGCCTCCACACATCCCAGGCCCCCAAGGATTTATGTCTGATATTTCAAAATAAGTATGCTGCCTGGAAATACATTTCACTGAATACACACATGCACACTTCACAGTATATAGTGATATACATTGAGTACTATATATTTTTGCTACTTTTAATGCCTAGAACAAACTAGCAACGCTCATTATTAAAATGGCCCCCTCGCTGCAGATTAGCAAAGGAGACTTTCAACCATGCAGGGTGAGCCTATGTTTGTTTTCTCAGAATTCTGAACTAATTCAGTAAAGTTTGATTCCAGGAGGTTTTTCACATGAGGCTTTTAAAGCCCTTTAACACACATCTCCTCTGGAATGGAGGTGATGCATTCACATGTTGGCCAGATTTACTCTGAAGTCCCTGCAAGTTATTGGAGAGCAGTTCACACACAAGAAAAATAAAATAAAATAAAAGCACAACACATGCCTCACAGTTCTCACTCAGACCTTCTGAGCTGCAAAACAACTTGAACATAAGTGTATTTATAAATGAATGAATGAATAAATAAATAAATAAATAAATATTTGTTCCAGAAGTTTTTGTAATTTTCTGACATGAAACAAGCCACTTATAGGCCTTTTTAGATAGTTTTTGTTTTTAAAGCCAGCACATTTTTAGGTCTGTTTTAAATTAAATATTCAGAGACTTCTCAGTCTCGCCCCACCCCCCATATCAAAGCCCTATGGCAAGCAGATCCCTATATATGGGGGTAACCACAAAAAGGAATTCACAGCCTACCTTGCAAAAGCTGTGCTGGATGGTCTGGTCTGCTGCAGGGAGCGTCTGCTGCAGTTTGCTCTGCCTGCCTCCTTCCTGCCTTGCTTGGGGCCTGCTGAGTTCAGGCTTCAGGGAGGCCTACTGGGAGGCCTCTCTGGAAGCCCCGCCCACCCACCAATCAGCTGAGAGGCGGGGAGAGAAATGCTCTGCAGTTTGCAGGCTGCTCTGATCCTAGGCCGGAGCTGGAGGCAAGTGGCTGAGGGGCCCTGGGGCTGGGCAGGTGGGCAATGGGGTGGGGGTGGCAGGAACTGGCATGGTGTGCCCCCCTCAGTGGCGCCTAGGGCACATGCCCTGCCTGCCCCCCCTAGTTCTGCCTATGGGGGTTTAATACTATAATTGTTTAATTGTTGTTTTAAAATGTTTTTAAATTGTTAATTGTTATGTTGTTTTTTAATTTGTTTTAGCTCTTTACTGTTTTGGTGGTTTGTTTTAATTGTAAACCACCCTGAGCCATTTTGGAAGGGCGGTATACAAATCAAATCAAATCAAATCAATAAACAAACAAACAAACTTCAGGAGCCTATTAACAGCAGCTTGGGCTAGGAAAGCATGGATGCCAAGTACAGTTTGACAAATGAAATAGATAGAAGGCATGCCAAAATACAACCACCAACATCCAGACTAACAAAGTGCAGGTGTTATATAAGAAACACTGCTGCTGCTGATTGGTTTGACTAATTGAGCACTGGCAATCATGAGGCGGGAGCAGGAGCAAATTTCAAGACCCTCCCTTTCTTTCAGATGTGCTCTGTGCCATATGAAAATATGTTTCTGATAGACTCACACAGCTAAGGGGTTTTCTCAAGCTGCGAGTTCTGTAGAACTGCACAGCAGGATGTAATCTTTATTTTGCATGTGTAGCAAGCAGCCTGTTTTGTGTGTGTGTACACATGATTGCTTCCATAGAGTCACATTTCATGGCATTTGGAAGCCTATACAGCAGGAGCAAAACTCTCAGAACTGGGAATTTGACAGCACTTCACACTAATGCAGAACAGAAGAATGTATCTTAAGCCTGTAGAGTGTCTTGCTCACTGCTGAGCGGATGTAACTTACTCTTTCTGTTTCTGGTAGGGCCAGGGGTGACTCTGGTTCAATCCAAGGAGCAGTATTAGGAAGAAATGCATGCTCTCCCTCAAGGTATTTTCTGATACCCCATTTGTTTTGTTGAGGATGTGAGGAGAAACATTACAATCCTCACAGTGTGCTCTGGTGGTAAAGAAGTTTGGCCCAAGAGATTATCTGGAGGCAGCAGGTGGAGTTCAAAAACAATTAAAGATGAATTAAGCAACTAAAACATCACATATGGAGAGAGAGAGAGAGAGAGAGAGAGAGAGAGAGAGAGAGAGAGAGAGAGAGAACCACACACCCAAACAGGCACTAGCTTTCAAAACAACCAAACAGTTCTAACTGACATCGCACGAAACTGGAGTAAACTGGACCCTGTGATTTGATTGTGAAGCTGTGGTTGCATGCATTCAGACCGCATGAAACCAGAGTTACAGGATTGCCGGCAACCTGAAACTCCAGCTTCGTGCAATGTCTGAATGCATGCAACTACAGCCTCACAACCAAACCACATGTTTCAGTTTACATCCCTAACTGGAATTTGGACCTGGGATTACTCCTCAGTTTCACCTCTCTAAACCTCTGTTAGAAGGGGCTGTCCTGTTGTCTACAGGCATCCACCACTATAACTGTGGTTACAGGTTATATGACCAATGAGAGGCCAGCTTGGAGCAGCACCAACAGCAGTTATGCTCTAGGGCTTACCCAGCAGTTATACCTTATGGCGTACCCATAGTGTTTTCCCTGACTAAATGCCATGCCTCTCCCTGTGTTGTGGGAAAATCCTCTGGAACCTTGCCCTCCTGTTTAATTCAGCCCCTTGTGATCATCCTTCCATCAAATTGACAGAGAATAGGGGCATCTAACTGAACTAAAGAGGATTAGACAAGCTTCCCACAATAGACCGCGTTGCCTGATGGAGAATTTCCCTTTTTACAAGTCAACACAACGATGGTGCATGCTCAAATTAGCTTTTATTCATGATCATGAAGGCAGAGTACAAGCCAGAAGTCTGACAAGCACTGCACACTTGGGGTACGCAGTTGCCAGTTTATATAGGCTAAAAATAAACAAGCAAATTGGTAAATCTATCAATATATGTCATTTGTGGTTAAACATATGCTTTCCTGTTGTGCCAGTTAGAGCCTTAGACACCAGTTCCTGTCTGGTCTTTCTGCTGACCCTACTCCTTATCAGCATCTCTTGGTGCCAGCTACAGGTGAAACTCGGAAAATTAGAATATCGTGCAAAAGTCCATTAATTTCAGTAATGCAAATTAAAGGGTGAAACTGATATATGAGACAGACGCATTACATGCAAAGCGAGATAAGTCAAGCCTTAATTTGTTATAATTGTGATGATCATGGCGCACAGCTCATGAAAACCCCAAATCCACAATCCCAGAAAATTAGAATATTACATGGAACCAAGAAGACAAGGATTGTAGAATAGAACAATATCGGACCTCTGAAAAGTATACAGTGTACTGTGCTTGATTGGCCGGCAAACTCGCCTGACCTGACCTCATAGAGAATCTATGGGGCATTGCCAAGAGAAGGATGAGAGACATGAGACCAAACAATGCAGAAGAGCTGAAGGCCGCTAATGAAGCATCCTGGTCTTCCATAACACCTCAGTGCCACAGGCTGATAGCATCCATGCCACGCCGCATTGAGGCAGTAATTGCTGCAAAAGGGGCCCAAACCAAGTACTGAATACATATGCATGCTTATACTTTTCAGAGGTCCGATAGGACACACACACACACACTTTGAAATTTTTTTCTGGTTGGCTAGTTAGTTTTGTATTTTGGTTCTTGGAGGGTTTGGTGCTTGTGTTTTTCTTTGGTTACGTTTAGTTCTATTAATTGAGTTTTTAGTGCTGTTGTTTTTTAAGTCTTCTTGTTGGTTTAGTTAGGTTGAGGAGTGGTTTTGGTGTGGTTTTGGTTCCGATCTGGTTGGTTTTTGTGCTTTGTGTAATTTTGGCTTTTTGTGCTTTGCTTTTGGTGGTGCTTTGGTGTTTAGTTGGTTACTTGGTTTCTTTTTAAGTAGGGTCTAGTTTGGGGAAGAAAGGGGTGTTTAGAAGGGGCAGGGGCTTGCATGCAGAGGGGTGGGTGATGCTGGTTTGGGGAGAGGGCAGCAAGAGGGTCCTACTCCCCAAGTCCCCCTAGAGGTCATTATGCACAGGCCCACATTTCCAGTGATGCCTGCTCCCACAGCACAACCAACTATGGCAGCTGAGGTGGAAGTAGTATGGGGAAGCCCTGTCAGAAAGAACCTCTTCTTCCCTTGGTGGGAGCAGAGGAGGAGGTGACAGCTGCTAGCCCAGCCAGTTTTTCCCCCTCCCCACTGATCCCCTTTCTTAGTGTGACCCCCGCCCAGTCCGAGACAGAGGAGGAGCTGGAGCAGGAGGAAGTCATTGCTGTTGCCCCTGGACCTTTGCAGCCATGAATAACAGAGGGTGGTGGGAGTGTTGGGGGAGGCTAACCAGCAGGCTCAGTAGTGCCACCAGCAGGTCCAAGACCACTGGCAACACTGTGTTAGACCACTTTGAGTGGTGCCAAAGTGAGCCTAAACATGCTGTCTGCACCCACTGCAGGGCACAGGTCAGCAGGGGAAAGGACACCAAGCATCTGGGGATGCCATCGATGTGGAGGCACATCCAATGGGTCATCTGGGCATCCTTGCGCCTGCTGGTGGGGCTAGGCCGCATACTGTGCCCTTAACTAATAGTGGCAAGGGATGTACTCCTTCTCCTGCTCTCAAGCAGGGCACAGTGCCTGTCATGCAGTGGGCGCATCTGGTGGGCAAGCCGTCTGGTCACCCAGAGGCATGTCTCCTAACCCCGGCCATTGGAGCAATGATGGCTCTGGACGACCAGCCGTTTCAGATGGTGGAGCAAAGCCCAGGTGGGCTCTGCTGCATGTGGAGCCACTGGACACAGACCACACAGATGAGCTGTTGACGATTATCAAGTGCCAGGTGGAGGTATGACTGTCCAGGTGGCCAAACCTCTGCAGGGGCTTCATGGTCACTGACAACAGTGCCAAGGTGCTGAGGGCAGTACGCCAGCTGCAGTTTGTGTCCATACACTGTATGGCACATACTCGGCATCTGGTTGTGATGGATGCACTTGGCATCAAGGAGGCAAGGGTGAGGGAGCATAGTGGGGTCGCCTCTACAGGGGCTGCTGCTGCCATGCTCCAGCTTTTCTGGAGAAATGCTACAAGAAAGCAGTCTATTTCCACTGCAGCAAAAGGGCAGGCAACTACTCTGGGAGAGGCAGAGGTAGCTCAGTCTACCTAGATACCTCATCCCTAGAGATGCTGAGACACAGTGGAACTCTACCTTACTCTTGCTCCAGTGCCTGCAGGATCAAGAGGTGGCCATCCACACCCTGGCAAGGAACTGAGGCTTGGGAGTGTGCAACCTGTCCAACACGGACTGGAAGCTCATTTCCAAGCTGGTTTTGGCACTCAAGCCATTCTCCTTGAGACAAGCAGCTTGTGTGTCGAGGCAACAGCACTGAGCCAGGCTTTGCCCATCATTCTTCTTCTGGAGAAGATGACCACCGGGGAGGCACATGTCCTGGCAGGTCAGTGTGAGGACTGGAGTTGTGGATCAGCTCAGCACATGATTGATTCAATCAGCAGCACATATTTTGGCCTTCCTGTGTGATCCGACCATGAAGGGCAATGCCATCACTCCTGGTGAGCTGCCCAGGTGGAATGCCCTCCTGGTTCAAGAGGTTAGGCAGGCAGAGGAAAGCAGGCTGTGTAATAACCAGGAGAAGGCTGGAGCTCCTACTTCTAGTGTACAGTCCATGCCCAACAGCAGCAGCACTGCATCTCAGTCCAGCAGCGTGATGTCCCTCGCAACGTCAACACAGCTGTCACTTCCATCCATTCATTCCACCCTGAGGTTCAAAGGGAGTTGCCAGAGTACAGGAGGTTGCAATTGTGCCTGTCACTGGTGCAGAGTGTTCTGCAGTACCGGCAGGGGCCGGTGGTAGCCAACCCTGAGATGGATCTCATCCAGTTTGGGGCAATGTGTCACCAAATCTGGCCAGATTTGGCAACTATTGCCAGACAGCTCCTCCCCTGCTCCTGACCAGTATCCAGAGTGAGAGGCTGTGCTCCATGGCCCCGGGTGTGGTGACATTCCATCGTTCATGCTCGGATGCAGGCCTGGTGGAGCAGCTGATCTTCCTGAAGGCCAGCTTCCCACTGCTGGGCTATCCTGAGCTGGATGTGGTGGGTGAGTGACTCATGGTCACCTCCCACCTGCTGAAACACCAGGTCCCTGACCCTGGTCAACCTGAATGTGTCAGTCTTCCTGTTCGTGCTGCTGACACATGCAGACACGCATGCATCCCTCCACCTGGTGATGGACTGGTGCCCCTGGGCCAGCACCCATTGGAGGCTGTGGTGGAGTATCGGTGGGTTTTTTGGCTGGCTTTAAAATGACATTGCTTGGCTTGGTTGGTTGTTTTGTTGTTTGCTTCTGCAGCACACACACACGCGCGCACACACACAGGCTCATGATTAGTCTGGACTAGTTACTTGATGTGTGTCAGCCTGCAGGCTGTCAGCCAGGGCCCAGCCCAACCTGAGGCCAACTTACTGCAGGCACAAAGAGAAGAAAGAAGACTTCTCATCAAGTATTTTGTTTTCTTTTTTCAATGCACACACACACCTTGTCTGGTGGTCTGACTCTGTGCATTCTAGATGTACACTCAGTGTCAGGGGCTCCTGATGGGCCACTGTGTGAAACAGGATGCTGGAGTAGATAGGCCTTGGGCCTGATCCAGCAGGGCTGTTCTTATGTTCTTCTGTTAAAAGGGTGCTGCTGCTGTTTCTACGGAATATTTATATTTATTTTATTTTATTTTATTTTTAACATGTATATCATGCTCTTCCTCCAAAGAGCTCAGAGTGGTGTACATGCTTATTTTTATCCTCACAACAACCCTGTCAACTTGTGGCAATGATGCTTTGGCAGGCAGGGCACCTGGCACTGTGGGGTTGGCAGAATCTGGATCAGTGATTCTTTTTTGGTCTGTTTTGTGTTGTGTTCTGCTGGGACTTGAGATATAATCCATTTTAAAAAAAAATGTATTAACATTTTTTGTGAGGTACTGTTTGTGGTACCAGTTCTGCCATAGGGAATAATGGGAAATTGAACTGGCCTATAGGTAGTGCCTAGGGACACCAAAATGGGTTAGGTGGTACGTCATGATGGGTGCTACATACCACCCAACCCATGAAGCAATCAGGCAATTTCTAATGAATATTTGAATTTTTCAGGATCAGTTGGTCAAGGGTTGACCTACTGATGACCCTGAGAAAATTCGAAAATTCCTTAAAGATTGCCTGATTGCTTTGCAGGTTGGGTCCAGCATCACAATATACCACCCAACCCATTTTGGTGTCCCTAGGTACTACTACCCATAGGGAATAATGGGCCAAATTCCCATCATTCCCTATGGCAGAACCAATTCGAACCAGTTCAACCCCCAGTTCATATTCAAACCAGACCAGTGGCTGGTTCAACCCCAGTTCTAATTCGAATTGAACCAGTGACTGGTTCGACAGGACCAGTACTCAAACCGGGGGGTCCCAGTTTGAGTCTGGTTCGAACCCAAACCAACCTGCCAGGTCCAGTTTTGTTTACACCACTATGGTGCAGAAGCAGCAAAAGTAGGAAGTTGAAGAAAGAGTTTAGAATGCTTAGGGCTGGTTCAGATATGCATGTAGCTCACTTGATTACTCTCAGCCGAATATGTGATATGGCTCCTGTGGTAACATGGGGGTTTTAATCTATGGTAGGAACATAGGAAGCTGCCATATATCAAGCCAGACCATTGGTACATCCAGCTCGTTATTGTCTACACAGACTGGCATTGGCTTCTCCAAGGCTGCTGGCAGGAATGTCTCTCAGCCCTTATGTTGTAGGTGCCTGGAGGGGGACTTAGAACCTTCTGCATGCAAGCATGCAGATGCTCTTTCCATCCCTTAAGGGGGATATCTTGCAGTGCTCACACAAGTTTCCTATTAAAATGCAAACCAGGGAGAACCCTGCTTAGCATAGGAGACAATTCATGCTTGCTACTACAAGACTAGCTCTCCTGTGGTGACAGATTACACAAAATGTGAATTACTAGCTTATTCAGTAGTCAGCAAGTGAGGAACATGCATGTGTGAGCCAGCCCTAATACAGTACCTAAAACACAGCAAAATATAAACACTTAAGAGTTAGTGCATATAGCAGCCAAGATGCTGATAATAAGAAAGATAAATGTGCATGGGAAGCACAGATGAACCTCCCATGGAATGTATTTGGCTAGCATGATGCAGTGCATGTCCTGCTGAAGATGAACTATGGAGGGATGAGGCCTGTGCAGATCTCTCACCCAGGCACAGCTGTGCCCATGGAGCCAGAGGTGGACTGTGTCCTTTAATTACAGCATGGACTTCTGGATTTATTTGGTTTATTCTTTTAAAGAGAGAAGACTGAGTACTTTATTTAAAAATGGCATTCATACAGGGAAACCTGCTGTCAGGTTGGACGGGATGGTGTTTTGAGAACTCCTCTGTCTCTAAATGACTGAATTTTGTCTTGCGAGAAAAGAGAGAAACAATAGCATGCTACAAACATGGGGGCACCATGGGGGGCAGCCAACCAAAATTGAGTCAGTCCCATTAAATTCAATGGGGCTGACTTACTTGGAAGTGGATATAGGATTCGAGCTTTGATATATACTATAAACATTCGAGCTTTGACATATACTATAGTATTTGATATATACTATTTGACCCTTTTACTTCTGAAAGGAGATATCAATCTTGCCAGTCAATGAAGCAATTTGTATGTGAATAGAAGTTTCTCTGTCATTGTGAGAATTCTTTTATTTTTAAGAAGGAATCCATTAAATTCATAATGTTTTTAAACTTAGCTTCTATAAATTCCTATCACATTTCTCCTGAAACCCACTATCTCTGTGTGTGTGTGTTTTATACTCCTATCAAATTCTGTAGAACTGTTCCAGAAGTGTTGGTAAGTGAACAGAGCTTTCTGAATTCGATTGTACAGGGGAAGGAAAGAGTGTTTTTCTTTTGATAGGGTAGCATTGTTCAGAACACTTTCCTTTGACCTAACAACCTTGATTGTAGCTTGGAACAGGCAGAGATGATTTCTGATGTGAGATCTTGAAAATATCTCCGTTCGTTGACATGCTTTCTTATATTTTCAAGGACAGATTTTCCTATCAAATATGAATGGCCTTGCTTTTAAACATTAGAACAATTTGTATTCCTTGCTGGTCTGTTTTTATTATTGATTAATTATTCATTAAGAATATATACTCACAAAGCAGGTTATATAGCAAAAGGAAGAAAATGGTTCCCTGCGGCTGGACAAAGTTTAGCCAGAGGGCCTCTATTGCGTGTGCAAAATGTGCATGCCCCAGAGCCCCAAGCCATGCCCCCTGCATCTGATGTCAGGCACAAAGGGGCAGGGCAACCCCCCCCCCACCGGACGCTACACCCGTTTCTTGAATTCACCATTCGGCGAGCCTTTTGGTGCAGGAGGGTGGCCACTACCATGGCCAGCAGCAGTGCTGGCTTGACAGCGTGGAGCCGGGCCAGGTGCAGGGCTGCTGGGGGGCGCTGTCCTCTTCCACCGGGGGCAGCAGAGGATCGGGGCCAGGCAGCCCTTCCTCTGGTGGCTCCCGCATGGTAGTCAGGGGGTGGAGCAGAGGCAAGGGGCAGCCTGTTGGGAGGAGGAAGTGTGGGGGGAGGAGAAAGGAAGCCCCAGCGTGCTTCTTCCCAGGGTGCAGGTGCAAAGCGCAACAAACACGCCCCAACTGCAGGGCACCAGCGCCCAGCATAGAAAGGGTGGCCGCGGCAGGGTGCACCCCGAGTCTTGTGAGCCCCCAATCCTCTGGGCCTGGGGACAGTTGGATGGATCCTTGTCCAATGGATGCTGTGCCCATGGTTCCCTGTCACACACAAAAGTTTGCCGTTTGAGAAGAAACACAAGGGAGACTACAGCAACAGCTGCTGGGAATGATACTAAGCTAGGATTAAATTGGGTTGGTTGCTCTCCCCCTACTAAATAGGAGAGCTACCACTTTAAAAGGTGCCTC
The DNA here is from genome assembly GCF_027244095.1 of Hemicordylus capensis. Taxonomy (NCBI): domain Eukaryota; kingdom Metazoa; phylum Chordata; class Lepidosauria; order Squamata; family Cordylidae; genus Hemicordylus; species Hemicordylus capensis. Next base: position 250,488,821 of record NC_069657.1, read on the forward strand.
TCTGCCCAGGTAACCATGGTTAGAAATAATTGTCTTCTTCTTCAGCACGTATCCCGATCTCACAAGGAGCCTATCTGTTCATATGGCCTTAGACGTAGGAGGCAAGGATGGGAGGGATAATAACTTGACAAGAACAGCTCCTGGCACAGAAGATCTGCTCAGAAATGTAGAAACAATCCAGCTTTCAGACTGATTTTATTATTTCACTGTGCTAGTGCTGATGACCACTTATCTTACACCACATAGAATAGTAGTCGTTATCCTTTGTACTCCTAGCAGCAAAGGATAAGCAGAAACAGGACATAAGGGAGCCATGCCTGCAATCCCAGTAATAATAATTATTATTATGTTATTTCTTGTTTACACAGTCAGACAGGTGTTATTGACTGGTTTGTTTTATCCAGAAATCGAGTCCTTCCCAAGGACCTGGGATGGCTGAATTTTATTGTCAATTGTTATAGATATCGTCGCAGAATATAGGCTGTTCCCAGTAAAGCTGCTTGTTGTTGTTGTTGTTGTTGTTGTTGTTATTTGCATTTATATCCCACTCTTCCTCCAAGGAGCCCAGAGCCTACATACTTAAATTTCTCCTCCCAACAACCCTGTGAAGTAGGTTAGGCTGAGAGAGAAGTGACTGGCCCAGAGTCACCCAGCTAATTTCATGGCTGAATGGGGATTTGAACTCGGGTCTCCCCGGTCCTAGTCCAGCACTCTAACCACTACACCACGCTGGCTCCATTCATAGTGTCTGAGATGGAATGCTTGAGCAGAAGGTGTACTAGAGCAGTGTTTCTCAACCGCCGGTCTATGGGCTGGTGCTGGTCCACAAGGCATTGGGTAGTGGTCCATGAGGCATCACTAATAAAAACCACCCCCCAAAAAAACCAATTTTGGGCCCGTGGGGGCCACCGCCATGAGCTCTCTGGAGCTCATTTTTATGTAGGCAGCCCTCACTGCTGGATAATGTTCATTTCAAGGAAGCGAAATGAACATTATCCAGCAGTGAGGGCTGCCTGCCTAAAAATGAGCTCCGGAGAGCTCACCCAGGCTCCGTGGATCCCAGGCCCTGCCCATCTATTTGTGATGTCATGTGCAGAGGGGCGGGGCCCAGGATCCACAGAGCCTGGGCAAGTTCTTTGGAGCTCATTTCTAGGCAGGCAGCCCTCACTGCTAGATAATGTTCATTTCGCTTCCTCATTATCTGGCAGTGAGGGCTGCCTGGGAATGAGCTCCAGAGAGCTCCTGCTGGCTCAAAAAGTAGGCGTGCCTGGGGGCAGGGGTGAGGGGAATGGCGAGGGGGGCAACAGCTTTACTAACTGCTGGTCCGGGAAACTGTGCATGAATAATGTACTGCTCCATGACTCAAAAAATGTTCAAAAACACTGTTCTAGAGTGAATATCAGTAGGGGAAGGAGTGCTTACTGCTTCCCCACTTCCAATCACAATGTAGCGGTTTTTCCACCACAGGACTGGAAATGCAAGGGTAAACATACATATCGAGCTATGAATGAAGGATGCAGCTTTGCAGCACAAAAGAGGTGGGTAGGGAAAATAATAAGTACTCCCTCCACCACCACTTCTCAGAATTGACCCCGTGGGCATCTGGAGGAATATATATACCACCTAACCTGCAAAAGAAATGGGCAAGCGGATGATTTTTAACAAAATTTTAACCTTTCCCCCAAACCCCCAGGATCCTATGGGGGTTTGGGGAAAAGGTTAAAAATTTATTTTAAATTGCTTAGTAAGGGGATATATGATTGCAGCTCACCACCACCACCAAATAAATAAATAGATAAATAAATACACACACATACACATATATATAGGGGCAGGGAGCTGCAATATTTATTTATTTATTTATTTATTTATTTGATTTATATACCGCCCTTCCAAAAATGGCTCAGGGCGGTTTACAATTAAAACAAACTTATAAAACAATGAGAAGCTAAAACAAATTAAAAGCAATTACACAACAATTAACAATTTTAAAACATTTTAAAACAAGAATTAAACATTGTCCCCAGACCCCAGCTCAAGAAGACACATAGAGTTAATATGGATTAAAAGGGCCACAACTTTATTAACTATTACACAGGCATGGCAGACTGGAACACCAGGTGATTAATCACCCTTAGAGAACAGTGCGGGCCAATAGAAGCAGGTCAGAACTCTGAAGTCCTACCCATCACCCTACTGGGCGACACACCCTGGCTCGGGAATGGGCAGGTACGCCCCACTCAATTCCTTCAAAAGCCAACCCCCCCTTCTGTAAGAGAGGATCTGGATACTTTTAGGCATTCATCCACCCCGGACCGCGCAGCCCAAAGGTTGGAGAAGTCCTGAAGCAGGTTTCATGGCAATCATTTTCCCCGTGCCTCACAGGCCACAAAGGAGCAATTAACCAATCACCCTTTTACATATCCAAGGGTGCTCACCAATATTCTAACCCTCAAATTACCACCCCGCCCGCACTGTTACTGTCATTGTGGCCAACCTAACTCTAATTACGCACCCAGAACACAGAACGGAGTAGGCGGAAAAAACCCCAACAGTGGCCAATGCGTTGGGAGCAAAAAATTCCTACTCGGCCCCTTCAGGCGACCAGTCGCTAGACCCACTCCTTTTGGGAGGGAGGGAGGGAGGAAAGAGCTCCTACTCCTGTGACTGCCTGGCCCCAACTGAAAAGAGAATGGGGCGGGGATCAGCCGATTATGGCCCCAACTGAAAAGAGAATGGGGCGGGGATTGGCCGATTATCGGCTGATAATAAACCCCCCTACCAAGCAATTTTAAATAAATTTTTAACTTTTCCCCCAAAACCCCATAGGATCCTGGGGGCTTGGGGGAAAAGTTAATTTTTTGTTAAAAATCATCCACTTGCCCGTTTCTTTTTTGGGTTGGGTGGTAGGTAGCAACCATCATGCCCTGCCACACAACCCACTTTGGTGTCCCTAGGAGCTACCCATGAGGAACAGTGGGGTGTTCTGAATATTCCCACTGTTCCGTATGGCCAGACCAAGCTGCATTCACTGAGTGCACTGCACACAAGTTTTACATTACAATTTGCAATGTATTTTGCAACTCTGCTTTGAAAAACACTGTAGAAGCACAGTAAAAGGGAATCTGTACCACCCATCACAGAACACACATTTCAAACAAAGTCCAAATATGGCCGAAAAAGAATCACTGACCCACAATCCACTGCCAGCCACAGTACCTGTGCTGCAGTAACATTATTGACACAAGTTGTTCTCTCACACACAATTATGACTCCTTACTTCCTAGCATTGCAACAGCTGCTACAGCAGCACCCTTACTTAGCAGCAAGCATAGCCGTAAGTTCAACTAGAACAATTCCAGACACATTTTGACTGAGTACATCTTGCAATGCAGAATGCAGAGCAGAACAGAGCAGTGAGAGAAGCACAAGTTAGTCTCAAGGCCAGATTTGGAGCTCATCACAACAATGAGAGAGAGAGAGAGAGAGAGAGAGAGAGAGAGAGAGAGAGAGAGAGAGAACTGGCATTGTCCATTTATTGCCACAATACTATCTCACAAAGAAAGCAAATCAGAATTCAAGGAAGGCAGGCACCAAAGTTCTGCCTTTGCCAATCTGAGATCCCACAAAACCAGATAGTTATTTCAGCAATAGCACAGCATATTATCTTAAGTGCTGAGAAAACCACAAAATCAAACCTTCCTTCCTTCTGTTCTGATATATCATCTTCAAGAGAGGCACAGTATAAGGGCTTTCTCTGCCTCCCAGTCCCTATATATTTTGAAACTCCCTCCTTTTGTGCCCCCCTCCCTCCCCCTCTCCCCAGCCAATGGGGACACAGTTGCCCATGACAACAAGTGATTTATATGATAATAAGCCCACCAAGAAGCAAGGAGATTAGAAGCCAGTGTCAGAAAACCAGTCAGCAAAGGAAAAACAGGCCTACAAAATGGCACTTGAAACATTGAAACATTTCAACTCAAAACTGGGTTGTTTTGCTCTGAGTTAACAACAAGCCCTTTATTGTGTGGGTGTTTTGTTTTGAGCTTGAAACACTTGAAACAACCTGTTTCATGTTGAAACATTTCATTGTCAAAATGTTCTGCACATCTGTAATATTTTAGTCATAATTTGCTATATTTTGCATCTGTTGGCATGGTGTCTATGTTCCTGAACTCAGACTAGACATGGCAGCTCTTCAGCTATTTCAGAGTGGGCCCTAACCACACTGAAATTTTGTTTTGTTCATTTTTCAGCAATGCAGCATATTCCTCCTAAATGTATTTAACATGAAACAGAAACCATCATGTACATAATTGCAACAGGACTGACTCTGGCAGTGTGCTCTGGCAGTTAGATCCTTTATTTTGTTCAGCATTATGTCTTCACAAATAATTAGTAGTTAGTATTCCATTATTAAGAAATGGAATTTTCTGGCAGGTAGGCGAGTAAAGTTGTAACCTCTTTGACCTCTGGAACAGCTAGCATCATAAGAACATAAGAACAGCCCTGCTGGATCAAGCCCAGGGCCCATCTAGTCCAGCTTCCTGTTTTACACACTGGCCCACCAGATGCCATTGGAAGCCTACAGGCAGGAGTTGAGGGCATGCCCTCTTTCCTGCTATTACTCCCAGCAACTGGTACTCAGAAGCATCCTGGCTTTGAGGCTGGCCCTCCAACTAGTAGCTGTTGATAGACCTCTCCTCCATGAAGTTATTCAAACCCCTGTTAAAGCCATCCAGGTTGTTGGCTGTAACCACATCTCATGGCAGAGAATTCCACAAGTTGACTATGCGTTGTGTGAAAAAGTACCTCCATTTGCTGGTCCTAAATTTCCTGGCAATCAATTTCATGGGATGACCCCTGGTTCTAGTGTTATGTGAGAGGAAGAAGTATTTCTCTCTATCCACTTTCTCCACACCATGCATGATTTTATAGACCTCTATCATGTCTCCCTGCAGTCATCTTTTTTTCTAAACTAAACAGCCCCAGGTGTTGTAGCCTTGCCTCATAAGAAAGGTGCTCTAGGCCCCTGATCATCTTGGTTGCCCTCTTCTGCACCTTTTCCAGTTCTACAATGTCCTTTTTTCGATGTGGTGACCAGAATTGTACGCAGTACTCCAGGTGTGGCCACACCATAGTTTTGTATAAGGGCATTATATTATTAGTAGTTTTATTTTCAAAATAGCATCAACTGTGCACAATTAAGACTACAATGTTAAACATACTTACCCAGGGGGGGTTACTTCTGAGTATATTTATTTAGGATTATACTGTGCAAACCACACGTGAAGGTCATAACAAGAACTGGAAATCGTGAGATTTAAAATATAGGTATATGGTCCTTTTTATTCCTGATCTGTAAAATCATGTTACCATTATGGTTTCAGATCTTTCTCTGCAACTAGGAAGTGAGACTCTGTTTCCAGGACTTTAATAAAGGTACAGTTCAACCACACACATATTAGGGAGAGAAGAGGTAATGTAAGAGTCTGGGGACTGAAAATAAAGCACAACTGAAGTGCAATGTGTGTGGATTGTAATTTAGGGGTGGGGAGGGGAAGCTAGCTTTCAAATTGTAAATGTTTGGTTATTTGCAGTAGTTAATCATCTTATGCTGAAATCTATAATTTCTCCAAGGAGCTAAACAGAATTGTAAACCTTTTTTTTTTACTCAAGCATGTTGCTATGCATCACCAGTTGCATCTTTAATGCACACTCCATATTCCTTTGTTCATATTCTACATTAATTTTTAAAATGTTTACATACACAGAGGTGAATTCAGCCCCTCTAGGGCATGAGGGGCAGGATCGAAATGTCTTTTGTTGTTGTTTTGTTGGGGGAGCAAATAATCTCTATAAGGAGGAGATTTTATGTTTGAAACTGGCTGTCAGCCAGTACTGAAAACTCAAGCTGCTAGCTTTTTATTAACCAGCAGCAGTAACAGAAATGACAAACCTCTACATCAAGATGGCAACAGGCCATACGGTAAAATTAAAAAAGCAATCTTTCTGCCTACCAGATATCCAAGTTCATTAGTTTAAAAATGCAACCATGTAATCATAAACAGGCAATGACAATCTCCATGGTCACTTAGCAGGTTGCCTGCTGTTCAGGGCTGACTGCAGTACAGTTTCTGTACCATAAAACTACTATTAGTTGGATGATTCCTCCGGGGAACTGAATTAATTGTGTTCCCAATTAGTTTCCAAAGAGAACTCCCATTTATTGACACTTTCTGACAGGGTTGGTCATTGCATCATTGTGACAGTTTCCCACATGAATCTTAGCACTGAAGGAATCAGCAGTGATGCAGTGTACAAATAAAGTGCACAAAACCTTCAGCAAAAATGCAATTGATTGCAATGGAAGATCTAAGCATAAGTTAAAATTGTTCCATGGAATTCAAGCTAGTATACTTAAGGCTCACAGGTGGTGTTGCCAGTACTGCCATTCTGTGGGCTCCCAGAAGCCTATCTATTTATGTCTAGGACTAAAGGCTTGTAGTTCCCACTCTTAACATGCTCAGGAGCCTCACAGGACTGTGGGCTCACCGCTTGTCGGTATATGGTGACAGGTCACTTAGCAGGCAGTGGGACGATCGCCCCCAGGTTCACCAGCTATCAAGTGAATTGAAAGGGGATTAGCCTCATACCTTTCCTTCTGTTGGGAATGTCTAAGAAGACCTGAGTTAGCTGCTGAGTTAACGTCAAGGTGTCTCTGTCCAGAGACTGACCCCTTTTCCTTCCCTCCTTGGTTGCCTCAAATGAGCAAGATTAATTATCTCAGCAAGAAAGCAGATAAGGCACTGTGAACAGTACTCTTCTCCCTAACAAAAGAGGTGGATGGACCATAGGAACTCAGGAGATGCACGTATTAAAAATACTGATTGGTTTGCTGGGTCCTTCTTACCTGACAGGTAAGTCCTTGCACGTCCATTCAGTCCATTTAGATAACAGGTTGTTCTTGACCTATTCACACCATTATGCTTAAGCTAGCAAACCCAACAAAGACAATGAAGCTCTTCTCATGATCAGTCAGAAAAGCTTCTGGCGCATCTGCAGGGAAAGCAGGCTTAGCCCACTCTCCAGATGAGCAGCCGCTGAGCCCTGGGCAGCGAGATCAGCTGCCCACATGACCGCTGACTCTGTCACATTGCCAGTGGAGACTGTGGGGATCGGGGACTGCCTGGCCCCTGGAGGTTCCAGGATGCCCCGCGCAAGCGCCATTCTGGAGAGACTCCCGAGGCCAGGAGGCTGACTGCAGCCTCCCAGTCAGGAGTCTTCTCATGTGTCGCCGCACACTGGCCATTTTCTTTGGCCGGCCATCACCACTGCCACAGCTGCCATTTTCTTCCCTCCCACCCATCCCATGGCTATCCAGCAGCTCTCCAAACTCTCACGAGAGCTGCCACACATGGGATTAGCCATGGGTACATCTTAGAGAATTAAATATATAGATAGATACCACTTCCTCAGTCTGAAAGAATGTCGCCAACTCTTTAAACCCCTGTTCAAAAGAGAAAAACTTTAAACTGCTCTAAGTCATTTTTCAATGGATCTTCACCAAATTTGCGGAAGAGGACAGGCAGACTGCACAAATGGTTTTGATTTTAAAAGGAATAGGATGTTCATAATGAGGGAATGTTGAAACTACTTTCCATCTTAACTATACTAGCATGGCTATGCCAGTATAATCACATTGTCCTCAATGACTTATGAACCCAAACACATTTCTGGAAAGACATCACATGACTTCTGTTTGAATGCCTGCTAAGCAGCATCTGTACAAATGACAATATGTTGCACTTCTACATTATCTTCAATTAATTCTCATTCGCTAGACCAAATGTTGATTGTTGTGATCTGGTCCATTGTCCTATAACTCACAGCAATCTTTTTTTTAAAGTAGCATAACCTGAATATTTTGTTTATTTATTGTTAGATTTATAAACTACCTTTCATAAAATTATCCCAAGGCAGTTTTTAAAAGTTAATAGAATAAATTCCATAAAATTACATTAAAATCAATTAAAAACCATAAAAACACTGAAAACAGCTATAAGAACAAAACAAAGCAGCCAGAAAGGAGAGACTGGCAACCACTACAGAGTAAAAACTTGAATAAAAACATTTTCAGAAAATGGACAGAGAATGGAAAGCATTCCAGAGCCTGGGGGCAACAACAGAGAAGGCCCTGTCCTGCATACCTGACAGTTGAGTCTCCTTCAATGTCGGCACACGGAGCTGAGCCCCCTCCAATAACCTTGTTGGGCAGGCAGAAACCTTTGGGAGCAGGTGGTCCTTCAGATATCCAGGGCCCAAACCATTAAGGGCTTTAAAGATAACAACTAGCACCTTGAATTTGGATCTGGAAACAAATTGGCAGCCAGTGCAACTCTTTAAAAATAGGTGTAACATGTTCCAAATGAATAGTTCCAGATAGAACCCTACCCTTGCAGTAATCCAACTGCGACGTGACTAAGCCATGGGTAACAGTGGCCAGAGCTGCCTTCATGGGAAAGGATGCAGCTAGCACGCCCCTGGCCACCATCTCCACCTGAGCATCCAGAAGCAGAGCTAGGTCCAGCAACACCCGCAAGCTGAGCATTTGCTCATTCAAGGGAAGTACAACCCCTTCCAGATATGGTTGAATCCCTCCATCCCAACTGGCTTTCCTACAGACCAACAGCACCTCCCTCTTGTCTGGATTTAGCCTCCGTTTGCTAGCCTACATCCAGCCCATCACCATCTCCAGCCCCTGGTTCAGTATATCTACCTCCCTAGGATCCGATGACAGAGAGGTAGACCTGAGTGTCATCTGCATATTGATGACACTCCAGTCGAAACCTCTGGTGACCTCTCCCACCAGTTTCATGTAGATGTTAAACAGCATGGAGGACAAGACTGAGCCTTGTAGAACCCCATAGGCCAAAGACCAAGAAGTCAAGAAGAAGTTCCCCTGCACCACCTTCTGAAACCTCCTCTCAAAAAAGGACCAGAACCACTCTGATGTAGTACCCCAAATCCCCATACCGAAGTGGTCCAGAAGGATACCATATCAATAGTATACAACACTACTGAGAGGTCCAGAGGAACCAACAGGTTCACCCTCTCTCTGTCTAGTTCCTATTGAAGGTCATCCACCAGGGTAACCAGGGCAGTTTCAATCCCAAATCCAGTGTGGAAGCCAGATTGAAAAGGGTCTAGAATATAGCTATAAAGCCTGCAACACTGTATATGTAGCCCTAAAGTCATGATAGGCTTTTTTATTTGTATACATTCTCTCTCTCTCTCTCTCTCTCTCTCTCTCTCTCTCTCTCTCTCTCTCCCCCCACCCCATTTCCATTGTTCGCCAAATATTGATGCTTTTCCTCCCTCAGACATGTGAGAGCTGAGCTAACCTAAACAGGGCTTACACACCCCTTTTTGTTTGAAGGAAATGAACTCAATTAGCGCTTTCTCACAATCCATGAGAGCCAGTGTGGTGTAATGGTTAGAGTGCTGGACTAGGACCGGGGAGACCCGAGTTCAAATCCCCATTCAGCCATGATACTTGCTGGGTGACTCTGGGCCAGTCACTTCTCTCTCAGCCTAACTTACTTCACAGGGTTGTTGTGAGGAGAAACCTAAGTATGTAGTACACCGCTCTGGGCTCCTTGGAGGAAGAGCGGGATATAAAATGTAAAATAAATTTAAAAAAATTAAAAAATAAATAAAGGGCTTGAAGGGGCAGGGGAGGAAGCCTCAAAAAGCTTATCTCCCCCACAGATGAGCCTCACTATTGGTCTGGATGCTGAGATCTCATGCCCAGATGAGCAGCTGCTTCCTTGGGCATCACAGAGGGTAGTGGGCCAGGATGTGTCGCCCCAGCCAATGCACCATGTGAGTGTGTGGTGCATTGTGGGGATTCCCTCAACGCCAGCCAGGAGCACATGAGAACAGCCTCAATATGTGGTCTGCTTGTCACAAACTAGGATAGGTGTGTCCCTTAGAGTAAACATATCATTAATTCCCTCATTTCCCATCTACATTCCATTGGGTTCTATTGTACCATTTAGCTTCCAGTTTAGATATCACATGGAACCAGTTAAAACCTGGTCTTTCACAACATTCTTGAGCACATACTTGTCCTTCCCCTGCTCATGCAAATGTCTGCTTCTGATTTAAGTTGGAATGAACCAAGATTGGTCATGATGCCCAAACCAATCAAACTTGATTTTTTTCTAACCTACTTACTTGAAACAAAACATTATTTATAACTTCCTTCATACCTTGATTGGAGCATGACCAAGCATGGTTTATTTTAACCTAAATTGGAAGTAGACCAATTTTGCCGACAGGGGAGGAGGAGCTCCCAAGGCCTGAGGACATTGCAGAACCAGACTTCAACCATGGTTCTGTGTGACTTCTGAACCAGCCACTCAGTCAGAAGAGAGAGAACAGCATTTGCCTTCCACTTCCCCATACTGACTTTTATTTGATTACAGTCAGCCGACCCAGAACAATTTGCCACAGAAGACCTTTCTCATATGGAAAATGTTTTGATAAGAAGTAGACTTTCCCTAATTGCATGCACTAGTCACTGGAGATTTTGAGGAAAATGGAGGTGGACATCAAGATCCATGACCCAAGGGCACATTGCCAAAGATCTTTTGTGGTGATGGTAGAGGAGGAGCCAAGCAAGAGGTCTTCATTTTGTTGCATCAGCATAATGCAGCATCTAGTAAGATGCTCATTTGGCACATCCTAATGTGAGAACAAGCCAAGGTAACTCCCATTCTGCATGTAGCTGAGGGGCATTGTCTTGGTCTTGTACTACTACTACACTCTTTTCAAAAATGTTATCAAAGTGGCTTACATAGAAAAATAAATATAAATAAGATGGTTCCCTATCCCTAAAGGACTCACAATCTAAAAGAATCATAAGGTAGACACCAGCAACAGCCACTGGAAGGACGTTGTGCTGTGGCCGTTGGATAGGGACAGTTGCTCTCCCCCTGCTTAATATAAGAGACCCACCACTTTAAAATGTGCCTCTTTGCTCAGTTAGCAGGGGTTTTCTCAGGTTAGAACGTGCCTTCATCCCTTGTTGATAATTTTATAGCTCAAAAGAAAAAACAAGGTCAAAATTTTGTGTATAAAATTAGATTGTCCTGTTGCAATTTCTCTCAGAATACATTATTACATATAAAGGAGAAACCTTAACAGCAGATTGCTATGGGCAATTTTTTTCAGTATCACCCCCCCTCCCCCGCCATTATTTACAAAACAGATCTACAATGGTTAGCAACAGCTCTTCCTAAAACATATCAAAAGTAAATTACACTGAGTTTAGTGGGACTTTCCTCCCCACACCTCTAGCAAGTATGGTTGGGACTGCAGCCAGGATCTCATCTGAATTTTGCCCAGTATCTAAGTAATTTCTGCATCAATTTATCTTTGGTGTTGGTTAGCACCATACTAAATTATCCTTATGGCAAATGTCACACAGCCCCTTCAATACTTCTTTTCTTTCTTTCACAGCTGTGTTTTCAATCTTGGCTTATCACTATCATATTTCATGCCCCATGCTCCTGGGGGGAAAATTCAATATTGAAGAACAAAGTAATCCAGGGCTTTCCTTCATTTCTGTCTTTTATATCCTAAGGCTGTCCCAACTCAATGACCCAGTTTCGATTGTGTTGCATTTGGCTCTTGCTGACTGCTACCAGCCTGTCTAATCCTTTTTGTGTCTTCTTATCACTCATTTTTGTAATTTGTTCCCCCGCTTTAATTTTGTCCATACTGCCTTCTCGAGCATTAGTGTGTGTTTATTTCACTTCCTCTAAGAGGCTTGATACCTTCCCTTCATGTTCATTCGTTCATTCAGGTTTCTGGTCAGAAACACAAAGACATGCCAGGGGTTAGCATCAAATCTTGACAGTATTGCATTTTTCTCATCAGCAAGAGAGAAATTCAACATTTTCCAGTAAAAGGCTATGCCCCTTGAAGATTATTGATAAGCAAGAATAGAGAAATGAACCTATAAATTGGTCCTACTGAATGAACCAGGATCTTCTGAAACTTTTCCCCATCATGCTAATCTCCTGAGTTAAACTGGCTTTTGAATCTCCTATGTGGAACAAAATAAATAAATCCCACCCCCTGGGAAGCAGGGTGGGGAACAGACCACAAATCTATTTTAAGATAATTGTGGAAGAACATTGTTGGCAACCTTGCACAAAATTTATATTAGTAATGCTTGAAACACAGCATTCTACAAGGGCACCAATATTGTCATAGAAAGGAACTTGGGTATACCTTGGGCATGCTAACTGAACTGCAGTGGGACCACAGCTCCAGAGTATCAATTATTGCTAAATGGTACTGAGAGCTCTGGGCTATCCGCATGGGCAGGTGGGCAAGGCAGGGTTCAACCTAACTTCCCACAGATGATCGAACTTAGTATCTTTGGCACACAAGCCATGTGCCCACACGACTTTCCCCCATCAGTTGGGTGCTCTATGTGCCATCTCAGTGTCTTCTAAGCCTGCATGCAGCCCGAGACACACAATCCCAGCAGCCAGGTTAAGGGTGTGCTCTTGCCTTTAATCTCAGCTAAGAGCCAGGCTACAGAGTGGGGTTAGGCTGCGCGGGAGCACCCAGGAGGAGGCTACTCATGGGAACAGCCTCTGTTCTTTGCAAAAGCAAAGATTTCTTATTGCTTTGAGAATTTATCTGGGAGGTGGGTGAGAATGGAAAGCTTAAAAAGGAGCTAGCTTTGCTCTGCAGAATTTGCAGATTAATCTGACACGATACTTACAAGGTGGAAACCGACTTAGTGATATTAATGAACCTTAATTTGGAAGCTCGTAGCTTTCAACAATACTAGAAATGCAAGTCCCAGGGCAATCTCAGTCATTAAACTCAGTTTCTCAGTTTCTTTCAGTCAAGAAACCCACATTTCAGGATATTCAGGTTGGAAGAGAGGGGGCAGCATTGATCCTCCTAATTCCATAGGCAATGTTACTAGCAGTGGATTCCAGGGCAGCAGTATGCAACTAACAAGTGAAATGTGATAATTAACTAAATCAAGCTCAATTGATGATCCTCAGTATCACCAAACATTTTAGTTCATTGACCATATCCACAATCCAAACAACCACAGCCCCCAAAACAGGTATCTGTCACCTCCTCATTAGTACAGGTTTAGTCTTGATCACAAGATTTAAAAACATTACCACTGACAGAGTAACAGAAGAATCAGACCCATTTACATAGAAATCAAGTAAGCGCTCAACAGATCTCCCGGGCTGTGCTCTAATCAATGGGAACACCAAATCTCCCTCAAATAAAATATGCAATTAAAAAATATGAATCTGAGAGTTTATCTTATCTGAGTCTCATGGACAGACCCTTAGGGACACCATAATATCTTTAAAATAAACTTCAAGATAGCTGGATGGTATAACATCAACCCTAGCAAAAAAAAGGGGGGGGTTCTTTACTTAAAATGTGTGTTTGCAGGATTACTTATAGAAAGCATCAAAGAATGGATAGATTTTTGTATTGTTCAGTGCACAGCATATATTGGTCATTTTCCAGAGTGCAAGTGTGTGCAGATGAGTTTCAAATTGATAGCAAGAATACTCAAAGCTCCTTCCATAGCTTGAGAAAGTTGACTTGTACACAAAAATACATTTTTTTAAAAAGCCTAGAGCAGTAATTCTTAAAATGTGTGGTACTGAGGACCACTAAGTGTTCCCAGGTGAGATGGGTGTGGGACACAGAAAGAAAGTCTGAGATGAAATGGATTCGTAGTTAGATTTAGCTTTGAAAATAAATTAGCAGAGAATTGCACCTGTGGTACATGGATACAAGGCTGCAAATTGAGCATGATAAAAGAAAAAGGCTTGAACAGAAGGCCGCACTGGTAACAGAGTCAGAGAAAATTATAAAAGCAACTGCTGAAATCTTTTGCTAAATTGCCTTTGTCCTTGTAGTTCCAATGGGTGTACTCTGAATATCTTTCCTTATGTCAGTAGCCTAACCCCACTCCCAAGCCCGGCTCTTAGCCAAGCTTAAGTGAGCAAGCACTTCCTTAACCCAGCTGTCAGGAACGTGTCTCTCATCAGGCTTGACGCAGCCCAAGACACAGAGATGAGGGACTCAAGGCACCGTGCTCATTGTGTGATGCCTTGTAGGATATCCAGAGGCCGGGAAAACGAGTCTCAGCCTCTGTTGAGCCACGCTGCACCCAGCAGCACAGGTCATATGGGTGTGCGGCTTGCACACGGAAGAAACACATATCGATCATCTGGCAGAAGGTAGGTTCAACCCTGCCTTCCCCACCGCACGGTTGTGTGAATAGCCCCGTTGAGTAACGCAGGCCTCTCTGCCTTTGCTTTAACTTACTAAGTAATTATGAAACTTCCTTGATGTTCATCAGACCAATTCTGTTTTAAGTTTTAGAAGAATTGTGAAGCCTTTTTACAAAGTGCCTCTTGTTACAGAGAAGCAATGTGCATGGTGAGAGCTATGCTACCAGCTGCAGAGCATCATTTGACAGGAAATGCTATCATCACCATATACAATTAAAAGATAATTACAAAAATCTTTATTTTACAAAATATCTCTTTGCAACAGTTATTGAAATATTAAGTATGTACATGTGTGCATGCTTAAAAATTAAGCATTTTGTTTTTTCAAAACAAAAGGCATTCCCACTCCAGGTATCCCGAGAAAAAACCAAGTCTGAGCTCTGATGCTGATATAACATTTTTCCTCAACCGAAAAATGACCATGGATGAATACAAACTGAAATACCACAAAGCAGAGGAAAAACCCATATGGATTTAAAAAAAAAAAAGACAAGAGCAAGACTGGACAGAAATCTAATCTTCAGTTCATGAGGCATGCCGGCAAAGTACAGGTAGGTTACACAGTCCAATGTTATGTTTTGCATCACACCAGAAGGTGACTCTCATTTCATAGATTACTTGTGGAAGAGTGCCTTCTTGTTTTCTCTAAAAAGCTGAACTCAGGAGAAGGATTCTCAAAAACACAAACAAGGAAACAGGAACCAAGGGACATTTATCAATAGGTGGCTGCCTGCTTTTCCAGCCCATCAAGCTCTCACTGCAGATCCCCAACCAACACTTGTTGAACGAATTTCTTCCACAGGTGGTCTCACCACCCATGGAGCATCCATCCTCCTTTGCTTCCAGGCTAGATGATCAGAGGGTAACTGTTCATCTAGCCGGTCAAACTCATGAAGGTGGAAGCGAGTTGCCAATTGATTCACCATTCTTTTGAGGGCTAGGAATGCAGTAATGACCTGGAAAACAAGGAAGATTACAAAGATGATGTGGATGGCTCGCTCCAGTGGCTGGATCTTCAGGCCTTCATTCAAAAGCAGGAAGAGAATTAAGGGCAGTTGCAAAAGGAGACTCAGGAGCCAAAATCCAGCTAACTCAGGAACCTGGGAAGAGCGGGAGGAAATGGCATCAATTCACTATCATTCTGGCAACGGTACAACACAAACAGAGGCTATGAAGGTGTAGAAAAGCTATTGGTCAGACTTTCTACACCAGTGTCCAAAGAGCAAATCCTGAAAAACATCAATTCAGAGTCAAAGTTCAAGGAAAAGCTTTTCAGTGCCAGATTATGGGAAATCTGCTCCTCTTCTGCACAAAAATCTCTTGCCGTATTAGTGCTCTCAACTCAATCCTGCCAGCTAAGTGCAGCATCATTACCAGACTTTTCAGTCAGGTGTCTCAGCCAGATGCCATTCTCTAAGGCTGTTCTCATGAGCAGCCTAGTCTGAGCCAGGCCGCTCGTGTGCCGCACCAGACCCTACACCAGACCTTAGCCGAGGTTAAAAGAGCAAGCTTTCCTTTAACCCAGCTGTTGGGATTGTGTCTCCTCGGGCTCCACGCAGCCTGTGGCGAAACAGAGACAGGCGCCTAGAGTGCCCGTCTGATGAGGGAATCCTCCATGGCACTATGCTTGTCATGTGGTGCCATGTGGGATATCCGGGGGCAGGGAAAACAAGTCCCAGCCTCTGTTGATCCATGTTGCTGGGAGCAGCACAGACAGTACTCAGTGCTGTTCCCGGCAGCATGGGTAGAGTGGGCAGCGTGGGTCAAGTGGGCACGCAGCTCATATCCAAAAGGGACAAGTTCGATCATCTGGGAGAAGGAAGGTTGAATCCTGCCTTTCCCCCCGCCCACCTGGTCATGTGAATAGCCCCTCTATATTGTTCCAGTGACAGGGAAAATATAACACAAATAGAACTAGGGGCAGAAGAGGAGAAACAAATAGCTTGTCTGTCTCTTTTCAGCCAGAAGTATTGCATCTTAGCTGCTATGAATAGTAGCAGAGGGAAGATTGTATTAATCACATTCTCGACTGTCTTGCTCCTAATTGGGACCAAAAGGGCTCAGAGAACAATTGCAAGGACTGATCTTGTAGCATCTTTCAAAATAGGAAGGTAGGATTTACACCAATAGCAAAAGCTAGAACAAAGAGACTATAGTTTGGGCAGAGTGGCAGGTAGTGGAAACAAAAACCTTGTACCCCAAACTTGTAGGTCACAATAGACTTACACACTGCATCAGATTTGCTGCGTTTTTTCAGCAGTTAAGGAAATATACTGCTCCAGAGCTTCCCACTCCACTTACTAAATCATATAATGCAAGGCAAATTAAACCTTGAATAGAATTCTACTTAACATTAGAGTGAGGTTAAAACTGCAGATAGGGAAAGATGGCAAACTTTTATGGAATATTAAAAGTCTTATTAACCATATTTGACAGATACACTTCAAATCCTTCTCTTCCAAACTTATATTCTAAGTCTAATTTTGAGTTTAATCATACTTGGCATTTATATATCATATTGCAAACACTCAAAACATTTCATCCTCTACCATAAAAGCCTTGGGCGTGCGGCCGTGCCTTTTTCGCCCATTCTGGGCATGTGCGGAGCGCATGCCCAGATCGGGCAAAAAAGATACGGCCGCCCAGAGACGGGCGGCCATGTTGGACCAGGCGGTGGCCGCAGCGGAGCGACTGGCTCCGATGGCGGCGGCCGCCGTTACGGTCAGAGGGCTGGGAGGAGCAGAAGCGGCAGCCCGAGGAGAAGCGGCCGCCGCCAACGGCAGGAGGAGAGTGCAGCCGAGGCGGCGGCGGTGCCGCGGCCTCGGACAAAGGTAGCGGTGGCCGCGGCGGGGCGACTGGCCCTGATGGCGGCGGCCGCGACGCCGGTGAGAGTGCAGGTGAGGTGGTGGCAGGGCGACTAGCCCCGATGGCGGCCGCGGCCTCAGCAAGAGGTGGCGGTAGCCGCGGCGGCCGAACAGGAAAGGACTGGGCCCGCTTGCGGCCGCACTCGGGGGGCGGGGCCATAAATAAATCTCTTTTCCCCTTAAGGCTAGCGCCCATTATTACAACGGGCTAAAAATTACTAGTCTGTTATATTAATTCTCCTGGGTGTGCCTTGGAATGTGCGTCCCAGAGCCCAGCTGATTGGCTGGGTGGCAGACGCGCCTGATTGGCTGAGGCGCACCCAGGAGGATTGGTTGCCGTGGCGGCCCAGCCATGGAGGCCAGAGGTGGCGGGCCGGCCCAGCCGCAGAGGCAAGGCCTGGGGGGGGAGAAAGGGGGGGCAGAACTGACAGTGGGGAGGAGAGGTGGCTGGGCCCAGAAGCAGAGACTGGGGCAGAAGCGGGGGGGAGGTAACTGCCGGCCCCAAAGAGCGCACAGATGCTCTGTGCGGGGTCGGCTAGTATATATTATTTTAGTGAACCTTTTACAGCCCTATAAGTGCAGCCCATAGTATTATTGCAGATGAGGGTGGGAGCTGAGGTTATGAGAACAGTGTCTTGCTTAAGGCCACCTACTGAGTTTGAGTTAAAAAGGGATATGAGCCAGCCTATTTGGCTCATACATTCTGCCACTATATTTATTCATTCATTCATTCATTCATTTATCACATTTATATGCCACCATATTGTATATTGCAATATGCCTTGCATATGACAAGTGCATACAGAACAGGACTAGTTAGCCAGTTGGCACATCAATCTGGTGTCTTCTCTCCAGTGTCGAGTCGTGCTACTAAATTCTGTGTTTTGCTTCCGAACATAGTAATCTACATAAGATTATGCTATATTAAGAATTAACTAATCTGTCACTGAGAGTTAGGCTTACAAGATATTAAATTGAAAGAATGTCTTTATTATCTGTAAGTTTGTCTCTTTTTAGTCCAACAGTCACCACACCTATGAGGCAACATTTATCTGCTGGTTGAACAGTTTCATCTTATCAGCCCCAACTAGAAGGAGTATTTATTTTTATTCTACATTTTATATCCCGCTCTTCCTCCAAGGAGCCCAGAGCGGTGTACTACATACTTGGGTTTCTCCTCACAACAACCCTGTGAAGTAAGTTATGCTGAGAGAGAAATGACTGGCTCAGAGTCACCCAGCAGGTATCATGGCTGAATGGGGATTTGAACTCGGATCTCCCTGGTCCTAGTACAGGGCCTTACTAGTACATCTTAAGGCAGACAATTTTTTTTAAAGACAAGTTTACTTGTAAAATTTTGGTTGGAGTTCAACTAGCTATGTTTCCTGGAGTTTGTGCTATGTCTTCTGTGGGGAGAAACTTTGGGAATCCAGAGTCAGCTATTACCTTTCAAGATGCCTCAGATGAACTGCCTGCCAAATGTACCATTCTAGGGCAAGTCATGGTGCATTAACACCAACCTTTTCCTTGGTTATGTACTTGGCTCTAATTGTACATCCTCTGTGCTCAGATTTTAAAAAACAACAAAATTATTTGGTTGAAGTAATGTGGTATGTTCTGATCTCAGTAGATTCTGTATCCTTGTATCATAGCCCACATTCTTGCCTTGTCTTCTCAGTCAAGCTACTGCATAGGCAGGTGTTAACCCTCCAGGGAGTTGGGTCAGCAAAGACTGGGAACTGGCAAAGTGGTGGCTAGTGAGATTTCTCCAATCACACTGGTTAAGAGTCTACTTTGCTGGTAACTCAGTAGGTGGTGACAACTATCAATTATTTATATATGTCAGGGTGGATCTGTTCTCATTGTTACAACCAGAGCACCCAAATACTCATTTTATTTGGCATACTTAGTGACCACTCAGGTGCCCAGGCAAGAACTCTTGGAGGGGCCCCAGGAACATCACAATGCTACAGAGTTCTTACTTTAAATTATCCTGTGTTTTATCCAGTTCAAAGCAATTTATCCAATTGTCTAGAACAGTGATAGTAAAGCAAATGAAGCAAACTTACCTTTTCCTGCAGGTTGCCCATATACCCCAGGTACAGGCGGATAATCTCAATCAGAGTTGATAAAATAATGACTGTCACCAGGATGAATTTGTAGTAGTCTGGTAAGAATGAATACTAGAATTGAGAAGGGAAGAAAAAATAAATACACTATCTGGGCAATGTAATTTTACGTACATAGTCATCTTTCTTGAATTCCATACCATACTGAGAATCTTGTTTTTCTGAAATTTACATGCTTCTAAACCCATCTGCAACAAATGCTATCACTTGGAACATATTTTATGGAAATCATACTGTATCATCACTGCTGTTACTAGATATGTTAACTAGAAATAACCAGTCTCTTTGTTTCAGAAAGTGTAAGGAAATAAGAATGGACAGAAGGGAAACTTAGATACCAGTTGTTTTCAGGACTCACCTTCAATTGCAGCACAACTACACTGCTCAGCCACCAAAATGGGAAAAAGCAAAGGTTGAAATAGAGGGACATCTGCAAGGGTAAATTGGAGACTATTTTATTATCTGGAGAAACAAAAACAAAAAAGAGAGAGCACCCATCAGCCACTTGAGAGGTATGTGCTGGAGGCTGCAATCCAGTGCACAGTTACATGAGAGTAAGCCCAGCTGAACACCTATGACTTAATTCAAAGTAAATATGCATTTCATTAGGCTGAGACAGTCCAAAAAACTGCAATTCTAAGTGTCATGCTTTAATTTCTGCGCCTAATCGGACTGATCTGCAGAGTTCAAGGGTAGCATGATCCATGCCTGTCCATGGTGTGTAAAGATGGTGCTATAAGAAGTAGGGACTGCTACTGCAAAATATAATATTAGCATTAGTATTAATATATAATATTTGTATATATAATTAGTGCCTCTTCATATTTCCGGAGATGAGGAGACATTTTCTGTCTTGTGTCAAAACACCGTACTGTATACAGCTGTGGGCAGAACAATTCTATCAGACTGTCTTGGCTAAAGTCATGCTATGGTAGCTGTCAGATTTTTTTTTTTTTAAATTACTCTTTGCTCAGTAAGTAGGGGTAACAAAGAGGTCATTCTCACAACCATTCGTGCCAGGGCTGGGGAGAAGGCAGGACATTACCTACCTTCCCCACCCAACAACCCAATTGTGTGAGCAATTCCAGAGTGGCGAGGGGGAGTGGGGAAAATAGGCTGCATCCTCCCGTATCCCACAATGCACCATGCGAGGAGCACAGTGCATTATGGATTCCCCACTGCCAGGCTGCTCCTTCTGCACGGGCTCGCCAGGAGGCCACGCACTACCTGGCGGAGGAGTGGGATGATCAGGTTCTAATGCCCGGTAGGGCAGTGCTAGCCCAGGTAGGGCTGGTCATGAGAATGGCCTTAAAGAGTTGTTTAAATGGGTTATTCATTTGTGGATTTAAGTGTGGCTGGGTTAATCTAAAATAAAGGGCATCATTCAACTAAGAAGTTATTCACAACATTGAAACTTTCCCATTGTCTTCCTGATGCCAAATCATCCAGATGAGCTCCTGTGCTACATATAAAATACACTGAAGCTAGAAAGCCAGAGTTATAGACTAAAGTCTAAAGCAGTGTTTCTCAACCACCGGTCCCTGGACCACTGCCGGTCCCCGAAGGGTTGAGTGCCGGTCCCTGACTGGGAGTCAACCCCCCCCCAACTGAAATCAAGGCACTCACTTCCTCAATTTTGCACATGGCACGGAAGAGGAAGAGTATCACGGAGGCATGGGACCCTTCTTGTGCCTTGCCTCCACGTGCTGCTGAGATCTTCCTACAGCTATCTTATTCCCTATCTTTACAGCTTCAAACTGTATGCGATGTGGGGGCATGGAGGAAAAAGTATGGCAGTGGGCACCACTTGAAGGGCTGCTGGTTCTTGCATGCTCATTGTTTGCAGCCAAAGGTTGGTTGATTGAAACCCAGCTGCCTGTTGTGGTCGAGACGCCTTGAGAGGGAACACTGTTTCCCTCTTGCATCAGTGGGGCTTGCTTGTATGTTGTTTTCATTGGCCCCATGTAGCTTTTGAATTTTTCTAATGGCCCAACATCCCCTCTCCATTGAGTAATCACAAGCACCTCCACTCCAGACATACTGGAGACAAATTTGTTCACCCAGGCTTTTAGATTCAGGGGTTCTCAACCTTGGGTACCCAGACGTTGGTGGACTTCTACTCCCATAATCCCCAGCCATAATGGCCAAATGCCATTGTTGTTGGGGGTTATGGGAGTTTAACTGAGGGACCCAAGGTTAAGAACCCCTAATATTCCATATTTGCAAAAGATTCCAAATTTAATTATTTTAATGCTTATATTATTTTCATTCTAAACTGCCCAGAGATGCAAGTTTTGGGCAGTATAGAAGTCTGATAGATAGACAGATAGATAGATAGACAGACTTGAAACCCCTTTACTAACTGCTGGTCCGGGAAACTGTGCATGAAGAATGTAGCGGTCCTTGAAACTCTGCACGAAGAATTTAGCGGTCCTTGACTCCAAAAAGTTTGAGAAACACTGGTCTAAAGCACCATGTCATTACATGGCAACACAAAAATCATAGGCACCATGTTGGGCATTAGAAAAATTCAAAAGCCACATAGGGCCAATGAAAACAACACACAAGCAAGCTTCTGAATCCCCCAAAACTCTTCACTGGGCTGGATGTCAAACAAAGCAAAAACGAGGAGAGGAGAGGATTGCTGGGCAAGTTGTCAGTAGAGCCCGAAGTCTGCAGTTTAAACCTCTCATGATGGAGGTGGAGTTTGAGCAGGAGATCTGCAGTCACAGGGGCTGTTAGTCAGGACCACCCACTGAAATTAATTTAGTCATTTCTCATTTGTGTCAATGGTGCTTGGCCATGAGCACCTGGCTTGATCTAGATCCTGCTCTTAGATGTGCACTTTGTGAGGCGGACCTAATGAAACCCATGCAGCCAGTTCCTCCAAAACAACTTAAACACGGTTACGCAGCAGGCAATGCTAGGAATGGATCCACCCCGCCCACCCCACCATCTGCTCCCTCCCACCAGTCTGTTGCCAACGTGACACCGGCGCCACCATCTTTGTTGCTGGCACAATGCAGCGACCCTCACCAGGAATGCCATCACCGCCTCTGTCCTCGGGTCCAGTGCGGTTGTTGTCAGTAAACACCGTTTGGCTGAACGAGCTCAGCCGTTTCCTCACCAGCTCTGGCAGTGACATGGGACAAGCTGCCGGCCTAAATTCGTTGCTATAGCAACAAGGCAAGGTTCCTGCGAGGCAAGGTTCCTGCGTCGCACTTGACACAGCAGCAGAATCTCTACTCCGCTCAGTCGCCCAAAGAGACCTACAACGACAAGCGTACCACACACCACCCTTACTTCCGGTTCCGATTAGAACAGTCCCTATACCCGCTGTGAGTGGTAGAAGTACATAGGGATCAATATAAAGCATATTCATGGGGGGAAAGCAGGATGAGACGTTTCTTTTCAAAACACTGCAGTGAAAAAAAGAAGCTCTCTATACAGAAAGGTTATTTTGCTCACTGGACGAGCCTGCTCCCTCACAAGCATAGAAAAACTGATTTTTGATTTTTTTAATTTAAAAAAAAGATATTTGACCTATTTGCTGGAAAAGAAGACACTGAGGAAGAAAGCTGGTGTTGAGTAGATCAGAGTTTAATTTACTTCTTTTATTCTCAATCCAAGAACTCATATATACTGTAATACTGGATATTGTAATATTGCAGTATTACAGATCCCTTAAGATTTACCAGCAAGAGGTTGCCACTAGGCTACCATATCATGAGCAGAAAAAGAAGGCCAGAAAGTCAAACTGATTGTTGATTTGTCAGATAACCCCTGCTAACCTGGCAAAGAAGCACCTTTAAACATGGTGATTCTCTTTATTGAGCGGGGGGGGGGGGAGTAACTAGCCCTATCCACTCCCAGAACAGAATCTGCAGTGACTCTTGCTGGTGTCTATCTTGTGTTTCTTTTTAAATTGTGAGCCCTTTGGGGACAGGGAGCCATCTTATTTATTTGTTATTTCTCTGTGTAAACCGCCCTGAGCCATTTTTGGAAGGGTGGTCTAGAAATCGAATAAACAAATCAAATAAATAAGAAATGAGCTATGTTTTAAAAGAAGTCAGTCCTGTGGTGTCCAGTAGGATTCATTCTCAGGTAAATATGGGAGTCAAAGGCCCACTAAAGATTGATTGATTCATTTATTAAGTGCCATCAAGTTGGTGTTGACTCTTAGCGACCACATAGATAGGATTGTGGGGAGACTAAATTGTGGGCAGAATAATAAAATAAAAATAAAGCAAGGGTAAATATATAGGTACTAGCCGACCCTGCACAGAGCATCTGTGCACTCTTTGGGGCCGACTGTTCCCCCCTCCCTCTCCCTCCTGCCCCAGTCTCTCTTGCTCTCCCCCACTTCCATTCCTCCCCCCCAGCACGTGCACAGAGCCTCATCAGGTGGTGGGCGACCAAAAAGGGAGCCGCTGCTATTCCTCCTGCCGGGCGGCGAACAGGGAAGCCCCGCCACCTGTTTCCCTCCCACCAACAGCCTCTAACAGCCTCCCTTCCGTTCCCCACCACCACCTGCACAGGGCCTCACCGGGCAGCCAAAAAGGGCCCCGCCACTGCCTTCCTCCTCCAGGGCAGTGAACAAGGAAGCCCCACTGCCTGTTTCCCTCCTGCCAACGGCCTCCCTTCCATTCCTCCCCCCGCACCTGCACAGAGCCTCACTGGGTGGTCAAAAAGGGCGCTGGTGCCGTCTTCCTCCTTTAGGGCGGCAAATAGGGAAGCCCCGCCATGCTTTTCCCTCCCACCAATGGCCTCCCTTCCGTTCCTCCCCCTACACACCTGCACAGAGCCTCACCAGGCGGCGAAAAAGGGCCCTGCCACCAGCATTCCTCCTCCAGGGCAGTGAACAGAGAAGCCCCACTGCCCGTTTCCCTCCCACCAACAGCCTCCAATGGCCTCCCTTCCATTCCTCCCCCTACACACCTGCACAGAGCCTCACCAGGTGGCCAAAAAGGGCCCCGCCGGTTCTCCTCCAGGGTGGCAAAAAAGGAAGCCCTGCCATCCGTTTCCCTCCCACCGTGGCCTCCAACAGGCACCAGGGCTGTGCCCCGCCACCCATTTCTTTCCCACCCCAGGCTGCAACAGGCATTCCCCACTCACTCCCACCAGCGCCGCCCAGGCCAGGGCCAGTCCATCCCACTGCTTCCTGCCTCCCACCTCCTCCCAGCCCAGGCCACCGCCGCCACCTCACGGCGGCCGGACCAACCAGCGCCCAGCCAATCAGGCACCCCCGCTGGCCACCCGGAGCTCAGCCAATCAGGTGCCTCCTTCCTTCCACATCCCTTGGCATGGCTGGCTAAGAGAATCTATCTATCTATATTATTATTTCTCCAAGACGGGCCATGCATGGCAACGTGGTAGGAAGGAGGCGATTGGCTGAGTTTGCAAGCAGAAGCACCTGATTGGGCAGTGGGGATTCCATATGCAGAGTTTGCAAACAGAAGCACCTGATTGGGCAGTGGGGATTCCCTATGCAGATAAGGAGGAGGGGCCTGTGATGGTTAAGGTCAGTTGGAATGCAGCTGTTACTGGTTGGAAGATGTTCTGGATATAAAAGGATAGCAGGCAGGTCTGCAAAAAGAGGGTCGTGAGGGAGGAAAGAGCCCCTTCAGGAGAAGGAGGATGCCGTTGTGTAAATGAACAAAATCTGTTAACTCAGGGAGGGAGGGAGGCAGAAAAAACATGAAGGAAGGGGGAAGAAAGAGTGGAGAAGAGCGAGTGGAGGAGAGAGAAAGAGAAAAAGAAGGGGGGGGGAGAGAGAGACAGAAGGAAGGGCAAAGGATGGGCCTGAGCCTGTCAGCAGCCTGACAAGGGAATGAGTGGCCATGGCGGCACTGGCAGCAAGGAAGGGTCCAGGCAACCACTGCTGCTTTTTGGGGCTACCGAGGTCATTGTCAGAGGGAGGCAGTCAGGCAAGGGATGGGCCTGGGCCTGTCAGCAGCCTGAGGGGAACGAGTGGCCATGGTGGTGGCAGCAGCGAGGAACAGCCCGGTCAACCACTGCTGCTGCTCCTGAAGGGAGGAGCAGCAGCGGGGATCGGGTGAGGGTGGGGAGGTCTCTGGGGATCGGGGGCTGCAGCTTGGCCAATAGGCGCCAGCAATGCTGCAGCCATGACCAAGAAGGGTGAGGAGGATGGAAGCAACGGGATGGAGGAGGAGCAGGAATGCAGACCAGGTGAGGGTGGGGAGATCTCTGAGGTGAGGGGAGCAATCAAGTACTAACACGCAGATGCTCTAGAGCGTGCAAGAGTTCCAGCATTGAAGCGGAGAGAAATAATGGCGGCAGTTAGGCCAGGAAGAGAAGGCGGTGGTGGGGAGAAATGATGGCAGCAGTTGGGATGCAGAAATGAAAGGCTGGCAGGCAAAGCCCCGGCAGGCGAAGCCCCAACGGCCAAAAGAGGTGGGTGGACGGCGGGCAAATCCCTACCAGCCAGGAGGAGGTGGGAGGTGGCGGCAGGATGGCCTGGCCCTGGCCCGCCCAATTGGTAGAGCTGTGGGGAGAGAGAGCTGGGGGGGGGGAGCAAGCGAGCGCGCTGTGAGGGGAGAGCGAGCGCGCTGTGAGGGGGGAGTGAGCACGCTGTGGGGGGAGAGCGAGCGAGGGAGCTGCGGGGGGAGCAAGCGAGGGAGCTGCAGGGGAGAGAGAGCGAGGAAGGTGCGGGGGAGTGTCAGCGAGCATGCTGCGGGGGGAGAGCAAGCATACTGCGGGGAGAGCGAGTGCGCTCTGGGGGCACAGTGAGTGAGGGAGCTTGGGGGGGAGAGCGAGTGAGGGAGCTGTGTGGGGGAGAGCGAGCGAGGGAGCTGCGGGGGGTGAGTGAGCGAGGGAGCTGCAGGCGAGAGCAAGCGAGGGAGCTGCTGGGGGAGAGTGAGCGAGCACGCTGCGGGGGGAGAGCGAGCACGCTGCGGGGGGAGAGCAAGCAAGCACGCTGCGGGGGGACAGTGAGTGAGGGAGCTGTGGGGGGAAAGCGAGCGAGCGAGCTCCTGGGGGAGAGCGAGCGAGCGAGCTCCTGGGGGAGAGCGAGTGTGGGAGCTGTGTGGGGAAGAGCGAGCGAGGGAGCTGCTGGGGGGAGAGAGAGCGAGGGAGCTGCGGCGGGAGAGCGAGCGAGGGAGGTGCATGGGCGAGAGCGAGCGAGGGAGCTGCTGGGGGAGAATGAGCGAGGGAGGTGCGGGGGGAGAGCGAGCGAGGAGGTGTGAGGGGAGAGCGAGCGAGAGGGCTGCAGGGGGGATGCCACAGGCTCAGTGCACAACTGCACAGATGCTCTGTGTGGGGTCAGCTAGTTAATTATAAAGATTCATAGTAATATACAGCTATCTATAAAAGTAAAGGCATGTAAAAAGTATAAAATATTTAGCATATAAGGCAAAATAGCTAAAATGTGCAGTAAAACAACTAACTAAAGTAGGGCAATCAAGTAAAATAGTCATTAGTTAAAAATCTGCTACACGAGTTATGGGCTGGCAGTCAGGGTCCAGCGGATCCTGCATGCTGCCATGCAGATCCTGGCAGCATTGTATGTGAAGGTACAATTTTCCTCTGAGAGCAACATCTTTGTGTAGTCTTGACTAGTGCGACCAGGGTGTCTGAGGAGTAGAGGGAGTGTGAGCCTGTTTCGGCTGTCCTTATAAAAGTGGCAAGAGAGGAGTACATGTTCAATGATTTCCATCTCCCCTGAGTCACAGGGGCAAAGCTCCTCCGTGAGTGGGATTTTCCTGTACTTTCCTTCCAGAACAGCAGAAGGAAGGGCATGACAACATGTCAAATAGGCAGAGGGGGAGACAGTGAATCTTAGACTATTCGAGGCTAGGAAGCCAGGTGCCCTACTTAGATCCACTTCTGTTTAATGGCCAGTTTCACCTTGTCACAGCCCACAGCAAGCAGAAGGGGTGGGGAGAAGCCCAGTAATGCCACTTTGTCATAGACTGCCTGTTTCCAAGAGGATTGGAAACTGTCCTTCAGGGTTAGCGAGGCCAGGCTGTGTGGGCAAAGGGCTAGTTTGAGACAGTGGTTGAGAACAGTTATCCAAACTTTGGCCTCCACTACCAGTTTCCAAATATAGAGTGGCAATGGAGACACAGCACAGCACTTGTAAGGCCGCTCTTAGGAATTTAGATTGGACACGTTCCAGTGCCGCAGGATTGGAGGGTGATCCTGGGTGGGCAACATATAGTAATTGTGCCAGCGGCTTGGCCTCATATAGTTTGACACCTGCAGGTACATAATGGCCGCCTCAAGTCCGAAGGAACCTCAAGATGGCAGCGGAGCTCCTCTGTGCCGCTAGAGCAACATGGTCACAGTGGACCTTTCTTGAGCCAGAGGCATGGGGGACCACCCTCGAGTATGTAAAGCAGGCGACCTGCTCAGTTCTGTGTCTGAGAAGAATATTCCAATAGCAGGTCTTAGGTCTTCTGGCGAAGGCTATGACCTTAGTTTTTTGGTAGTATATTTCAGGTTGTTCACTCTCGCAGTACTGTGACAATGTCACCAGCACCCTTCTAAAGCTCATAGGGGTCCTCGAAAGGATTTCAGCATCGTCTGCATAAAGTTCAGAGATCTTGTTAGAAAGCTTTCCTTGTTTTTCTGTGTATTTCCATCCTCAAGGTTAGGAGTGTGCACGGTTCGGTCCGGCAACATTCCATAGAACGCCGGACCGATCCGGAGGTCCGGCGGTCCGGCACAGGGGGGGCCTGTTGCTTTAAGCGGGGGGGGTGGTACTTACCCCCCCCCCGCCGCTCTTCCCCCTCCGGCGCTGTTCCGATCAAGGAATCTTCTTGGGGCGGCAGAGTTCCTCTCTGCCGCCCCTGCCTGCCCCTGTCATTGTCTTAAAATGCCTCCAATGCTGCCCTCGTCGTTCCTAAAGCCCACAGACGAGCGCTAGCGGCGCGCATGCGCCCTGCGCGCCGCGCACTCATCTCTGACGCTGCCGCGCGCGCCGTGACGTATGCGGCGCCGCATACGTCACAGCGCGCGCAGCAGCGTCAGAGACGAGCGCGCGGCGCGCAGGGCGCATGCGCGCCGCTAGCGCTCGTCTGTGGGCTTTAGGAACGACGAGGGCAGCATTGGAGGCATTTTAAGACAACGACAGGGGCAGGCAGGGGCGGCAGAGAGGAACTCTGCCGCCCCAAGAAGATTCCTTGATCGGAACAGCGCCGGAGGGGGAAGAGCGGCGGGGGGGGTAAGTACTACCACCCCCCCGCTTAAAGCGACAGGCCCCCCCTGTGCCGGTCCAGGGGGCCTCTGAATCTTGCACACCCCTACTCAAGGTCTTTACAGATGTCATTGTAGTATGGCTCCTTGTCTCTTCTAACAGCTTTCTGAAATTCCCTATTATGTTCCTTCCTGAAGTCTTTATCTTTCTTGACTTTGGCTTCTCTCCTCTTCTTGGCAATTTCCACCATCTGTTCTGACATCCATTTTGCTTTTTTCTGTTTCTTGGTCTTTGGCAGTCTCTTTTCACATTTGTCCTTAACAACTTCTTTGATTTCATTCCACAGTTCCTCTGGTTCCCGATCAATGCGGTTCAGAACTTCAAAGTGGCTCCTGATGTTTTCCTTGAAAATGGTGAGTACATTCTCAAGATCATATTGTGGAAACTGGATAGCTTTATTTTTCCGCTGTAGCTTGACTTGGAACTTGCACATGAGCAGTTCGTGATCTGTTCCACATTCAGGCCCCGGCCACATCGTTGCTGTTATAACTGAGGTATTCTACCTCCTTGCACCAATAATATAATCAATTTGATTTCTGTGATCTGCATCTGGTGATGTCCGTATGTATACTGTAGGTGCCACTACAGTATACGTACTGTATACATATTGTTTGAGGAATGTGTAGGTGCCACTACAGTATACATACTGTTTGAGGAATGTGTTAGCAATGAAGAGATTGGATTGGCAAAAACTAATAAGTCAGTCTCCTGCTTCATTTCTATTTCCTAGGCCATACAGTCCAACCATGTTTTCCTTCTTACCATTTCCAACTTTGGCATTCAAGTCTCCAACCAACAGCAGCACATATTGCTTGCATGTTCTTTCAATTTCAGACTGGAGGTGAGCATAAAACTCATTAGCTTTCTCTTCTTCTGCATAAGTCGTTGCAGCACAGACTTGAAAAACTGTCATGTTAAAGTTCCACTATATTCCACTGAATATAGCAGAATTTATTTCTGAATAAACACGCATAGGGTTGCACTGCAAGACTGAATTCATAAACAGACTTACAAGAAAGTAAGGCCCATTGTACACAGTGGGACTTACTTCGGGGGGTGGGGGAGAGATTGCCCTGCACCGTGAGGGTCTGAGCACCCAGTCAGTATTAAAGTTAGAGTGCTTTATATGAGTCTGTGAGGGCTTCCTAATTATGGCTTATTAGACTATGCTTTGATATTTACAGATAATGAGCCGGGTCTCACGATTAGTGAGACCCGGTTTCAGGAGCTCAGCGGGGAGAGTGGGCTAAGCCCACTCTCCCCACACACGAGCAGGGCGGGAGCCCTGGGCAGCTGGATCAGCTGCTCACACGATTGCCGGCTCCGTGATGGAGCCGGTGGGGGCTTGGGGGAGCAGGGGCCAATCGGCCCCTGGAAGCTCCAGCATCCCCTGCACAAGCACGCAGGGCATGCTGGCAAGACCCTGGAGTGGGAGGCGGCTTTTCGCCTCCCCTCCGGGGGTCTCCTCATGAGTAGCCGTGCCGCAGAGCCGTGCCACAGCTACTCACGATTTTAAAAACCCGGGTTTGCGGAACACTCACTCCGCAAACCCGATTTTAGGGGAGGGGTACTTAGGCGGGTTAACCGCCGGGGAGCCACCGGGCTTGCCTGAGAGACTGGTGGCTCCCACGATCAGGCAAAATCGGGCTACGCTCCCCTAGCCCAATTTTGCCTGATCGTGAGAATAGCCCCACTCACTGATTAATCACATCCTATTGTATATGGGAGGTAGAGTTGCATGGCAGGAAACATTATACAGATCTGTAGTATCTACATCTAAGCAAATTCGTTATCTTGCCGGTATGGAAATCATGTATTTTGAAATTCAGGTTAATGGAAATTGCTATCTACTCATGTTCGATAGTTACAAGTGGTTTCAGTATTGATGTATTTCTATTAATCTTCTCTTTTTTGAACTGTCAAAGATCTTTCTATTTTTTAAAAATAAGGTAGCCCTGTCCCAATGAACCAGATCTTCAAACTTTAGATACAAACTTCTGATGCTTAGCAGGTCAGTTTATTCACCAT
This sequence comes from Hemicordylus capensis, assembly GCF_027244095.1. Lineage (NCBI taxonomy): Eukaryota > Metazoa > Chordata > Lepidosauria > Squamata > Cordylidae > Hemicordylus > Hemicordylus capensis. Next base: position 250,519,422 of record NC_069657.1, read on the forward strand.
ATGGTGTAGTATCCCGTGTAAAAATTAAATTTGAATATTGTTGTAAGAAGGAATAAAATTTCCCAAAAGATATAAGATCATGTGGAACAGAGGCATATGGTGTTTAGTTTTCATTTGGCTCCTTCACCCTGTGCAGATGCAAAGCAGAAGGAATTTACTTGGTTTTCCTCTCTTTGCAGCAGGGCCAGTTTAAACATAGTGCCATTGCAGGGGGTACCACAGCATTTGGCAGTGGGGGCGGGGCTCGTGCTGGGCTGGGCTGGGATCTGTGCAGAATAGCAGCAGGAGGGGAGGGGGAGAGAGAGAGAGTTTCCAACCTTACTCTCACAAGACTGGTTTTCAGACAGGTTAGCCCTCCAATACTGAGAGGGGAGGAGCAGCAGGAGCCATGGGACACCCGAGGATGATACCAGCCATGAAGAGCTGCAGGACCTGGCAATTTCTCCATGCAAAGCATGGGCTCTATCCCATAAGCCAGCGTGGTGTAGTGCTTAGAGTGCTGGACTAGGACTGGGGAGACCAGAGTTCAAATCCCCATTCAGCCATGAAACTAGCTGGGTGACTCTGGGCCAGTCATTTCTCTCTCAGCCTAACCTACTTCACAGGGTTGTTATGAGGAGAAACTCAAGTATGTAGTACACTGCTCTGGGCTCCTTGGAGGGAGAGCGGGATATAATAATAATAATAATAAGAAGAAGAAGCCAAGTCAAGCCAATCTTTATTACAGCCAAAGGCTAGCAACTGTCCCATCTTTTTTCCCTGGACATAGAAAGTTGCCTTGTACTGAGTGAGGACTTTTCTCCACCTAGTCCAATATTGGCTACCCTGGCTGGCAGGAGTCTCAAAACTCCTCCCCAGCTTTGCTACCCAAGAACCTTGCAGCTAGAAACTGAATCTAGGACCTTCTGAATGCAAAGTGTATGTTCTACACACTGAATTCCTTAGATTAATGATTCACAGTGTAAAGAAATCCTTCGTGTTCTCCATCCTAAATCTCCTACCAATCAGCTTCATTGGATGACCCCTGCAGTGAAATGAGTCTAATAAAAACTAGGAAAGAAGTTGCTTGGAGGCTGGTGTTAGTTCTTTTATTTGTTCTGATTGTTGCCAACTTAGCTGAGGATCAAAGTGCCGACAACCTCCCCACTCTTTAGCCTAAAGGAAATTAGCTGTACATAGGGCCCCCCCAACCTAATTTTGCAGTAGGCCCCGAAACTTCTAGCACCAGCCTTGCTTTGCGGTGTAGATTTTTAAGGGCACAATTCTGTTTTATGAATAGAAAGTGTATTATACGTTTTAAGTTGAAGGCTTTAGAGATACCATACTTTAGTCCAGAGATCTAAAAACCATATCAAATCAATATTGTATCATAGGGGAAGGAAAACATTAAAATGCACATTTCAGTGTTTATACAGATGGTCATCATACGCGTCCAACTTTTACAACAGCTTTAGATGTTAATATTTCTTAATAAATATTTCATTATTGTGTCTGTACATATGTGAAGGTAAAGCCTACATATTTTTGCATTTTTGAGATATGCTATTAAAATGAGAGGGGGAAAGATCCTCGTGATCACTCAGTATATTATTTCTCTTCACACATATCACTGTAAAAAAATTTAAAAGCCCCTATACCCATGAGGCTTAAACTGGAGGAATTGTGAATCTTTTTTATATTTACAGTGGTTCAGCTCAGCTGGTAGATACTGACCATGCTCCCAGACTGATGCTCCTGGGGCTTTCTGGCATCAACACTAAACCATAAACACCAGATGCACTATAGCTTAGCAAAATGAAAATCGAATCCCAACAGTTTTCATATTTGGCATTTCAGAAATGCATTAGTTCACATAAGCACAGCCAAGGCAGTGGTTTGGTGTTCCATCAGAATCACTGTTGCAAGGCTACTTAATTTGCTGATTTAGAGATAGCTAGCCCTCCCACTGGGTGGGCAGCTTGTGATACAGCCCAAGCTGTTCTGACCGTCCCTTAGAACCAATAGAATAGATGGCTAGAAATTAAAAGGGAGAGCCAGGAAGCTAGTCCAGGCCCACTTTTCACAATGTTTATTTAGAGCTGGCTCCAAATTTATACCTCATCAAGATTTATAGATTGTTATGTATATAAACTGTAACTCGGACTTGCATGAGAATCTGATAAGAGTCACAGCAACTGTGATATTACATGTCTCAAATTTCAGATTTTTAAAGAATGGACACTTTTTATTGGTTAAATGAGTTACTGATGTGCTGGTCAAAACAGACTTCTACAGTTTGGTACAAATATACAGCGTTTCTTGATTTCAGTCTTAACATTTTTCTTGCAGTACATGGAACAATAACTGTGGAGGAACATTGGAATGCAAAACCAACATAGATTTTATTAAAATCTATGAGCCTCTGGATGGGGCAGTTTATAAATGTAATAAATAAATAAATAATCTGTGGGTGGGACTCTAATCGGGGGGGGGGGGGGCATGACTGAGACTTTTAAAGTTATACATGGTGTTGAGAAAGTGGACAGAGAAGATTTTTCTCCTCTCACAACTCTAGAACCAAAGGTCATCCAATGAAGCTGACGAGAAGGAGAATTACTGTCTTTACCTGAATCCAAGACTAGGTTTTTTCCAAGTTTTTTGATATTATTGATATTGATATTAAATCAGGAGGTAGTGTCATCTGAAATTCAGAGCCATCTTCAATTCAGGTAAATACAGTAGGACAGACAAAAGGAAGTACCTCTTCACACAGTGCGTAATTAATCCCTGGAATTTGTTGCCGCAAGATGTGATGATAGCCACTAGCGTAGTTGGTTTTTTAAAGGGTTTAGACACATTAATGGAAGACAAGTATATCAATGACTACAGTAGCGGTGCTGGTGATGACTTTATGCTATCTCCAGGTTCAAAGTTCAGGGGAGTAACTGCAAGAGAGGGAAACGCCTTCATCTTCTGTTTGTGGGGTTTCCAGAAGCTCTGCTTGGCCACTGTGCAAAACAGGATGCTGGACAGGATAAGTCTTTGTTCTGATATAGCAGAACTGCACTTGGAGGTTGTTCTAGTGTTTCTGTAAATGGATTGAGGAATTAGCATGACATGCTATTGGCCAGAATAATGTTAGAGAAGTGTTCTTGGCTCACAGTAAACAGCACAATCCTCAAAGCACTCCACCAGTGTTAAGAACTTGTGAAGTGAATTGGGTTAATGCCAGCAGAGCGTTGTGAAGATCAGGCCATTAGACAATCTTCTCTTTATGTCAGTAGCACTTTAACACCCACTGAATGTTTTGTCTGGCTCAGAAGAATTAGTACTACTGATTAGGTCTATTTGGAGCCTCTGTGTGTACTCTGATTTGTTGTACATAATACCCAAGTGTCATCCAACACATGCTACTTATCATGGTGTTGGCAAGCTAAAGGTCCCATCTTGCTTTAACTGAACTCAGTATTGACTAATGGGAGCTGGTGTAAAAGAGTATTCATTCCAGCCTTACTGTATAGTTAATACAGGTACAGCCCTGACTTTGAATTAACTGTCCCTCTAGATGGCCTTTTGAGCTGCTTTTGACAGGGTGCTTGCAGAGCTTTTTGCATTTTTGTGATTTTTTTTGTTTTGTTACTGCTTACAGCATTAAGAGCTATATCAATGTGAAGCATTATTATTCTAATTCTAGTGTCATACAGACTCTGCAAGAATCAAAGATACGGAAACCATTTGGGTTGGAATTCACAAATAGCTCTCTTAGTATTCAAGTTTCCCCCTGTGCCATGAATTATGCAAAATGCATCCTGGAATCTAAGTCTTGAAGGGTTGTATTTAACTGCCGCCATGTTTCTGAGATTTGCTAGCACATTTAGGGCCTTTAAATACTTTCCTCCTACATCACAGAACCTTATGAAGCTCTAGGATGGAGTACCACTGACTGACACTTTGTTGTTCATGAAGAAATTGAGGAGGCTGCAGCCCATCTTTCTCTATGCTGCTGTTCTCTGTACAGAAAATCATTCTGCAGACTGCAGAGAAGAAGCACAGTTTGTGTTAAGATCTCATTGTAAAGCACTGTTTAAAAACTCGATATGCTATCAGCTATTTAAGGACTACACACAATTGCATGCATTGCCTTCTTTGTCCCAGCCTTAAGGCAGAAGTCATTAGAATTACCATTTTACAGGAAGGAGACTGAGGCTGAGACAGAAATGTCTTCAAACAGGCTAAATTACTCTAGTCTCCTAGGTCCAAATCTTAAAACTGTCTAAGCCACATTAGACAATGTTATTTCTCTGGGGCTTTATGCAAGTGCAAAAAAAAAAAAAAAAACCTTGAAAGAAGGGAATACTTATCCTTCTAATTTCCTGCAACTGCTAAAAAGCAACATGGTAACAAGTGCATTACATTTCCCATTTATCTAGGTCCTCACTGGCTCTATATCTGACCATTGAAATAAATGAGTTAGCAACATTTACTGTAAACTCAGTACATAGATCCAGCTGACCTGCACTGAGGCCAAGTGTTTAAAAGGCGCCCTTTCTCCCATAAGCAAGCTGAAGTCACATATTTCTCTTAAACTGTGTTCATATCAAATAGACCAATATGGTTTGGATTTCCTTGTATTAAATACGTGTGTGTGTGTGTGTGTGTGTGTGTGTGTGTACACACACCTCTGTGTGTGTATCAGCTCTTCCTTTTCCACAAGTAACATCCTTTACAGGCTATGGGTGAATTCTTACATTCAGTTTATGTAACCATACATGATGAGTGATAGGGTTACCCTGACTGCCTCATGTGAGGTGTCATGCCCTGAAGTTACCAAAGTATTGTTACCAAAGTATACTTGTATTCAAGCTGCAGCTCTCATGGGGAAAACATAATGGCCCCCAGCCAACAATGGGTTTAAACATGCATAAATCTATGTTGGATTGTGGCCAATATCCCAAGATCTTACTAAAGCCAGCTTAATACAGAATGCAAGCAATGGGCAAAGCCCTTTTACTCATATAAATGTTCCACATGTTTAAATGCCCCACTAGTGCACCGACCCAGTCACATATAGTTTTAGCATGCCAGTAATACACCCACCCACCTAGACCGTCAGTCACTAGCATGCTAATATTACATGCAACTGGTCTAGCACACATAATAAGCACAGTTAAATGCAGCTGGGCACGTGTTGCATGAATAGGGGCCATTGTCCTGTACAAAAAAAAGACTCCTGACTCCTGGGTTGATTATAATAGACATTTATTAATGAGAAAGCAAAGGGCACAACCAATAAATGTATGCAACTTCTATTTTGTTAACAATAGAAACACAGGAGAAACATATCTATCCCCTTTTTGCACTTGCTGAATCAGAGGAAAATCTATATTTCCTTTCTGAGGGGGTGGGACTTAGGAGTTGCCCATGTAATCCATAGCCCTGTGTGTTTGCCCTCTCTCTTTTCCCCCCTCTCCACTAGAACTGTTGACAGACTATTGAGTTTCAAAAGAACTCTCTCTCCCTCTTTGACCTTACTGCTAGATCTTGGCTGCCTTATTGAACAGTTGAATACACAGTTCCAGGGCCTACATTGCAACAGTTTGGTTGGCTCGCAAACCTTACAGGCTGCAACAGGAATCTAATGAGGAACACACACTAGGTCCGTGGACAGTATTACTCATGCCAGAACAAAATGCTGTTGTAAAGTAGATTCTTTCTGTACAACATCCAGATGGGAGTTGTGAGGACGGGTAATGTGGTTTCTTGCATTCTTTTAAGATGTCAGGAATGGATGTCTGTGTAAACAGATTCTGATCTTTTGAACCTGATTCATCCAAAATTATTTAATTGGCAGTTGAAGCTGCAACAAAGGAAGAAAAAGTCCAAAACAGAATGTAAGGAATAGGATACATTCTCAGTTTGAAAGAAATTCTCACTTTCCATTTTGCTCTCTAACCTTCTACCCCAACTTACTCCACTTGGGCAATTACCAGCCACTGGGGTAGCTTAAAACTGTTTAGAATAACCTTCAATGCTGCCAAATTAACAGTCAGTGAATGTGTGGGGGGACATGGTGCTACCATATACAGTTCAACATGTACACTGCAGCTGAGAAGAAAACATCTGTATATGGTATAAAGGGCTTCTACTATTTGTGGGCTGCAAAAACAGAAGGAGATCTTAACAAATGCAATATCTAAGTTTGTATTGTTGAATGTCATAGTTACTGTGAAATTCAGCCTGTGTTGTGAACTATATTGTGAACTTCACAGAAACTATGTTTTACTGTTTCTGTGAAATCCAGCCTCAGGGTGTGGCAATTCAGTAGATGGCAAGGAGTTGTTCTGGTTGCATTAGAGTTCAGAACAGAAGTAAAGAGAAACATGAGGCAGCATTCAAACTAACATTCCATCAGCAAAAGCTCCTTCTGTGAATGGAAGGTGGGTTGTACTAGTGCAAGAGGTCCATTGTCCATATGTGAGTGGAAGGGTCCTTGAGTGAGTGCACACTGTTTCTGTTCATAGATGGAGTTTCCACTGACAGAGCACTACTTTGGATGCTGCCCATGGCAATCTTTTATATTAGCAATGCTTGAGATTAATTTTAGATCTCAACAACAATAAAAATTGGATACAGTGGATATTGAAAATAATCACCCCCTTCGATAGACCTTAAATTCTGGTTCCCTTACATCCTGAAATGAAAACACAAAGAAAATTCCCTTCACCAGCTGTACTTATCCAATGCAACCTATAACATCCAACTGAAAAACATCATAATTACAGTCCAGAAAAAGTGTCAGAAATAAAAAACAAGAATTACTGAGATTGAAAAAGGATCACCCCCCCCCAATGTCAATATTCTGTTGAACCACCTTTTGCTTTAATAACAGCCTTGAGTCTGTTGGGATACTTCTCTATCAACCTTGCACATCTAGACAGAGCAATATTTGCCCACTCCTCCATACAGAACTGTTCAAGTTCGGTCACATTGGATGGTAGGTGTTGGTGGACTGCTATCTTCAAATCTCCCCACAGATTTTCGATGGGATTTAGGTCTGGGCTCTGACTGGGCCACATGAGGACGTTCACTTTTTTCTCCTTCAGCCACTGTGTGGTCAATTTTGCTGTGTGCTTCGGATCGTTGTCATGTTGAAAGGTGAATCTTCTGCCCATCCTCAACTGTCTGGCAGAGGGTAGCAGGTTTTCTTCCAGAATCTGACGGTATTTTGCCCCATCCATTTTTTCTTCTACCCTAACGAGAGCCCCAGTCCCTGAGGCAGAGAAACACCCCCAAAACAGGATGCTGCCACCTCCATGCTTCACTGTAGGTGTGGTGTGTTGTGGAAAAAATGTGGCTTGTTCGGGAGGGTCGGAAGGAGAAAGCCACTTCTCAAGAAAGGCCACATTAAAGCTCATTTGAGCTTTGCCAGAAGGCACCTTGAAGATTCTGATGCCAAATGGAAAAAGGTCTTATGGTCAGATGAGACCAAGATTGAACTATTTGGCCTCAACACCAAACAGTACACCTGGCGTAAATCCAACGCAGCTCACCATCCACAATACACACATGGATGGTGAGTTGCGTTGGATTTACGCCAGGCGTACAGATTTGAAGATAGCAGTCCACCAACACCTACCATCCAATGTGACCGAACTTGAACAGTTCTGTATGGAGGAGTGGGCAAATATTGCTCCGTCTAGATGTGCAAGGTTGATAGAGAAGTATCCCAACAGACTCAAGGCTGCTATTAAAGCAAAAGGTGGTTCAACAGAACATTGACATTGGGGGGGGGGTGATCCTTTTTCAATCTCAGTAATTCTTGTTTTTTATTTCTGACACTTTTTCTGGACTGTAATTGTGATGTTTTTCAGTTGGATGTTATAGGTTGCATTGGATAAGTACAGCTGGTGAAGGGAATTTTCTTTGTGTTTTCATTTCAGGATGTAAGGGAACCAGAATTTAAGGTCTATCGAAGGGGGTGATTTTTTTCAATACCCACTGTATTACTACCTAGTGATTAGAGGGCATGTGACAACCAAATCAAGTCCTTTCTTAATTGGCAGCAGACTGTTACAAACTGCAGGCTCTAGGGGTTTCTACCAGGTCCCACTTTGTCTCCATTCCCCACATTTTGCTTAACATATAACCTGATAATAAGAAGGACTCAGTAGGTGGCACAGTATTGTAATATTATAGTTGCTGCTAATAAAGGTGCTACTTTACTTTGTTCTTTGTTTTTTTTCCTAATTGTTAAAATGGATACCAAGTGATTCACAAAAATAATACCATGTTGTTTTTTTCTCCTTGCATGTTTATTTGTCTAACCTTTTACAAAGCTATCTAAGATAGTGGCCACCATCATGTCTTGTGACTCCATACCCAGGCATTTAAATGGGTTGGTTGGAGTACTGTCTGAACCTGCCATTGGTCTAAGCCAGTTCTCAGCATTCTGTCCAATTATAACATGTCCTGTATGCACTAAGAGTCCTTATATACCAGGGGTAGTCCCTAGTTTCTGGTCCCTGTCCTGGTAAATTATAGCTTCTAATTTGTCCCTATTTTTGCTCTAGGAATAGGAAATTTTGCTTTGGGAATGTTCACAGATTTGCTCACATGCTGGAGATAATCTTCTTTGTATAGGTTTCTCCATGATGCCATTAATCTGAAACATGTGGTTGGACTCATTTGCTGAAGTGCTCTGCTTTGCATGGATTCTGTGTTCCTTCTTGGTTGACTTGTGCTGACTTGATAAATGTGTGTACATGAACATTAAGGCTTTAGCAATAAAGAGTTGGATAAGCAATTAAGAGCCTACCATTTCACATACTTATGGAGTAGTGGTCTCTGTCATTGAAACTAGGTGTTATTACAAGCACACATCTATCTTCAGATATATTTATTTATTTATATTTATTCAATTTCTATACCGCCCTTCCAAAAATGGCTCAGGGCGGTTTACACAGAGAAATAACAAATAAATAAGACGGATTCCTGTCCCCAAAGGGCTCACAGTCTAAAAGAAACATAAGATAGACACCAGCAACAGTCACTGGAAATACTGTGCTGGGGGTGAATAAGGCCAGTTACTCTCTCCCTGCTAAATAAAGAGAATCACCATGATAAAAGGTGCCTCTTTGCCAGGTTAGCAGGGGTTGAAGTGATAGAAGGTTTAGTAATCCAGAGAAATGTACCACTGCTATAATTATTATTTTTTAAATTTATATACCACCTGACTCCAAAAGCTGTAGGCCATTCACAAATTATTTATTTATTGATTTGATTTGATTTGTATACCGCCCTTCCAAAATGGCTCAAAATTATAACTTTGTATCCTGGATATAGAAATTTTAGAGTAATATAACTGTAATAATATTATTTTAAGGCACTGCTTTTAAAAAGGTTGGGTGGCCAGCATTACAAATCATAGGGAGAAAATCTTCCCAGGTTCAACACTTGCCTCTCCAGACACAAGAATGTATGTGAGGGTGTGTTTGTCTGGCATGATCTTGATCCCCATGTATATAGATTCACTGTATCAACTACTTGAATCACTAAAGAGGACTTATCTGTGTACACTCTATCCGTTTGCAGATTTTCTCTTCCCCCATTTAATTATGTTTATTTTTGTCTCTTCTATGTTTGTTCTGATGAACTTTCTCATTGGGTTTTCCTGTTGGACCTTTTGACTGCCTTATAACCATCCCCAAAACAAAGAAAATATATTTTATTTCTGAAGTTTTGATCTGGCCACACCGCATTCCACACCACATTCCAGACCTTTCCCTTCCTGAACTTAAGAAGACTGTTTTTGTCTTAAAAATTAATAACGGCGTCTGAGGTGCTGTTGAGTCAATGCTGGAGGAAGGTACCTGCTTTGATTTGATATATGAGTTTTAGGCTTGAAGACTGGAATAGTAACACAGTACTATCAAGCTCAAGATAGTACAAAATCTTTCATCATGTCCAGTCATGCACCAAGCTGACATTTATGACAATCATTCCCAAACACCTTATTACTTGCACGAGTTTCACTTTGACTTAACACAGGGCATCTTAACTTTGTTCTAATTGACAGGGTGTTGAGTGTTTCAAACTTAAATGTTGATTATAACAAAAGCAATTAGGGTATAGGGTTTTTGTTTTTAGATCCCCAGCTAATATGAACAGGGAAATAATATGAATAGTGTCGTGATGATGCCTAGTAAGACAGAAGGAAGAGTTATGTTGATTTTATCTCTACATGGCACCAAGTTTGTTGCAGGTCAGGAGGCTGCTTGTGTGTAGAGGAGTCTTGTGGTGCTTTAAAGACTTAACACATTAATTTTAGCACAAGCTTTTGTGGAATAGAGCCTACTTCATCAGATGCATGAAATATTATCCTGAGTTAGCAAGTGTGTATGTATGTGTGTGTGACACAACAAGAACAAAACCCTATATAGATTCAACAAAATACCAATTCATCACAAAAAGAATCCAAATGTGTATGTGTATGTATAACATGTATATAAGGCTATCACTATATTTAAGCCATTTAGATTGGAACTAACATAGAAAGCTGAAGGGAACAGTTAGTAGGAACCCTATCCTTAGACTGGATGGAGGTGAATGATATATAGAAAGTACTACATGTAATTCTTTGGGGAAACATACTTTTGGAAAAATAATAGACTACTATGGTGATATTAAGATGAACATTGGCCTGCATCTAGGTTCACTGTTTCTGCCTCTGATTATATTGTGTTCTTGAACTATTACAATTTAGTTTACTTTTTTGTTATATGTGGTGATTTATGTTATACTTACGGCATTAGCCTGGTAGCCTTATATACATGTTTTGCGCTCTAGTGATATCGCTTGCCACTGAAGAAGACTCATTCTTGGGTTGAAACACGTTTGGCAGCTGATAGCAATCCTTACCCATAAAAGCCTTGGGCGTGCGTCCGTGCCGCCCGTGTCTTTTTCGCCCGTTCTGGGCATGCGCGGAGATGGGCGGCCATGTTGGACCCGGCCGCCGGTGGGCGACTGGCCCCGATGGCGGCGGCCGCCGCCACGGGAGACCAGAAGGAGCAGAAGCGGCGGGCGGAGAGTGCGGCCGAGGCGGCGGCGGAGCCGCGGCCTCGGCCAAAGGAGTGCGGGCCAAGGAGGCGGTGGCCGTGGCTGGGCGACTGGCTCCGATGGCGGCGGCCGCCGCCACAAGAAACGGCGGGCGGAGAGAGCGCCCGAGGCGGCGGCGGAGGTGTCGGCCCAAGGAGTGCGCCCGAGGCGGCAGCGGGAACCGCCCCCCCACTAGAGCCCGTTATTACAACGGGCTTACACATACTAGTATAACATAATACGGATGTTGATGGAACCAGGATATGCTCTCCCCCAAGATTAATTTGGACTTCTCCCATTTTATTGAGGAATTTTTAGAGTATTGAACTTTTTAACCTCTATAGAGACTATGTTATGAGTATGTCACTCACATACACAGATGCGATTTTAATAACTGAGTGCATATAACCCCTTAAACAGGACAGTGCCCCTTAAGAATAGAGTTTTATTGTAATTTGTGTGTGTGTGTGTGTGTGTACATATATATATACACACACACTTTGATTCTTTTTGTATATGTGTAGGTACATACACATGGGTACAGAAAAGGAGAAAAATAAGCAAAAATAGCTAACAATGGGATCAAAGGGCTATGAAATGCAAGGGGTACCATCTGTGTCCATTTTTATGTAAATCCTAAATGTGAAGGATAAATGCAGTGATAATTTACAACAGCCATCACTGTAGCAGAGCAGTCTTCCAGGAGTTTTTCCAAACAGCAGTTGAACACAGCTTCTCTACACTTAGGCTGGGAAGGAATTCATACAAGGGAACCATTTACAGAGACATACGGTGATAGAAGGTGCCGTTCATACAGCCAAAGGCCTTATTCAGCTTTGCTCTCAGCGATTTGCAGTTACTGCACATTATATGCGTCCTGGAAAAGTAGCACTTTGGTGCACTGCTCAAAACAGCTTAACTTTAGGTACTCCCTCCCGCAGTAAAGCCGCCCGTCTGGGAAAGTTCCTGGCTATGCTATGCAATTAATTACTCTATATAGTGAAATGGAAACAATGGTTTCTTATTAGCCAGGGAAACCTTGTGTAGTTATAGTTGTATGTCTGGATTATGTCATCACATGATTGAGCTTACAAGTACTTGAGAAAGGTCTGAGCAAAGTAGTGCTCAATCCTATGAAAATTGATTTTAGGAACTTCCAGAAACACAGTTGATAGCACAGTAGATGTTGTACATGGGAACACTTCAAGGAAAGCAGATTATGCAAATTAGTTTACTGACAAGGTACTGCATGAGAAATTGAGATTACAATAGGCCAATTCACACATGATGTCCAACACTTGTACAATGAGTGCACAGTGTACACAGGTACAATCATTTTCTTAACACAGGTACAGAAGAAAAAGATTGTGAACCCTTTGGGGACAGGGATCCATCTTATTTATTTATTATTTCTCTGTGTAAACCGCCCTGAGCCATTTTTGGAAGGGCGGTATAGAAATCGAATTAATAGTAATAATAATAATAATAATAATAGTAATAAATACAGAAGTACACTTCATATCCATACCATGCATTTGCTGTGTTCTAGAAACACAAGTACAGTCATTCACACAAATGCATGGACGAGTGTATATATTTTATTGTGTTTGTTTATTTTTACTTTTACATTTATATCCTGCTCTTTCTCCAATGAGCCCAGGGTGGTGTACATGGTTATTTTTATCCTCACAAAAAACCTGTGAAGTAGGTTAGGCTGAGAGAGAAGTGACTGGCTCAGAGTCACCCAGTGAGTTTCGTGGCTGAATGGGGATTTGAACTTGGGTCTCCCTGGTCCTAGTCCAACACTCTAACCACTACACTTGTACAGCATAATGTCTGAATCAGGCTACCTTGGTTATGACTTCTGAAGAACTGTGCAGAAAGAGGCTTCCTTACGATCTTGAATGGTTATCTTTCCATTTAACAGCAATTTTGATCTGGAAACAAATTCTTTTCTAATCTCAAATGTGACATTTAGTTACCCTGTGTGTGAAAGCAACACCTGTTTGAGCTGCCTCCCAAATAAAATGTTCCCAGTTTTAAAATAGGGCTACATTATCCAGTCTCATTATGGCTATCCATAATCAGGAGTCAGAATTGGTTGCAACTGAAAAACCTCTGTCCGCACCTCAGGGAAGTCTAGGAAATTTCGGAGCCAGTTCATTTGCTCGCAAGCTACTGTGCTTGTACTCTTTTGTTTTCTGGCTGTCTGAAATAATTCCAGAGCATCAACTGGAATTTCTTTTTTAAAAACCCACTTTCCCCACAACAAAAGCCACCAGAAAGAACTGTCTGATTCAAAGCCAACCATCTATGAACCTCAACAAGGCTGTCTGAGTGAAATGGAACCATTTTTCTGCTTCTGATTTATTGTCCAAAGTGGAAACTCAAGGATCTTGCTACAAGTAAAGGACATGAGGCCTATTTTGGGCATTAATTGCATCAGAAGCAGGAAGTACAAAGCAGAGGTCTTTCACATTTCTGCAGCTAATAACTAACAAAATGTGAATCCACCATATAGCATGACTAACTTGAGTCCTGTTTGTTTTTTACTTGTTTCTTGCTCCTATGTGCACCCACTACTGTAACACAATTGGTGTGCTGTTCTTCCTGATACTGCAATTCTATGCACACAAAAGCCCTTTCCAGGTGTTCAATATCTGAGTATTGTGTACCCAGGAATAGAGGGGATGGGAGCATGCCAACTAGCCCCACCCTCTGCACTGGCACACTCCATATCCACACACCCCACCCTTCCTGTTTGCTGCAGAAGCAAATGCTGGAATTTCTCCAGGGTGAATTTCTCTCTGAGATGTGAAACACTGTTTGCTCCTTTACAGGCAAGCATTACTGTAAAATATGCAGATACCATGAAGTCCAAACAATGTTGCTTTATTGGTTAAACAAGTTTACAAACAAAGGTGTAGGCATCTCTGTGTGTTCAGTTTGTAGATCTCCTTCTAATAATCCCAATAACACATAGATGCACAGGATAACCACAGTTAATCGTGGCTGGGGTTACAATCCCTAACTCCAATTCGTGCCACAGGCATGTAACAAACTGCAGCCAGCAAAACTGCAGTTGCTGGTGAGGGGATCCCATTCCTGCCACTCGGCCTCCCAACCCAATCCCAGCCAGCAACATGGCCAGACTGTGGGCAAAGCATCACCCCATCTGTGGGGTGGCCACAATTGGCTATGATCTTGAAGGGGCATGCCAAGTGCAAACATTTCCAGAGCGCTCCACCCTCCCTCGGCAGGGAAAGGGCACTGAAAGCCCTTTCAATGCCCTACAAAGCCAGCACTGCTTCTGCCAGCCATGGTACTACTGCCCCAAAGTAGACACCCACACCAAAAGCACTATGAAACTTGAATTCTTGGGGGAGGAATGGTTGGGGCCCCGGGGGTGGGGGGATCCCACTTTCAGTGTGGGAGAAGAGGGGGAAACCTACATTCGCTAGAATGGGATATGCAAATAGGGAAAGGCAAAGGATGCTGGGGTGTCTGTCCCAACATGACCAGGGAAGATGTCACGAGGGGAGACGCTGGCAGAGCAGTCCAGCCAAACCCACCACGAACCCGCAGCAAGCAGCTTGCTTCCCAGTGGCCTGTCACTCACATGAGAGGGCCAGTCTACTGGGGATATGTTGTGCCCACCAAGGCATTATCCCCAGGTCTTCAAGTGGGACCTACTTAAGAAAACTTAAGTGGGACCCTGGGACCCACTTAAGAGAACCATCCACTTAAGAGACTTGCGTTTGGGGCGGTATAAAATTTGTTAATTAAATAAACCACCAATGAACCCAAGGAGGCCCAGCCATAATGGCAATCCCAACTTTCTCTGTTAAAAAATAGAAAATCTCCACTATCTCCCTCTCCCCAAATCTCTCTGAAGCCTTGCACACCCCAGAGGATATCCTCACACCCCATGTGGCATAGCCTGGCCACATTGCACAGCCATTGAGTGGGCCAACAGCACTGCACATTTACACAGATTTTAAAAGCTCAGCTCTGCTCCATCTGTGCATTGTATGCAGATAAGCGGGTGCAGGGAATCACAGCAGAGGGTGCTTTCCTCTTCTCCCCCAACCCTGGGGCAGCAAGGTTGACTGCAGGGACCACAGGTGAAGGAGCACATGTGCACAGTTGCGAGCGGCCAGGCAAGAAGGCTTGTTTCCAAGGCACCTTGGCCACCATCCCCAGGATCAGGAAATCATCACACCATATGTTGATCTGCTGGGGCGGGGATTCACGGGAGAGAGGGGAGCCCCTGTTCTCCAGCCACATTGGGACAGCAGGGTGGCCATTCCTGGGCGCTGGCAAGGGTGCAAATGTGCACATGGGTGGTCATGCTGGCAGGGGGCACAGTTTCGCTGGGGACTGTCTGTAGTACCCAAGACAAGGAGAGCAGTCTCTGGAGTAGCCCTCCCTAAGACCCGCTTATACGTGGCAACCTGGCTCGATTCAGAGCCCCCATGGCCTGACACTCTCAACTGGGAAAAGGGGGGTGTTTTGCCGTCTGGCATCCTTTCAGATTTGTCCAGTCATTTCTCTCCCTCCCCCACAGTGGTCCTTCTCACGAGTTGTCTGGGCGTGCCCCATGGCCTTTCGTTCACATGCCTGGCCAGTGAGCCCTGGGTCAGGTGGCTATATCCTTGAAGGTTATCAGTTGACCCAAAACTGGCCCTGGTGACCTTGATAATGAGTAAGCCTGAGGGGCATGAACTACTGACAGGGGATGAAGCTGGGGGCCCCTTCCCCAGTCTTTCTGTGAAAAGTATACAGCTAGGCTGCTCTGGAATCCCTGCTGGAGGGCTGCCTTTCAAAGCCTGCCAATAGCACCCCCCACTCAAAGCATGTGCATGGATGGTGCAGCCAGGGGGCTGCAGCACAGACACCCATTCAAAATTCCTGGGTCCGGCCCAGTGTGACACAGTATGCAACTCTCCCAAGTGGGGATTCCCAGGAGAGGAGAGCTCCAGTTTCCAGCTGCCCCTCGGGGCCACAGGCAGTGGCACACACCCATATATATGGGTGTGTCGGGTGGCAGGGAACAGGGTTTGACAGCGGCTTGGTGGCAGTTGCTGAGACACGGACAGCAGCTTTCCTGTATAGAGCATCCTCCCTTACCCCCTTTTAGTCTGCCACTCTCAATAGCGAGAGAGCTGTCTGTGGGATAATGGGCTAAGTCTCCAGCACACAATGGGACTACCACCTCATGTAACTAGAGTACCATCTAGTAAATCTGGAATTAGTGCCCACAGACAGTTCTTCTCATGAACTATCCCCCACCCAGGGAAATATCCCCACCCAGGGAAAGCGCTGGGTCCCCCTTCCCTACCCTTTCTGTGTAAAAAATAGAAATTGGCTGCTTCAGCTTCCCTGATTGATTCTGCCTTTTCTGCTCCCCACGGCAGCCATTTGACCCCCCCCCTCCCAGCACTGTGACGGGGTGCCCTGCTCGAGCTACCATTTGGAGTGTTTGTGCTTGTGAATATACATGACTGTTGCTCCCGTCTCAGGGAGCAAAGCACTAAGTGCCCATCCTGTCATCCCATGCCATCGATCTGGCACTTGCCAGATGTGGGGGGGAGCAAGGGATGGAGTTGGAATAGGGGGTGCCCCCATGCGGCTGTGCAGCTTGTCAGGCTGGCCAGGTCAGGATGGGGCATGGTGGCGTCCCTGTAGCCTGGCAACTCCATAGCTGCATGGCTGACGGGAGGGGCGTGGCAGGTTTCCTGAGAGGCTGACAGTGAGAAGTGCTGAAAGCATGGAGCCGCCGCCTCCTTGGGTGGGTCTGCACTGCCGTCTCTATAATTGCGGTTTGGAAATGGCCATGAAACTGCTGTTAATACTTCAGCGGCAAAACTGCTGTTGTCAGCGGTGAAGCTTAGAGAATGTGATGACCCCCATGGAGGTCATGGAAGAGGATTCCTCACATGAAGGCTCAAAGCAGGGGAAACAGGTTGAGACTCTGGTTGACTTAGCAGAGCCAGGGCTGACAGGCTTGCAGACCCCTCTGCCTCCTTTCCTCTTTCCTCCTGATAAAGCCTTTGAGGTGCCCAGAGTTGAGGTGCCTGTCCCAGATCTCCGGCAGCGACATTTGGCCAGAGTACAGGCTCAAAGAGAAGAACGCCGCCGGTCAGAGAAAGGCTGGCTAGAAGGAACAGGTGTTCCGGTTCTGACCTGGCTGCATCTCCCTGACAAGGCTCAGCTGCAGTGATGGGCAGGACTCTCCGCAAACAGCCTATTTAGAGCAGCCTGAGAGCTGGACCTGTGCTGGAAACAATGTCCACGGTGACCAGCCCTGTGAGCAGCCTTGACTTCGGAACCGAGCCTGTTTGTTTGGACTGACTGCAATTGTGTTCACCCCTGATCATGATATCTCTGGAATTCCCAGTGCAGGCTTTTGGCGCCATTTTGGGACTACACTCGGCGAGGCAATTTGGAGTTAGCTTTCAGCCCATAACCATGGTTTTGCACATTCAGGTATATTTCAGTTACAAGCTTAGCCAGCTATAACTACAGTTATCCTGTACATTTGAACCCAGCCATACAGGGCATGCTCAGTGACCAAAGTTAACTTGACTACTTCAGCAACTTAGAGGCAAAACTCCTAAACTACAGACCACTACAGTTAAGCAACACTAATATTTATACTTCTGAACAAGGAATTATATGAATCTTTGCAACATGAGTAGAAATAATCATTCCAGTTGCCCAACCCAAGTAGTTTTTTCCTTCAGGAGTTACTGGGGAGTGATGAGATCAGACTGTGGGGAACAGTACCAACACTGTTTTAAGCCCTGTTTGCTTGGTAGGCAAGTTTGGATTATCTAGTCATGGGAGTGCCTACCAGAGTGCACCAAGTGACCTCACCACACAACCATGACTACAGTGTTCGTCTGAAGAGACAAATGCTGTACTTGGGGAGAAATCCACATGTGATTAGGAGCACTGGCACCCCCGGGATCCCTAATGGCAAGGAGAATCTTTTCCTGAGTGCAGGAAAACCATTTGAGCTGGTTCAGATGACACTGGCCTTTCTCTCATGTGATTAACACATGAGTGTGCCGTGACTGTGCACCTCTCCTAGTAACACACCATTCCTTAATTGCTTGTGGGCATGTCTGAACTGCTCCTCTACACTTTAAAGATGTATTTGGAGTGCATGTAGAGTGGCAGTTCAGATAAACCTCACCCCCTCACAACTGAGGAATAGTGTGCTAGGGGGGATACACTCACATCTTGAACTTGTTGGAGTGGGGCTGGACAGACAGTATTGTCAGAACCAGCCCAGTCTCTTCAAGCAAATGCTGTACTCATGGAGAGAGGCAGGGATATGGACTGTGTGGGTAAAAGGTATGGGGCGGGGCTTGCTGGCATATTCCCATGGACACCGTACCTAGGTAAGAGTATCCATTTAAGAAAGTGGTCTAGTTATGTATGAATTGGTCATATAAAGAATACTTCAAACTAGCATAACCCGTGCAGAGCATCTGTGCACTAGTACTTGAATGCTCCCCTCATTCCCTGCCACAGCCCCCCTCACCTCAGAGATCTCTCCACCCTCACCTGAGCTGCACTCCTCCTCCTCCTCCTCCATCCTGTTGCTTCCATCCCCCTCACCCCTCTTGGTCGTGGCCAACAGCTGCAGTGTTGTGGCGCCTATTGACCTAACTGCAGCCCCCTATCCCCAGAGACCTCCGAGCCCCGCTCCTGCTCTTCTCCACAGGAGCAGCGGTTGACCGGGCCCTTCCTCACTGCTGCCACCACCATGGCCACTTATTCCCCTCAAGTCTGTCCCTCACCCTTCCTTCTTTCTCTCTTCCTCTCCCTTTTTCTCTCTCTTTCTCTCTTCTCTACTCACTCTTCCCTTGTTTTTCTTCCCCCCTTCTTTTTTTATTTCTTTCTCTCTTGCTCTCTCCCTCCCTTCCTGAGTTAACAGATCTTGTTTCCTCATCTAATTCACACAACAGCAGCCTCCTTCTCCTGAAGGGACTCTTTCTTCCCTCACGACCCCTCTCTTCACAGACCCCTGCCCACTATCCTTTCATATTTATATAGATTCCTCTCCTCTACAATCAAGAACATCTTCCGACCAGTAACAGTTGCATTCCACTGACCTTGACCTTAACCATCACAGGCTCCTCTGCCCTATCTGCATATGGACTCCCCACTGTCCAATCACCATGGTGCTTCTCAGGCCTGCTCAACTTAGGCTCCCCAGCTGTTTTTGGACTACAACTCCCATAACCCCCAGCCTCAGTAGCCAATAGCCAGGGATTATGGGAGTTGTAGGCCAACATCTGCAGGAGGGCTGAAGTTGAGCAGGCTTGGTGCTTCTGCTCTCACAGGCTCCTCCTCCCTATCTGCATATGGAATCCCCACTGCCCAATCACCACAGTGTTTCTTCTCATGAACTCTTGCAAGAGCTGCCACACTGCCACCCATGGATTAGCCATGGGTATGCCTTAGAGAATTATATATAGAGATTTTTTTTAAAAAAAAAAAAGCCACTGTATTCATTGATTTGCCCATGTAAACATAACTGCCGTATCTGATTACTGTAAGAAGTGACTCAGAGTCCAGTAAGTTGTCAGGAGAGCTGCTGAGAAGAGCGAATAGGAAGGATATTTTGACAAGGCCCTATGTCATGGCAGGCTAGAGGGGACTAATTATAACCATACAAACAGTATCAGCTATGTATGCCTTATCAGCTTGGAGGCATGGGGAGCATAGCCACCGAGAATGGGTTCGGGCCCCAGTGAAAAAATTGTTGGGGTCCCAGCCACTGCTGCCGTGAGCCCCCCCCCCCCCCACACTCCAGCCGCTGCTGCCACGAGGTCAAAATGCTGATCTTTTAAAATAATTCTAGCCACCATGTGCAAGTGTAGAGGGTGAACTGAGCACCCCCCTGTGGCAGTGAGGGAGAGCAGGAGCAGCCACTGAGCCTGACTGTCCAGTCCAGTGACCCTTGAGAACTGCGAGGTGCTCCAGCCTGCCTGCAGAGTTTGAATAGAGTATCAACACTCTATTCAAACTGCGCAGGCGCACTAGAGCACCTCACAGTTCTCAAGGGCCACTGGGCTGGACAGTCAGGCTCAGTGGCTGCTCCCGATCTGTCCGCCTCTGCCACCGGGAGGGGGGTGCTCGGCTACCCCCTACACACGGTGGCTAGAATTATTTTAAAGATCAGCGTCTTGGCCTCGCGGCAGTGGTGGGCACAGGGTGGGGTGGTGGCAGGAGGCAACATATGAAACATCAGGCCCCCTTCTGGACCACTGGGCCCCGGTAATTTGTACCAGCTTCCCTCCCCACTCTCGTCGGCCCTGATGGGGAGAAGGGGCAGCCCTGACATATTAGTTATACATTTGGCCCATCAGTTCTCTCAGCAGCTCAAGCTGGCATTTGGGGAGGAGGGAGATGTCTACTTAAAACCGCTTTGTGTGTTACCGTTCACTCTGCAGGATACAGTGCAGATGCTATGGTGGCATCAGGGGTGGTCTTTCCATGAGGCAAGGTGATTGAATAATCCTCAAGCAGTGGATTATTGGGGTAGCAGTGGGTCAGCAAGATGCCTCCTGCTTCCCTTGCCATCTCCCCCACCACTATCAGAGTAGCTTTTCTCTGTGTGCTGTCTTAGTCAGCACTGGGCAAAGAGCCTTTCTGAGGCAGTCCTCTTCCTTTCCCTTACCTTTTTTCTCCTCTTTTGCCTCCTCCTTTGAGTGAGGCCTGACTGTGAGAATGTCTCCATTACTCCACTGCCCATTTCCTCCTCCACGCCTTCCGCTTTAAACAAGCAGTCCAGAGATGTGTGAAAGAGGAGGGTGTGCGCACTGTGCAACCGCTATTGACACCATAAAGGAAGAGGAGATGGAAATGAGGAGGGAGGCATTTGGTGGGGGAGGAGGGTGCATGCAAAGGAGTGGCATTTGGCACCAGTGTTCCCTCTAACAAGGATTCCAAGATGTTGCTGACTACAACTCCCACAATCCCCAAGAAAAAGCCATTGCAGCTGGGGATTCTGGGAGTTGTAGTAACAAAATCTGGGAATCCCTGTTAGAGGGAAATGGCACCCGGCACAGGCTCCCTGAGGTCTGGGGCCACCACTGGTGGCTAGATGGCTTGATAGCTATGTTGGTGTAACCTGAGTACCCTTTTCTGTTGACAGCTACAAGAAGACCTGAGGCTTCAGCCAAATGGCACAGTCCAGATGAGGCTCTTAGCCACTTCAGTGTATATTGAGTTGGCACTAGGGATGTGCAAAGAATTTCGGGCACAGAATGATCTGTGCCCGAAACGAGCAATTTCGGGTGATTCGGGGCCGAACCGAATCACCCCCGATGTCCCCTGATATTTTTCGGGCCTGAGCCGAATCACCCGAATTTCGGGCACAAAAAATTCAGGTGATTCGGTTCATGGTTGATTTGGGGGGATTTTTTGAAGTTTTAGAGACTTTGTGGCAGTTTGGGGGCATAGCATGGGATCTGGGCAAAAAGAGTGGGGTGGGGTGGTAGTGCCTAATGGGTGGAGGCTACCACCCCAATTTCAGGGGCATTGGACAAAGGGCTGATTTTTTGAGAATTTTTGAAGTTTTAGTGACTTTGGGGCAGTTTGGGGGCAGAAAGTGGATCTGCCCCAAAGGAGTGGGGTGGGCTGGTAGATAGTGCCTAATGGGTGGAGGCTACCACCCATCCCCAATTTCAGAGTGATTGGGCAGAGGGGTGAATTTTGGTGAATTCTGAGGTTTGTCTTCATAAGGTGAAGTGTGCTAAATTGGTTACTTCCTCATATTCATAGTAAGTGTGAAAAAGTGAAAGTGGGGTCATGAGAGTTGTCTAATTGAAAAAAATCTCATTTGCTATGACAGAATGAGAATTCACACCTCAGAAGTTTTTTCTGAGGTGTGAATTCTCATTCTATCATAGCAAATGAGATTTTTTTTTTCAATTAGACAACTCTCATGACCCCATTTTCACTTTTTCACACTTACTATGAATATGAGGAAGTAACCAATTTAGCACACTTCACCTTATGAAGACAAACCTCAGAATTCACCAAAATTCACCCCTCTGCCCAATCACTCTGAAAGCTAACCTTATTGCATGCAGAAAATACTACCACGCCACCCCACTCTTTTTGCCCAGATCCCATGCTATGCTCCCGAACTGCCCCAAAGTCACTAAAATTTCAAAAATTCCCCAAAAATCAGCCCTTTGCCCAATTCCCCTGAAATTGGGGTGGTAGACTCCACCCATTGGGCACTACCACCCCACCCCAAAATTTTGCCCCTGGGCCCCTTTTTTACCCCCCGAATCGATTCGGATTCAGATTAAATCCGAATCCGAACCGAATCAAGGGTGATTCGGGTGGCCCATATTCGGACACAAAACAGAACAGGGTTGATTTGGTTCGGGTCCCAAACCGAATCACCAAATTCCCGAATTGCACACCCCTAGTTGGCACCTGCCAGCCTTGTGGTAAGGACTCCCAACACAGAATTTTTGTTTTAAGCCACTATGCTTTCTTTCTGCGGGCTTGTGTTACATGTGGCCTCCTCAATCCTTAGCTTGTTTTTTGGATGATAAAAATCAGAGACAAAAAATCTCTTCTCTGTGTTGTGTAATGTACCAGTCTTTATGTTACCCTCAGTGTTCCCTTATAGCAATGCATTAAATATTGTATTATAAAAATTAATGTATATGCAATTTAATATATTAAATATTAAATGTTGTTCTTTCCTTCTCCTCTCCTGGGAATTTGGGTGGGGTTAGGGTTTGTGAAGTTTCATGTTTCCTTTGGAAGCAGTGTAGTTCTGTCCTTTTGGATTCTCCTTTTGCTTTCTTTCAAGTCTGCCATGTTTCCATTGGCAAAAAATAAAGTGCCATTTTTGCTTGAGCAGAAGATTGCAGAATTTGCTCCTGCCAGAGTCTTTCTGCAGTCCCTTGTAAAGAATGGTGGAAAATAAAAGGGAAAGAGAGCATAGGTCAATGCTTCCTGTTCTACAGCAATCTGGAGAAATTACTTTCAGGCACTTAAGTATTTATGCTTGATGCCAAGCTGCTTGATGCAAACAGTGCAGATACTGTACCTTTAGTAAGGCATGTACTGAGTGGAGAAAACCTGTCAATAAATGGTTATTTTGGAACATCATATTTCTAAGAGTTAATCTGCTGCTCTTTTTAAAGGAATGAGAAACAGGGTTTGTTTTTTTCCAGGCTGGTTGTTTCATAGCTGCTTCCCTCATAAAGACGAAATAGTCTTGACTTAGTTTAACTAAGAGTTTATTAAAACAGCTCCATTTCTCCTTCTCCTTCCTCTCCCCTTTTCCTTTCTGACTCCACACCCACATTCTCTACAGGATCCCCCTGAGACAAACTTCTAAACAACAAAACAAAAGATACTGGATAGAAGAGAATACAGCACTGGTTTATCGAGAAGAGTAGAAATTTGAGAGCTTCAAGCTAACCTTATTGCATGCAGAAATTACTGTTTCAGGGGCAATTCACTCTTTCAGGTGGAAAAATAGGGTATGAGGAAAGAATAAACCTGCCCTTCCCTGTGCACCCTGGTGCTGACTGAAACCCGCCATCCCATGTGGCTGTTTTTCTCTCTCTCACACACACACACACACTCAGAGTGGCAGCTCAATATACTTCGATGCCTGAGGCAAGGCGCAAAATGTCACCACACCAGCCCTCCCTGCTCTCTGGACCAGAGCCTGCTGCAGCCCCACACTCTTTCCTGCTCTTTCCTTCTCCTGGGATACACTCTGCCTGCTCGCCTTCCACCACTGCTCCTGCATTAGCATCTGTCTTTCCCCACCCATAGTCTGTCTGGTTCACTCACCCATCTGTCCATCATTGTCTCCCCTCTATTGCACTTGTCCCCTCTATTTCCTGTCCCAAGATGAGATGAAACCAGGCAAGTGTGGCAGTGGCAGAAAGATAGGTGAGCAAGTTGGTCAGGGCCAGTCCTAGGGTTTTTGGTGCCCCAGGCAAATTTTGACCTTGGCACACAGCCCCCATGACAAGTGTGGAGCCCCATCGTTAACTTGAGCCACACTTGGTCAGACGACCAGCCCACGTGGATAATCAGCTAATTAAGAGCCAGAGTGGTGTAGTGGTTAGAGTGCTGGACTAGGACCGGGGAGACCCGAGTTCAAATCCCCATTCAGCCATGAAACTAGCTGGGTGACTCTGGGCCAGTCACTTCTCTCTCAGTCTAACCTACTTCACAGGGTTGTTGTGAGGAGGAACTCAAGGATGTAGTACACCGCTCTGGGCTCCTTGGAGGAAGAGCGGGATATAAAATGTAAAATATAATATAATATAATATAATATAGTATAATATTATATTATATTATATTATATTATATTATATTATATTATATTATATTATATTATATAACCTGTTCTAGTTTGAGGGTACAATGTGAGAAAGTTCGCAGTCTATTATGGCGGCAAAACTCTAAAACTTCAGAGATGAAAATATGCTACTGTTGTGCTGTTAATTTGGAAATCCCATCTGAGACCCTATCTTTTTGGAAATGAATGCTGAGGCAGGAGAAGAGAAGGAGTGCTTATGAGACTAACTCTTTATCGGGGGTTGAGGTGCAATGAGCAAAGAAAACTATTATTTTGAGGTGCAGAATGTTCAGGTCCTTTGGGGAGCATGGTGTAGTATTACATGTTACATTCTTACACCACTGAATGTCTAGTACTTCAGGGGTGCAATACAAGAGGGAGAGCAAGAATAGTTGGCAGTGCTACATTCTGGCACTGTTTATGCACACACACACACACACACCAAGAACCGGTGCCCTCAGCGGCTGCCTAGTCGATGGGCCAGCCCTAGATCCTGTCATTTTTGTTGGAGCAGCAGGGGCAGCAAAGGACCACAGGTGGGTAACCCTTGATGCTGCTACAGCAATTGTGGTGGTAGGCAGGCCGATCATGCCCTGGGAGAAGGAGGAGGCAAGGGGAAAGAGGGGTAGTGGGCTCCAGCCTTGGTGGCAGGGCTGGTGACATGGGCAAACTGTGCCCTGGGAGGTAGAGGCGAGAAAGAAGAGAGATGATGGCAGCAGAGAGGAGGAGAGGCAGTGGCAGCAGCGCCATGGCGGGGTGGAGTAGGGTGCCTGCAAGAGAACTCTGGCCCTGAACACTTGCAGGTGGGAGCATGCCTTATTAGCACGCGTTTCCGTGCATGTCTAGTTTGATCCTCATTTCTTTCTCTATCTTGAGATCACCCATTGTTTTGGCGAAGCGCATGATAGCATATGCCCAACACCAAATTACTTTTTGCCTGGATTTCCACTCACAAGGTTCGATTTAGTATACTTAATAATTAAGTATTATAGCTTAATGGGGTTTAACCCCATTATTGTCTGTCTATGGTTTTGAACGTAAGATGGTATTGGGTTTCTGTATTATATTTGGGTTTTTCTTTCTTGCTGGTCTAAGACCACAATAAAGCATGCATTCATTCATTGGGGCTATTCACATGATGGCGTGTGCAGGCGGGCGGTGGGGGAGGCAGGGTTCAATCTACCTTCCCCCAGACGATCACTCCCGATCCTCTCGGTGTGCAAGCCACACAACCTGCATTGCCAGGAGCAGCGCAGAACAGCCACATGGGTGGCTCAGAACTGCCTGTGTTATGCTGTGGAACACATCAGCCAATACCCATAAAATGTGATACTTAGACGTGTGATACCACGTACTATCAGCCTCTGTCAAAAGCAGCCTCCTTGTTTAATGTAATGTGCCAGTATGAGCATTTTCATCTGTCAAATGTTGGAATACTTAGATTCTGACAGTGTAAATTACAACAATGGAGGAAAATATCTAGGATGTACATGCTGAATATTAAACACATTTTTTCCAAACATATTTAACCCACACATCACTGATCCATTTTGCTTCAATTTGGATTGGAAAAGCTAGTAGCTTATCCAAGGTTGTGAGGACAGTCATTTGTCTCCAACATTAGAAGGGGCAAATCTACATCGATGAACACCTTGAGCTGTTTGAGATGAGCCATTGGTGTAATGGTTAGAGTGCTGAATTAAGACTGGTGAGACCTGAGTTCAAATCCCTATTAAGCCATGAAGCTCACTGGGTGATTCTGGACCAGTCACTTACCTCTCAGCCTAACCTCCCTCACAGGATTGTGATGAGGATAAGCATAACCATGTACACTGCTCTGGACTCCATAGAGGAAGAGCAGGATTGACTTGTAAAATAACAGTCTCTGTTGTGAAAGCCATCATTTCTGATCATATTTTCGAAACCACTAGCATAATAATGAAGTCATATCTATCTTCCAAAGGCATCAGGCAAATCTATCCGTGGAAGCTAGGAATGTTAGGAACTACCTTCACTACTGAGATTTAGCCTCCCTTAGCCAATAGGTTAACATCACTTGGGTTGTTCCAAGATTTGATGCTGTCTCTGGTACTCCAGGCATAGGCAAGCTGTCATTCATGCTTTCGAAACCTTGAAACTAAATTGCATGATACATGGGACTGTTTTGATGTTTCAGAAGCATCTGTTGGTTTAGAATGTGGCTGACAAGTGGACTAGTGTTCCTTGGATTGGGCACTTGAATTGGGCCAAATATGGTACACCTAGCAGTGAGAACAAATATGGTCGGCTGTGTGCAAAAAGGTGACACAACTCCTCACAGGCATTCTGGAGCCTGGGCGTGCAGTGAACTTTTCCACAGAACTAGTTGTTGTGTACAGTACTTATTTCAAACCTGGTTAACAAGAGGGGTGAGGGGAATCAATTCAGTTGGGAAGAAATAAGAATCCCAAACGATACTGCATAAAGAAATATAAGAAGATAAAAGCTATAGTTTATTGCTGCAGTTAATAAATTTTTGTAGGCACATATAAGAACTGTCCAATATATAAGAAGCCTTTTCAATATTCTGAGATATATCTAGGTCTCCGGGCAAACCTACACTGCAGATTTAAATTGGCTTAACTGTCATTCTCTTTTCTCAGGAAACACAGGCTTCTTTGGGGAGGGGTGGTGGTGGAAGAGGTGGATGACAGCTAATCTATTGTTAAATGTATGTACATTTGTAACATTTGTGCCTTTAATGTTTATGTTCTGCAGAATCTCAGGTGACGTGAGTGACTTAAGGCTTCAAAGTTTTGAATGCAATTACTCTACCTTGAAACTTGCAGGTGATCAGGGCTCCTTTACTATAGCACACTGAAGAAGTTGCTGGGTCCCGATTGCAGGTGGGAACCCACAGAGGAATGTCTATGAGGGTGTAGAGGGCAACGCAGGTTGGTGACAGCACCAGAGATAGTTCCTTGCTCCAAAAAGGGCCAGAGGTATATGGAGGCCTTAAGTCCCTCTGCCCTTCCTGGGCACTGCCTTTGTCTGGAGAGTGGAGACACTTAAAGGCAAGCCTCTGTCTTGGAGTCTTTCACACATCTCCATTCTATGAAGTCCCACCAAGGTTAGTGTTGGTTTACAGGAACTATGTAAGCATGGCAGGGGCCTGATCTTTGGGGGGTTTAGACTTTGAGTGCTGTTTCTGGGGGCTCCCATTTTGAGCTTCCTTCAGGCTCTAACCCTGTGTTGGGGCCTAGGCAGTGCTGGTCCCACGTCCTCAGGATCAGACTCGAAGACCCTACTTGTATTGTGTTCCATACTGAGTTCCCTATACACACAAAAGCAGTGAAGCCATAGGAACCCACCCTTTGAGATGCCTGCCAGATATTCCAAACGGTGCAGAACAATAGTGAGGGCTACCATATTAAATGTCACTGAGAGATCCATCAGAAAAATGAAGAGGTATATCCCCTTTCATTTTTAAATCCCCCACCAAGGCTAAAGCAATCTTCATCCCATAAACAAGCCAAGCAGGGTCAAGGCACAAACCTCAGCAACCACTATCCTAGCTGTTGTGAACATATTTGAAAACAATCTTTTGTGCTCTGGTTTCACATGATGGCCAAATTAGCCCAATGAAACTATCACAAGATTAAGTGAGATCTCATGCCCAATAACTTTTCACAGACTTAAATATATTTTTCTAGCATTATTACAGTTGCAGATTCCCAGCAAATATGAGTGAATGTACCCCCTGTTAGTCTGACATGTCCAGCAGTCAGAGGTGTGTCTTGGGAAAATAGCACCTAGGGCAAGCACTGAAATTGCGCCCCCTGTCCAAACATCTGACACCCATCTTTCAGATAACTTTACCATAATATCAGCTGAGAAATACAAGTCAAGCTTGTTAATCTTTTAATATTTCAAAAACTATTTAGCAGTGGATGTAGCCAGACCAAAAAAAGCTGGGAAACTACAAATTTCAGTATGCTGGGGCTCATGAAATACCCAAATACTATGTGGAGGTGTACTTGGAAAACTTAACAAAAGTGCCAGTCTAATTCTCTACTATGGATTGTAGCATCACTATGACATAAGTTTTAAAAATAAATGGAGAATTTGACTTTTCCCAGATAATAAATAATTATCTGAAAATAATTAAAGGATATGCAGAGTAAACTGTGTCACTGCTTGGAATATATTCTAGTATTTCAGAAAGACAGTTAAAATGAGAGAAAGAGAGCAAGAAACTCCCAGTGGGCCTTAATCCTAAGGATTTCACACTGATTCAAAGACAAACTCACAATTAATAGCCATATTATTAAGACATCACATTTAACTCACTTATCACAAGAACCAAAGTAAGAGCAAATGAATACAATCCTAGCTCATAAGCCTCAGCTCAATATTCACAAGCCCTGATTCTCTGTACTTAGTGCCAAACTAAATATGTGTACAGTGACACACACACACACACACATATATTTTTAAAAATTACCTGTAGCCCCTGCGGGGTGGCTTCCTAAAGACCATGTGTGTGGGGGTCTGAAAAGGTTCCCCCTCCCCCCGCTGGCCTCTAGGGCCTCGCAGGGACCATTTGAGCATGTGTGGTGGCTGTTTTTAAAATATATATTTTTTTTAAATGGCTGCTGAAAACAAAATGGCCACCACGCATGCTCAAATGGCCTCTGCAAGGCCTGGAGTGGCCTAGGGCCTCACAGAGGCCATTTGAGCATACATGGTGGCTATTTTGTTTTCAGCAGCCATTTTTAAAAAAAATTTAAATGGCGCCCCCTTCAAGTGGCGCCCGGGGCATGTGCCCTGCCTGCCCCACCCTAGATACGCCCCTGTCCAGCAGATCTCTGAAGTTTTTCTATATACATTTGTTGAAGTTGTCTTATGGGTATATAATAACGATACATCGTTTTTAAAATATATATATATATATCTATTTTAAATAAATAAATAAATAAATAAATAAATAAATAATCTATATCAATAAAATGTTTAGACACCATATTACAAGTACATACCCACTGTGTATTATAGTTATATATACCATTTACATTTATCCTTAGTTCTCCAGTCCAGTACTTCTAAGTCCAATAAAACTGTATATATTTTTGATTATGCCTCTTTGCTCATTTCTGTTAAGGCACCATTCAAAAAGTTTTTAATTTTCTAAATTATAACATTATTTCTGATAGGTAATTATGAAGCTGTGAGTACAGATAAAACAGAAAATGGATATTAGAAAATCTTTGGATTAATGTATTATCATTCAGATTACAATACATAGATTCCCATCCATAACATCTTTAAATCTACTCCTATCATTTTTAATCCAAGTTCCAAAATGCCCAATTTCCTGAGCAACTGGAAACCCTTGTCGGCATCCTGTATTTTGTTGTTGCTTGTCTTTGATTGTAATACAGTTGATTCCTGATTAACCAAGAGCTGGTGCTGAAAGTGGTTTTGACTACACCAGCATTGGCTGCCTTAAAGGATGTGTTTCTGCTTCTACAGTGCATTTCTGCAGTGTGGGAGAGCACTCCAAAATATTAACTTTGTAGCACTATTGTTCAATTGCACTAATAATTCATAATGAACAGGAACGCACACGGGCTCTCATGGTGGTGTCCCTGCAGCTGCTTGAAGCATGGATGCTTTGTTAGGAAGTCAGCCAATAATTTTTAAAAATTGTGTCACTTGCCATCTTTTTGTACCTTCATTCAAAACCCAACTGGCAATTGCTGGGTAAGCTGACCACAGTAATAATAGCAATTTTAAAAAAATCATGTAGTTTGCAAAAAATTTTGTACCTTTTGTCTGCCTTTTTTTCTCCTGTCTTTATCTCACCGCCTTCCTTCTTTCTCCCAAAACCCACTCGCCCTCCTTCCAAAAAAGGAGAGAAAATGCCAGTGGTTCTACTAGTATGATTCATGTTAGCCTGGGAAACAAGCCCAATACCTTGTTGAAAATCAATGTATGTGAATTGGACAAGGATGCTTGAAATATCTACTGTATATCAGTCAGTGCACTAAAATGCATTTTAAAATATAATTTTATCTGTTAGTGGTAATAACAAGTAGCATCCTTATTCAACATGCATACCTGGGACTTCCTATAGCAGAAAAATGCTGATGGAATGACTGTAAAACTATCTTTTTTATTCAATATTGCAACTGAAAACTCTTATTGCTCTTATTTAGAAAGACAACTGTTAAGAAACTTAAATAAGGCATGTATCTCCATGTCAAAAGTGCTTACTGTTCCTGATGAACACCCAACACATGTCAGCAATGGGTTTAGGTGGCAGCAGAAGCAGGAACAGGGCAGCATCTGCTGTTATTTGTCTGGGTAAAACGTGGCGTACATCAAATCAATTAGACAGTGCCGGCATTTTCCTTTCTGTCAGTGGCTGTGTTGTAGGAAGAAACAAAACATATTGTCTTGTCAGCTAGCATAGTCCCACCCCACCCTGTGCTGTCACCCCATCATATCAAGATGCTGATTCAGTATGAAATGCAACTATTTTTTTTAGAAGGAGAGAGAAATGGGATCTGTTACACTCTGCATCCAGCTGCCACATCAATCTTGTTGCTTTGGCAAATGAAGAAGGACCTGAAGCAAGGAAAGATCTGTGGGTAGTTCTCTCATGAACTGTTTAATTAGCAAATAAACTAAGGACAGTGGCCTTGTTTCTATAAGTTGTGGGTAAGGACGTACTCCACAGGCCCCAAACAGAGAGATCTGTAGTCACTGACAATTTGCTAAGTGTCTGTTGAGTAGGTGGTGGCCCCAATTTCACTGATAGTCTCCAGCTATAGACTGTTATGGCTGATTCATACAATCAGGGATAAGAGGGGCATTCACACAACCTATTGGGCAGGCAGGGGGAAGGCTTCCGATGCCTTCCCTTCCCCCCAGACGATCATTGTTGTCCTGATGGGAGCGTACTCCACGTACTCCCACATGATCAGCCCTGCTCCGTGAAGCACTGCAGGGCTAATCGCTCTGAGCCCGAGAGTTGTAGTCCTGGCTCCTGGAAATCCCACAAGTGTGCAGTGCATTGTGGGGATTCCCCCAGCGATGGGCAGGCAACCATCAGTGCACACATGATCAGTGTATGGGGGCTAAGGGGGTGCTCACTCTCTTAATCTCATCTCAGTGCCCAGTCTTGACTGCTCTTGAGAACCGGATCACCTTTACCCACATGCCTGTTGACTTCCTATACCTGGGACTTCCTATAGCAGGAAAATGCTGATGGAATTACTGTAAAACTATCTTTTTTATTCACTATATTCTCAAAGAACTCCAAAAGGTTAGTGAGGCAAGACTTTCTCTTGCAGAAGACATGCTGCTTCTCCTTCAGTGAGTCCTGTTCTTCTATGTGTTTAATAATTTTGACCTTAATATGCTTTCCATCAATTTGGCCGGCACAGAAGTTAAGCTAACTGGCCTTTAATTTCCTGGATCTCCCCGGATCCCTTTTTGAAAATCAGAGTTGCATTAGCTACTTTCCAGTCCTCTGGTACAGTGCCTAATTGTAGGGACAAGTTACATATTTTTGCTAGGAGATCAGCAATTTCACATTTGAGTTCCTTCAGAACTCTTGGGTGGATGCCATCTGGCCCTGGAGGCTTTACACCCAGGGCTTCTGCCTTGAATCTCCTTCAGAAGAGAGTGTGTGCATTCACACACCAGCAAAACCTACCTCGAAGTCCCTTTGAGATTTTTGGACCCACTCCACACACAAACTGGGTTTTGTGAAGCGAATTCTAGCTTATCTGGATGTATGTCTAGGTTTTTTAAATGCTGGTTTTAAGCTACTTTTTCTGAAAATGCAGGAGCAAATGGGAGAGGCACTGACATAGAATCATTAGCATGATAAGAGGCATGTTCTCTTCAGAAATTCAGATCTATCTCTGCAAGAGCTCCCTCCCCCCGCCCCCCCATTGGCTAGAAGGAAAACACAGAGCATGCCATGTGAACTTGCAAAAACAAAAACCAAGAGCAGAGGAGAGGGGCTGCTTCCCTCAATGCCATGAGTGTACTTCGAAGTGGCTTTGCTCAACGTTCACCCCGAAGCCTGAAGCCAAGAGCAGATAACTCCCTGATGATTTGTTCACTTTCAGTTTTTCGAGACAGTTTAGAACATCTTCCCCTCATCGTCTCAGATTGGCACAGTTCTTCAGCCTCAGAGCCTGAGAAGCTCAGTTCTGGATAGGGTATATGGTCAGTATTCTCCACTATGAAAACCCAGCTGAACTGAGGACAGAGTCCTAGAACTATTGTGCGTGTGGAGAGAGAGTTGAGATTCATAGGAGAAACCATAAAACCAGAAGTTCAAGAATCATGACTAGTAAGCTTCAAGTTGCACTATTCTATTAACATTCATGAGGTCTTTTCAGTATAGTTGACAGAGATCCTATATGAACGTAATTTTTAATATATTTGGACCCATTTGTAACCTGCACAGAGCACTCTAACCTTTTAAAGTAGAGCAGGCTTCATCTATTCTAACTATTCAATCATATGCATATTTACTCAGTAATAGACCTGAACATATGCAATCTACATATACAATAGCCACTACTTAGAAAAGTGTAAACAAAGGATGGTTCCATACATGAGGCTAAAGGTCTTTTGATCATTTCTTTCTCTGTGTTATGTGAAATAAGGAAATGGGATAGAGATATTTGTAATTCAAATCCCCATTCTGGTCAGTGCAAGTTTTATATTTGCACTAGTATTTTTAAGCCCGTTATGATAACGGGCGCTAGCTTTCTATCCCGTCTTTTCTGTCTCTCTCTCTCTCTTTCTGTCTCTTTTTCCCCCCTTGTCCCCTCTCTCTTTTTGTTTTTTGTTTTGTTGTTGTCTCTGTTTTTGTTCTTCCTTATTTTGCTTTTACTTTTTTTGGGGGGGGGTGGATGAATAACGGCCAAAATGGCCCATGAGAAGGTGGCCGCCCCCACCTATTGCCCTCCCGCGCACCCAGCTGCCGGAGCCCACCTTACCCGCTCCAGCCCGAAGGAGAAGAGAGGAACTCGGGAACAGAGCTACTCTCTGTGTTAAGCTGCTGCCCATACTGTCGCAATGGACGCAATAGGCATCCTTTGCGTCCATAGCGGCAGTTTGAGCAGTGACTTAGCACAGAGAGGAGCTCTGCTCGTGAGCTCCTCTCTTTTCCCTCGGGCTGGAGCGGGTAAGGTGG
This sequence comes from Hemicordylus capensis, assembly GCF_027244095.1. Lineage (NCBI taxonomy): Eukaryota > Metazoa > Chordata > Lepidosauria > Squamata > Cordylidae > Hemicordylus > Hemicordylus capensis. The sequence continues at coordinate 250,553,067 of NC_069657.1, forward strand.
TCTTCGGCAGCTGGGAGGGCGATAGGCAGGGGCGGCGACCTTCTCATGGGCCATTTTGGCCCTTAATCTTTTGGGGGGGGAGCGGGGAAGGTGATTTTGGGCAGCTGGGAGGGCGGGTGAGCAGGTGGCGGCGGCGGCTGTGAGCGGGCGGGGGCCTCGTTGGCGGCTTCGCCGCCACCTCGCCCAGCTTCATTTTGGGCAGCTGGGAGGGCGGGTGAGCAGGCGGGGGCGACGGCTGTGAGCGGGCGGGGGCCTCGTTGGCGGCTTCGCCGCCACCTCGCCCAGCTTCCCTGTCCCCCGTCTCGGTCTTCCCCCGCCGCCATTGCCCTCGCCTTTTTCAGGGCGGCCGCTTCTGGTTGTCTCGGCCTCCTCTCGCCGTGCCGTAGCTCATGGCCGAGGCGGCGGCTCCGCCGCCGCCTCGGCCACTTTCCCCCGCCGCCACACACCGGCTAATGGCCGCCTGTGGCTGTGGGACACTGGTGTCTGAGGTCCTGTGTCCCTTGGGCTCTTCTGGGCCTGCGCTTCGCGCAGGCCCAGAACAGCCCAGGGAGGCAGGGACGCAGATCCCCAACATTCCAAAGCCACGGCCACTCACTTAGCCTTTTATTATATAGGATTACCAATTATACAATTTGTAGTTTGCATTACAAAGATTTTGGTTAAATTGTTTCTCAAGCCACTGCCCTCCGTGGGCAGGTTTGGACCTTATGTTTTGAGGGTTTTGGTAAAAAAAGCAGTGTATAATTTTATAAATGAATAAACTGTTAAAACAATCCTGCCAGTGAGTTAACTCTTCTGTAGTATGAGGCTGCTTTGTCTCTAGCTGGAGAATCCTACCTCAGTGCTGCTTACCCTAGTTAATTAAATGTCAGGTTTCTCTTTCCCTGCTGCCTTTATGTACATCAAGGCTATGCAGAACTGAACAGCTTTTTCAAGGTGAACCATCAGAACAGGGGCGTAACAAGGCTGGAGTGGGCCCAGAGCCAAATTTTAAAATGGGCCCCTCGCTGATACACACACACACACACACACACACACACACACTTCACAATATATAGCAATAGCAATAGCACTTACATTTATATACCGCTCTATAGCCGGAGCTCTCTAAGCGGTTTACAATGATTTAGCATATTGCCCCCAACATTCTGGGTACTCATTTTACCGACCTCGGAAGGATGGAAGGCTGAGTCAACCTTGAGCCCCTGGTCAGGATCGAACTTGTAACCTTCTGGTTACAGGGCAGCAGTTTTACCACTGCGCCACCAGGGGCTCATTATGCGCCACCAGGGGCTCATTATATAGTGCACTCACACTCACACCCCCATTATGCTAGCTACTCTAGAAAACTCCACTCCCTCACTTTAACCCCGTCCCTCCACCCTCCCATGGGGAAGAGCGCTCCCGGCTCAGAGTTGCTTCTGCAGACAAGGACTTTGCTGCATGCATGCAGCCTTTACTCTGAACTTAGGGTTGGCTTTTCCACGGCACCGAAGCTCTGCGGGTGTTGGAGAGTCATGTGACTTGCCTCGGGGGGGGGGGGCTCGAGGCATGGGGGCCCCCAGGCAGCCACCTCCCCTTGCCTAATGGTAGTTATGCCCCAGCATCAGAAACTGGCTGATTCATCAAAAGCCTTACCAATTTCTATACTGCACACGAACAGGTCAAACAGATGGTGCTTTGTACAGGAATCAAATGATTGGCCTTAACAGAATTGGAATGATTACTATGCAGTGGAAAGAAATGTGCAAACTAGGTGTCCTAGAGCACTGGTTCCACATTATCATTTAAATATATCAAAAGGTTAGGGATGTACAGAACATTTGAATTCAAAACAGGCCGTGTGTTTCAGGCTCGAAACAGAACACCCTTTAAATAAAGGGCCTGTTTCGAGCTCAGACCAGAACAACACAATTTCAATTCAAAATTTTGACATTTTGAGTGCCATTTTGGAGGCCTGTTTTTCCCTTGCTGGTTGGTTTTCTGGCAGTGGCTTCAGATTGGTTTGCAATCTCCTTGCTTCTTGGTTGGCTTGACTTGATATTGATTGATTGATTGATTGATTGATTATTCATTTTATATACCGCCCTTCCTAAAGTGGCTCAGGGTGGTATACATTAAAATAAAAACAGTTTTAAAAAACAGCTAAAATTTTAAAAAAACCCATTTAAACCAGAGTAAAACTCTTTAGAATTAAAATTAAAACTAGATATCATTAAAAGCTAGGATAAAAAGATGAGTCTTTAAGACTCTCCTGAAGGCCTCCAAGGAAGATAATCCTCTTATATCCATAGGGAGCACATTCCACAACCTAGGGCCAACAACTGAGAAGGCCTGCGATCCCAGATTGTCACCAGATGAGTCAGTAGGCACCTGAACATGGACTGCTCCTGATGATCTCCATAAGCAGTGGGAATCTTGTAGAGAAAGGCACTCTCTCAGGTAACCCGGACCTAAGCCATTCAGGGCTTTAGTTAATAACCAGCACTTTGCCCAGAAACATATCAGTAGCTAGTGCAACTGTTTAAGAACAGGCATAATGTGGTCTCTCTGAGATACCCCAGAGACTAGGGATGTGCAAAAAATTTCAGGCACAGAACGATCTGTGCCCAAAACGAACAATTTTGGGTGATTCGGGGCCAAACCGAATCACCTCGATGTCCCCCGATATTTTTCGGGCATGAGCTGAATCACCCGAATTTCGGCATTCACTCCTCTGCCGAATCACTCTGAAATTGGGGACGGGTGGTAGCCTCCACCCATTAGGCACTATCTATCAGCCCACCCCAATCCTTTGGGGCAGATCCACTTTCTGCCCCCAATCTGCCCCAAAGACACCAAAACTTCAAATATTCCCAAAAAATCAGCCCGCTGCCCAACACCCCTGAAATTGGGGTGGTAGCCTCCACCCATTAGGCACTACCACCCCACCCCACTCTTTTGGGGCAGATCCACTTTCTGCCCCCAAACTGCCCCAAAGTCACTAAAACTTCAAAAATTCTCAAAAAATCACCCCTTTGTCCAAACCCCCTGAAATTGGGGTGGTAGCCTCCACCCATTAGGCACTACCACCCCACCCCACTATTCTTCCCCAGGCCCCACTTTCTGCCCCAATCTGCCCCAAAGACATGAAAATTTCAGAAATTTCCCAAAAATCAGCCCTTTGCCCAATCCCCCTGAAATTGGGGTGGTAGCCTGCATCCATTAGGCACTACCACCCCACCCCACTCCTTTTGCCCAGATCCCATGCTATGTCCCCGAACTGCCCCAAAGTCACTAAAACTTCAAAAATTCACCAAAAATCAGGACTTTGCCCAATCCCCCTGAAATTGGGGTGGTAGACTCTACCCATTTGGCACTACAACCCCACCCCAAAATTTTGCCCCTGGGCCCCTTTTTACCCCCTGAATCGATTCAGATTCAGATTTGGATTAAATCCAAATCTGAACCGAATCAAGGGTGATTCGGGTGACCCAAATTCGGGCACAAAACAGAACAGGGGTGATTTGGTTCGGGTCCGAGCCGAATCACCCCAAAACCCAAATTGCACACCCCTACCAGAGACCAATCTGGCTGCCAAATTTTGGTATAACTGAAGTTTCCAAACTATATACAAAGGCAGCCCTACATAAAGTACATTGCAGTAGTCCAACTTGGAGGCTACCAGCTGGTATACCACTGTTTCCAGGTTATTTTCCTCAAGGAATGGGTGGAGTTGTTGAATCAATTGCAGCTGGTAAAAAGCACTCCCGGCCACAGTGTCAACCTGAGGTACCAGGATGAGACCCGGGTCCAAGAGCACTCCCAAACTGTGCACCTGTTCTTTCTAGGGGAGTGTAACCTTGACCAGAACAGGAAGTTCTTGTCATGGCTCAGACCTCTGAGTCAGAAGAGTCAGAGGAAGAAGGGGAGGACTCGGTTGGGAGTACAGGCTCAGAGGCACAGCAGCAGGATTTGGCTGGGAGAACAGACTCTTGAGCCGAGTTGGAGCAAACAGCTGGAGCAAACAGCTTTACATCTCACTGCCATCCCTAGCTGGAGACAATGTACAGTCCTGAATCAGTGTCCAGATAAGGATTCAGCTGAAATTAAATCTGAAGACATAGGTTCTCCTGGTTAAGAGATCTGATGGAATGAGAGTGGGGTCATCAACCTGTTCTGGATGGGTTGCACTCCCTTTGAAAGAGCAGGTTTGCAGCTTGGGAGTGCTGTCATATCCAGCTTTGCTCTCGGATACCCAGGTAACAACAGTGGCTAGGGGTGCTTTGGCTTGTGCACCAGCTGCGTTCATTCCTGAGCCAAGCTGACCTTGCCACAGTGATTCATGCCCTTGTCACCTCAAGGTAAGACTACTGTAATATGCCTTATGTGGGGATGCCCTTGAAGACGATCTGGAAATTACAGCTGGTGCAGATTGCAGCAGCAAGTGTTCTGCAGGGGCTAGATACTCCGCTAACTTGAAATAACCCCTGCTAACTGTGCAAAGAGGCACCTTTTAAAAGTGATTATTCTCTTTATTGAGCAGGGGGAGAGCAACTCGCCCTATCCAGCCCCAGCACAGCATCCCTCCAATGGTTGTTGCTGGTGTCTGTCTTACATTTCTTTTTAGATTGTGAGCCCTTTGGGGACAGGGATCCATCTTTATTTATGTTCATTTCGCTAAATTGCTTTGGGAACTTTTGTTGAAAAGTGGTATATAAATATTTGTCATCAACGTCATATCACTCTGCGGCTGCTCCAGCTGCACTGCTTGCCAGTATTTTTCTGAGTGCCAGTCAAAGTGCTGGTTTTGACCTTTAAAGCCCTGAATGGCTTAGGGCCAAGATAACTGAAAGACCACCTACTTCCACATAGCTCTGCCCAGCCCATGAGATCATGTAGAGAGGTTCTCCTGTGCATCCCACCACCGTTTGAAGCTCGACTGTTAGTGAGGCGTAGGTGAGCCTTCTCTGTAGTGGCCCCAGATCTCTGGAACTCTGTCCCTTGATCTTAGGCTTGCCCCTTCCCTGTTTAAGGGTTTTTTAAAATTTCAGCAGGCCTCCCTCCAACGCTATATATTTCTTTGTGATTGACCTGTTTTAATGACTGTCTTATCCTGCTCTTCTACCATTTTAGAGACTGTTTTAGAGACTGTTCTACTCTGTTTTTAAATTAATTTTGTTGTAAGCCACCATTAATTCTTGTATGAAGTACGGCAGCATATAACATTTCTAAATAAATAAAATAAACAATATTTTGACCTTAAGGCAACATTCCATTAAAGCACATGAAGCCTAATTATAAAGCTGAAATGAGGGAAACAATCTTAATAGTAAGAATGCTGGTACAATAAAAAGGCAATATTAAAAGGCACAAAACTTTCAGAAGCATGTATGGAAGACGACACATTTCATTTATTTATTTCATATATTTGTATACCACCTAGCACCTACAATAAATGTCTGAAAGCGATTTACATAATTTTTGTGGATATATTTAAATTCTTAACAGTTAACAAAGTTTAACTAAAAGCCTGGTTTTATAAACACATAACAACACATTATACTAAAAAAAAGAGTAAAATTGAAATCCTAATATTTTGCTCAATGTTTTTTGCAACAATTCAGGTTGGAAAAACCTTGCTTCATACTGATTTACTGTGTTCTTTAAAGGTCTCCTCATCCGTACTTTAATTAAGCCTGCTCTGAGTGAGCTCGTGAAATCCATCAGCGTGTCAACACAGGGCTGATTAAAATATCCAATATGTTTTACAAGGCTATATATGCCAAATGGGAAACATGGGGACAGTGTTTGTTGCTGACAGAAAATTAGAAATGAAGTAATAAACAGAGAGAGGCATGGAATAAGTTAGGGTGGCATCAAAATGAAAACAAAAGCAGAGGCTGTGCAAGCAAGCATGAGTTTCATGCTAATAAGGTACAGCATTTCCCATCTCTAAAAGCTTCTGTTCTACCATGTGCAGTAGCATAAGGAGGCTGGTGGCGGCCCATGTGCGGCTGCTGCTGCACCTCATGGCCCCGCCCCTGGCCCTGCTCCCGTGTCTGATGTCAGATACGGGGGCATGGTCTCCCTTCCAAACGGGGCCGTGTGGCCCCGTTTGGAAGGGAGATCTGCCCACTCTGAGTTGGACAGCACAGGCTGGAGCAACTCTCCCCGCCATGAAGGCAGGGAGAGCCGTTCCAGCTGTACTTCCAATGCAGCGCGGGCTGATCTCTCTTCTAAACGGGGGTGGAGACTATCTTGGTCAGCCTGATGGATGATCTCCAATTGAGAATTGACAGAGGGAGTGTGACGCTGTTGGTCCTTTTGGATCTCTTGATGGCCTTCGATACTATTGACCATGGTATCCTTATGGAACGTCTGAGGGGATTGGGGGTGGGAGGCACTGCTTTGCAGTGGTTCCGCTCCTACCTCACGGGCAGATTCCAGATGTTGTCTCTTGGAGACTGTTCTTCAAAATCTGAACTTTCGTATGGTGTCCCTCAGGGCTCCATAATGTCTCCAGTGTTGTTTAACATCAACATGAATCCACATAGAGAGATCATCAGGAGATTTGGTGCAGAGTGTTATCAATATGCTGATGACACCCAAATCTATTTCTCCATGTCAACATCATCAGGAGAAGGCATAACCTCCCTAAATGGTAGTAGTGGGCTGGATGAGGGATAACAAACTGAGGCTGAATCCAGATAAGATGGAGATACTTATTTTGTGGGGTCGTAACTCAGGAGATGATTTTGATCTGCCATTTCTGGATGAGGTCATACCCTCCTAGAAAGAACAGGTACACAGTCTGGGGGTACTTCTGGATCTGAACCTCTCCCTGGTGCCCCAGATTGAGGTGGTGGCCAGAAGTACTTTCCATCAGCTTCGGCTGATACGCCAGCCATGTCCATTTCTTGTGATGAATGATCTCAGAAAGGTGGTACATTTGCTGGTAACCTCTAGGCTGGACTACTGCAATGCGCTCTTTGTGGGGTTGCCTTTGTATTAGTCCAGAAACTGTAGTTGGTACAGAATGTGGTGGCCAGGTTGGTCTCTGGGTCATATAGAAGAGATCATATTACTCCTGTGTTGAAAGAGCTACAGTCGCTGCCAATACGTTTCCGGGCAAAATACAAGGTGCTAGTTATTACATATAATAACTTAGGCCCTGGGTATTTAAGAGAATGTCTTCTTCACCATGAGCCCCATCGCCCATTAAGATCATCTGGAGAGTCAGGGGCGTATCTAGGGAAAATAGCACCTAGGGCAAGCACTGAAATTGTGCCCCTGTCCAAACAGGGATGATGGGACTTGTAGTCAACAATATCTGGAAATCCCTGTTAAAAGGAACACTGTACCATCTAGACATGGTTGTTGATCAAAACCTGAAAACATGAGCCATCTCTGTTAAAGACTTAGCAATAGCAATAGCAATAGCACTTACATTTATATACCGCTCTATAGCCGGAGCTCTCTAAGCGGTTTACAATGATTTAGCATATTGCCCCCAACATTCTGGGTACTCATTTTACCGACCTCGGAAGGATGGAAGGCTGAGTCAACCTTGAGCCCCTGGTCAGGATCGAACTTGTAACCTTCTGATTACAGGGCGGCAGTTTTACCACTGCGCCACCAGGGGCTCATAGAGCAACAGTCGGCAGTTATGTGAGGATTCCAAGTGTCATTTTCTGTCTCATCTCATGCTTTTTTAAAAAACATGACTTTGTCCTAGAAGATCACCTGCCCAAATAGCCACTAGCAAAATAGGGGAAGAAGAAGGTGGCGGGTGGGGAGAGCCTATAAACCAGTGAATGATTCCTGCCAGCCTTTGTCTTGTGATGACTGTTGGCTCATGATGGGATATATTTGCATTCACCACACTAGTACTTACTCTGACACCAGGAGGAAGGAGGATACATTAGTTTGCCACACTAGACAGAGGCATTTGCAACAGGAGCAGACAGCCAAGTTCTGCCAGGGCCAAAACCACACCTTGCCAGACTAAGAAATCATTGTAAATTGCCCCTTCCTGTCACAAGCAGTGCACTGTTCTTTTATTATTGACTCTAAATCTCAAATATCCCAGTCATGGATGGAAAATTCTGGGTCAGTTTACAAGAGACACATTTTCTACATGGAAGTTTCTTCTGTGCAGGTGTTGTGCAGAAACCCATGTGTAGTGACCGCCAGGGGCATAGCAAGGTTGGAATGGGCCAAGATGAGATTTTAAAATGGGCCCCCAGACCCTCAAAGTCCAGGGCCTCCACACATCCCAGGCCCCCAAGGATTTATGTCTGATATTTCAAGATAAGTATGCTGCCTGGAAATACATTTCACTGAATACACACACGCACACTTCACAATATACATTGAGTACTATATATTTGTGCTACTTTTAATGCCTAGAACACACTAGAAACACTAATTATTAAAATGGCCCCCTCGCTGCAGATTAGCAAAGGAGACTTTCAACCATGCTGGGTGAGCCTATGTTTGTTTTCTCAGAATTCTGAACAAATTCAGTAAAGTATGATTCCAGGAGGTTTTTCACACAAGGCTTTTAAAGCCCTTTAACACACATCTCCTCTGGAATGGAGGTGCTGCATTCACATGTTGACCAGATTTCCCCTGAAGTCCCTGCAAGTTATTGGAGAGCAGTTCACACACAAGAAAAATATAAAATAAAATAAAATAAAACCACAACACATGCCTCACAGTTCTCACTCAGACCTTCTGGGTTGCTAAACAACATGAACATAAGTGCATTTATGAATGAAATAATATAATATAATATAATATAATATAATATAATATAATATAATATAATATAATATAATATTGTTTGTTCCAGAAGTTCTTGTAATTTTCTGTCATGAGACAAGCCACTTATAGGCCTTTTTAGATAGTAAAAAGCCAGAAACTTAAAGCCAGAATTTTTCCAATCTGTTTTAAATTAAATATTCAGAGACTTCTCAGTCTCTCCCCACCCCCCATATCAAAGCCCTATGGCAAGCAGATTGCTATATACCCAGGGTGGGGGGGTAACCACAAAAAGGAATTCACAGTCTACCTTGCAAAAGCTGTGCTGGATGGTCTGGGCAGAGGGTCTGCCTCCTGCCTGCCTCCTTCTGGCTTGCTTCCTCTCTGCCTGCCTCCTTCCTGGCTTGCTTGGGGACTGCCAAGTTCAGGCTTCAGGGAGGCATACTTGGAGGCCTCTCTGGAAGCCTCACCCACCCACTGATCCGCTGAGAAGCAAGGAGAGAAGAGCTCTGCAGTTTGCAGGACTTGCCAATCCTAGGCCGATCCTAGGCTGGAGCCAGAGGGCAAGGCAAGCAGAATGGCAAGTGGCTGAGGGGCCCTGGGGCTGAGCAGGTGGGCAATGGGGTGGGGGTGGCAAGAACTGGCATGGCACCCCCTCCTCAGTGGCACCTAGGGCACGTGCCCTGCCTGCCCCCCCCCCCAGTTCTGCCCATGGGTGGCAGGCACTGGCATGGCGCCTCCCCCAGTGGCGACTAGGGCAGGTGCTCTGGCTGCCCCCTTAATTACACCACTGGGAAAGGTTCATCTGTGGTTGCCGCCATATCATTTGGTGGCTATTCGGGGACAGGCCTTCTCCCTTGCTGTCCCTGGGCTTTGGAATGCACTCCCTTTTGAAATAAGAGCCTCCCCATCTCTGGCAACTTTTTAAAAGGCACTGAACATATATTTATTCACCCAGGCTTTTAATTAGATTTATAGTTTTAATAATTTTAATGTTGGGTTTTAAATGATTTTAATGTTTAAATGATTTTAATTGTTTAATTGATTCTTATGTTTAAATGATTTTAATTGTAAGCCGCCCAGAGATGCATGTTTTGGGTGGTATAGGAATATGTTAAATAAATAAAACTAGCTGGCCTGGGTGCAGGGCATCTGCCCACCCACCGCCACTGCTCCCCCCGATGCTGGCATGCCCAGCTATCTGGCCAACCGGCTGCTCCCCCCCCGCCCACTTCTGCCCCATCCCCCACCTTCTGGCTTGTGGGCTGACCAGAAAGCTGGCCTGCCACCTCCTCCTGCCTCCTCCTCCCGGCGACCAGGCCAGGCCGGCCCGTCACCGCCTCATGCTCCCAGAACCCTGCCCAGCCTGTCGCCACCTCCTGCTCCCGGGGCCTGGCCCGCCGCCACCGCCTCCTTTTCCCAGTGCCCAGCCCTCCACCACTGCCTCCTGTTCCCAACACCCATCCCGCCACTGGCTTCATTGTCTCCCCGTCCCCGGTGGCCAGTCCAGCCCACCACCACTCTCATTGTCTCCCCGTCCCCATTGCTATCTCTCAGGCAGCTACTCTCACGAGAGCTGCCACACATGGGATTAGCAACGGGCATGCCTAGGAGAAATAAATATATAGGTAGATAATAATAAAAAATATGGAAATCTTAACAAAGGTGAGCAGAGCAAACTGGTCAAAATCAAACATGGAGAACAGTTTCCTCAGACAATGCATGGGTCAGTTCTCAGTGAACTAGTTATCCATGTGCAGGACATATCTCCTGCTTTTAGGTTATCATGCCTACATCTATTGAACCCTGTCCCAAAGAATATTCTATCTTACATTCATTGCAGATCTTCATAGGGATAAAGATGGCCAAGAAACTGTAATTACATTTGAAGTCCACTGTATATCGTATCATGGCCCACTGAGATGTGGCATAGACTTGTCTGCAAGCATGAATAAGGCTAGACCACTAGGCGAAGGTCAGGCCGAGAGGACACATCTGCAAAGCATCAAGTGTAGTCATGGTTAGCAAGCAAAGGTCAGGAATTGGAGAGTCAAATCTACAAGAAGCATGCAGGAGTCGAGAACCAGGGAATCAGGTCCACACTAGAATAAGGCAAGAGCAGAACAATGCTTATACACACCAATGTTGCTTCAGCAAAGGACAAATCTACACTAAGCCCTGCTCTTTGACCCCCTACCTCTGACTCATAAGAACAGCCCAGTTGGATCAGGCCCGAGGCCTATCTAGTCCAGAATCCTGTTTAACAGAGTGGCCTACTAGATGCCAGAACCTAAGGGGTATACTCATGAGTCAAATCGGCCGTAACCTAAAATTTGGCTGAAAATAAGCCAAATCTGGCAACATGAGTGCCGAAGTGGTTCACCTCAAACTGGGCTGGTTTGGCAGCTCAATCGTTAACCACATGCACCAACGCCATGCAAATGGAGGCCAGATACTGAGCAACCACTGTGTGGACTGCTGCTGTTGTCTATCTTATGTTTCTTTTTAGATTGCGAGCCCTTTGGGGACAAGGATCCATCTTATTTATTTGTTATTTCTCTATGTAAACCGCCCTGAGCCATTTTTGGAAGCGTGGTATAGAAATCGAATTAATAATAACAACAACAATAATAATAACAATAACAACATTGGTGGGACCATAAAATTGAAAAAGTTGTAGAAAATGAAGATGCAAAAATATTATGGGACTTCCGACTACAAACAGACAAACATCTGCCACACAATACACCAGATATAACTGTAGTCGAGAAGAAAGAAAAACAAGTTAAAATAATCAACATAGCAATACCAGGGGACATCAGAATAGAAGAAAAAGAAATAGAAAAAATCACAAAATACAAAGATCTACAAACTGAAATTGAAAGGCTGTGGCAGAAGAAGACCAGAATAATCCCAGTAGTAATTGGTGCCCTAGGTGCAATTCCAAAACAACTTGAAGAGCACCTCAGCACCATAGGGGCCACAGAAATCACCATCAGCCAGTTACAAAAAGCAACTTTACTGGGAACAGCCTATATTCTGCGACGATATCTATAATAACAGCAACAACATTGATAATAAATTTCAGCCATCCCAGGTCCTTGGGAAGAACTCGATGTCTGGATAAAACAAACTGGTCAATAACAGCTGTCTGACTGTGTAAACAACAACAACAATATATATCTTATGTTTCTTGTTAGATACCATATAGCAGTACCCTAGATCGTATTGCATGCTTATAAAGTAAGAAAAGGTTTAAAAAGATTTAAAACATATAAAATCATGCAATGTCTAGAATACGCTGCTCCAATATTCTAATAGCTGGTTCGTGCCTCTTATTTATTCATTATTTAATTATTTATTCTACATATTTTATACCACCCAAAACTTATGTCTCTGGGCAGTTTACAAGAAGATAAAAACAAAAGTAAAACATTAGTTAAAAACAAAAACAAGGAATTTAAAAACACAACAATTTAAAGATTTTAAAACAATATTCTAAAACAACATTAAAAACAATTAAAACAGTATCAGTTAAAAGCCTGGGTGAACAGCAATTAAAAGTTCACAGGAGAGTCCAAGTGTCAGAAGTTTTCCCTTCAGCTTTAACAACCACTTTGAGTCAGACTGGTCCTCCAAAACTAGAGGAGCCAACCCACTTACATTGTCTTAACCAGTATTTAAATACTGCCATCCACACTAAGAACTCCATCCACACTATGGAGGTGGGACTCCAACATCCAGTCCCATCTCCATCCTAAGGGCAGAATTAGATACACCTTTAGATACCTGGAAGACCGCTCTTAGAAACTGCGTTTGAATAACTTCTAATCGGGCAGTATTTGAATAAGGTCCCAGGTGGGCTCCAAAAAGTAACTGAGCCAGTGATTTAGCCCGAAGCAGCCTAACAGCTGCTGGCACAAAGTGCCCCCCGCCCCGCCCCACCCACCCCCACCGCAGGACTGATAAAATCTCAAATTTGCAGCAGTACTTGGCTGCGCTGTTTGCACTATATAATCCAGATGCACTTGGAGAAGAGAATCCTTTCCTGGCAGATTGCTTCTTCAGAATCTGGGATGCAACAGTAATGTCCAAACTTACTATATTCAAGCTCAAGAGAACCAGATATATATAGTCATCAATTTATACAGAAGTAGCCAAAGTTTATATTATTCTAGAATGACAAGTTTCGGGACAATATTCATCCTTGTTCTTTATTGTTCCTGTAAGGACTTCAGCCTGTAAGGGTATTTATTTATTATTTATTAAAACATTTTTATACTGCCCCAAACGTACGTCTCTGGCCGGTTTGCAACAAAACAAAAACAAAGTAAAGGTAGGCAGCTTTTTCCAGTGAATAGAAGAAAGGTTTGAAAAGAGGGACCCTGCACATACACTATATATAAATTCATCCCACTATATATAAATTCATCCCACTTGCACCTGTGCTAGGCAGCTTTTGTACTATGTATTGTTTCTAAAACCTGTTTTACCACATGCAACAGTGGGACAAATGTACACCTGGAAGGAATGACTCGTTGCCAGAAGATCAAACTGATTTGATCTGGTGGATGGCCTTCACTCAAAAATAATGACTGCAATCCCACTCACACTTGCTTCGGAGTTAGTCCTATCCTATAAAACTCAGTTGGACAACATCCAGACTAAGTTAGTCATAACTAAGTCCCACTGAAAGTAATGGGACTTCAGTTAGTCATGACAAATTTGTTTCATTTATCTCAGTGGTGCTTAGTCATAATTAACTCATCTGGATGCTGCCCAGTGGGACTCATAATAACCATGCATAAGAACAGCCCTGCTGGATCAGACCCAAGGCCCATCCAGTCAGGCATCCTGTTTTACACAGTGGCCTGCCAGATGCCCAAAGGCGTATCTAGGGAAAACAGCACCTAGGGCAAGCACTGAAATTGTGCCCCCTGTCCAAACATCTGACACCCATCTTTCAGATAACTTTCCATAATATCAGCTGAAAAATACAAGTCAAGCTCATTAATCTTTTAATATTTCAAAAACTATTTAGCATTGGATGTAGCCAGACCAAAAAATGCTGGGAAATGACAAATTTCAGTATGCTGGGGCTCATGAAATCCCCAAATACTATGTGGAGGTGTACTTGGAAAACTAAACAGAAGTGCCTGTCTAATTCTCTACTATGCATTGTACCATCACTATTACATAAGTTTTAAAAATAAATGGAGAATTGGACTCTTCCCAGATACTCTGAAAATAATTAAAGGATATGCAGAGTAAACTGTGTCACTGCTTGGAATATATTCTAGTCTTTCAGAAAGACAGTTAAAATGAGAGAAAGAAAGCAAGAAACTCCCAGTGGGTCTTAATACTAAATATTTCACACTGATTCAAAGACAAACTCATCATTAATAGCCATATTATTAAGTCATCACATTTAACTCACTTATCACAAGAACCAAAGTAAGAGCAAATGAATACAATCCTATCTTATAAGCTTCAGCTCAATATCCACAAGCCCTGATTCTCTGTACATAGTGCCAATCTAAATATGTGTACAGTGACTTATATTATATTATTTTAAAAAAAAAATTGACCTGTAGCCCCTTCAGGGGGCTTCCTAAAGGTTATGAGGGGGGTCTTCAAAGGTTCCCCCTCCCCCCGCTGGCCTCTAGGACCTCGTAGGAACCATATGAGCATGCGCAGTGGCCTTTTTTTTTTTTTTTTTTTTGCTGGCCATTTTTTAAAAAAAATTTAAATGGCACCTCCCTTCAAATGACACCCAGGGCACATGCCCTGCCTGCCCCATGCTAGATACGCCCCTGCAGATGCCCCTGGGGAGCCCACAGGCAAGAGGTGAGATCACACCCCTGCTAACTGAGCAAAGAGGCACCTTTTAAAGTGATGATTCTCTTATATTTAACAGTGGAAGAGCAACTGACCCTATCTAACCCCAGCACAGCATCCCTCCAGTGGCTCTTTCTGGTGCCAACCTTATGTTTCTTTTTAGACTGCGAGCCCCTTGGGGTTATTGTTTATTTTTCTATGTAAACCGCTTTGAGAACTTTGGTTGAAGAGCAGTATATAAATATTCATAGTAGTAGTAGTAGGGCATGACCTCTCCTCTGCTGTTGCCCCCCTACAAGTGGTATTGAGAGGCATCTTGCCTCTGAGGCTTGAAGTGGCCTATAGCCACAGATTAGTAGCCATTGATAGACCTGTCCTCCGCGAATTTGTCTAAGATTCTTTTAAAGCCATCCAAGCTAGTGGCCATCAGCACATCCTGTGGCAGAGAATTCCACAGATTAATTATTCACTGTGTGAAAAAGTACTTCTTTTTGTTGGTCCTAAAATTCTGGCTTCAGTTTCATGGGATGACCCCTGGTTCTGTGACCCCTGGTTCTGTGTAAACCGCCCTGAGCCATTTTTGGAAGGGCAGTATAGAAATCAAATAACTAACTAACTAACTAGTGTTGTGAGAAGCGGGGGGGGGGGTCTCCCTGTCCACTCTCTCTACTCCATGCATAGTTTTATACACATCTATCATGTCTCCCCATAGTCACTTCTTTTCCAAACTAAAAATCCCCAGATGCTGTAGTATCTGAAAGGTGAATAAGGAAGGTGCTCCAGGCCCCCGTGATCATCTTGGTTGCCCTCTTCTGCACCTTTTCCAGTTCTACAACGTCCTTATTAAGATATAGTGACTAGAACCGAACACAGTACTCCAAATGTGGCCACAACATAGATTTGTATAAGGGCATTATAATATTAGCATTTTTATTTTCAAAGCCCTTCCTCATGATCCTTAGCATGGAATTTGCCTTTTTCACTGCTGCCGCACACTGAGTCAACACTTCAATGAGCTGTCCACCACAACCCCAAGATCTCTCTTCTGGTCAGTCACCAACAGCTCAGACTCTATCAGTGTATATGTGAAGTTGGGGTTTTTTGCCCCAGTATGCATCACTTTACACTTGCTTACAGTGAACTGCATTTGCCATTTTGTTGCTCATTCACCCAGTTCAGAGAGATGCTTTTGGAGCTCCACACAATATGTTTTGGATCTCAGTACCCTAAATAGTTTAGTGTCATCTGCAAATCTGGCCACTTCGCTGCTTACCCCAGCTTCTAGATCATTTATGAACAAGTTAAAGAGCACTGGTCCCAGTAGAGATCCTTGGGGATCTGTGTTGGACTTCCTTGGCAGTGCTCCACTCAGAAGTTTAATTCTGTCACACTATTGTCACTGTTTCCCAACGGTTCTGCAATTCTGACATCTTACATCTGGTCTTGGGCACCACTCAGGATTAAATCCAAAGTTGCCTTCTCTCTGGTTGGTTCCATGTTAACTGTTCAATACACGACCAACTATTCTAAAGCATAGTCATTTAGCATGTCTAGGAATTTGGCCTCGCTGTCAATACCTGAACGTGGATTTGCCCAGTCTAAGTGAAGGTAATTTAAGTCACCCATTGTTACAGCTCTGTCTCTCTTTGACGCCCCTCTGATTTGCTTCTCCAACTCCAGGTCACTCTCAGCGTTTTGGTCCGGAGAGCAATAGTATGTCCCTAGTAATACATTTTCTTTCAGTCATCATATTGTCACCCATAATGATTCTGTGGAAGACTCTGTTCCTCCTAGGTTTCCTAGCCTGTTGGATTCTATCCCTTCTTTAATATACAGTGCTACCATCCCAGTCCTCCCCACCCTGTCATTTCTGTAGAATTTGTATTCAAGAATAACAGCGTCCCACTGGTTCTCACCATTCCACCAGGTTTCCATTATGCCCTCTATATCTATGTTTTCATTAGTAACCAAGCACTCCAGCTTGCCCATCTTGGCTCAGAAGCTTCTGGCATCCTATATAATAAGATGCCAGGGTGTGTGCCCGTGTCTCTGCGCCCGTGTCTTCCTCGGCCGTTCTGGGCATGCGCTCCGCAGGCACCAGGCGGCCATGTTGGCTCTCGGTGCGAAAGGTGGAAAAGTGGGGACCGGGGAGGGCGGATGCGGCAGCGGTGGGGCCGGGCCCGCCGCAGGGAGAGGAGAAAAGGCAGCGGCGGGGGTGGACTGACCCCCAGGAGATGGAAAGGCGGCAACGGCTGGATTTTCTGGCCGGCCAGGAGGCCAGAGACGGCGTTGGCGGGTGGCACTCCAGACGGCGTTGGCGGGTGGCACTCCAGGCGGCGTCAGCGGCGGAACTCTCCGCCCGGCCAGGAGCCCAAAGGCGGCGGCGGACGGCACTCTGGGCAGCGGCGGAACTCTCCGCCCGGCCACCCACAGCGACGGCAGCCCTCTCCGCCCGGCCACCCGGCTGCCCATGGCACTCTTTCAGTACCCATTATTGCGCCGTCATCTGCACCGGCGGCGGGCTTGGCGGCGGCGGAGGTCTAATATTAGAATGAAAGGTGCATGAGGGTGTGGGGTGTGGGCAGTGGGACCTTCCCTTGCCTCACCCCCCCCCAATACAATTCTTTTGTTGTGGCCAGCCCAGCTTCTATACCAGGAGTATCAGGGACACATAAACAAACAAACATGGCTGTTCCCATCCCAACTTCAGTCCTTCTATGTGATAGTATACCCCAGCTAACTGGACAGAGTGGTGGCTCTCTTGCATATAGCAGGAGGAGAGCAACTAACCCTATACGTTCCAGCATAACATTCCTCCAGTGGCTGTTGCTGGTGACTCCCTTGCATTTGTTTTTTGCATTGTGAGCTCTTTTAGGATAGGGGGAAGGGCAAAAGGGAGTGGGGCAGGGGGGAGGGGCAAGAGGGAGTGGGACAGGAGGAGCGGAAAGGGTGAGAGGGGGAGGAAGAAGGGCAAGAGGGAGTGGGGCAGAGGGAGGAGGAGGGAGGGGCAAGAGGGAGTGGAGAGGGCAGGAGGGACTGGGGCAGGAGGCTGACGGGGAGGGGAGGGTGAGAGAGAGGGGTGGGAGGGGAGGGGAAGAGAGGCAAGAGTGTGGGGCAGAAGGGAGGGAGGGAGAGTGGGGCAGGAAAGAGAAGGAAACAGCCAGCCCCAAAGAACGAGCCCATTAATATAACGGGCTAAAGAGGAGTGGGGCAGGGGGAGGGGGAAAGGGCAAGAGGGAATGAGGGAGGGGAGGGGCAAGAGGGGGAGGGGCAAGTGGGAGTAGGGGAGGGAAAAGGACAAGAGGGAGTGGGTCAGGTGGGAGGTGGAAGGGCAAGAGGGAGTGGGTCAGAGGGAGGGGGAAAGGCAAGAGGGAGTGGGGGAGGGGGGAGGGCAGGAGGGAGTGGGGCGGGGGTTGGGGGAAGGGCAAGAAGGAGTGGGATAAGGGGGAAGGGCAAGAGGGGGAGGGGGAAGGGCAGGAGGGAGTGGGGTGGGGGAGGGGAAGGGAAGGGCAAGAGGGAGTGGGGTGAGGAGAGGGCAGGAGGGACTGGGGCAGGAGGCTGACGGAGGGTAGGGTGAGAGAGAGGGTGGGAGGGGAGGGAGGGCAAGAGTGTGGGGCAGAAGGGGGGAGGGAGAATGAGGCAGGATAGAGAAGGGAACAGCCAGCCCCAAAGAGCGAGCCCATTAATATAGCGGCCTTAAGAGGAGTGGGGTGGGGGAGGGGCAAGAGAGAGTGGGGGAGGGGAGGGGCAAGAGGGAGTGGGGCAGGGGGGAGGGAGAGGGGCAAGAGGGAGTGGGGTGAGGAGAGGGCAGGAGGGACTGGGGCAGGAGGCTGACGGAGGGTAGGGTGAGAGAGAGGGGTGGGAGGGGAGGGAGGGCAAGAGTGTGGGGCAGAAGGGGGGAGGGAGAATGAGGCAGGAGAGAGAAGGGAACAGCCAGCCCCAAAGAGCGAGCCCATTAATATAGCGGCCTTAAGAGGAGTGGGGTGGGGGAGGGGCAAGAGAGAGTGGGGGAGGGGAGGGGCAAGAGGGAGTGGGGCAGGGGGGAGGGAGAGGGGCAAGAGGGAGTAGGGGAGTGGGAGGGGCAAGAGGGAGTGGGGGAAGGGGGAGGCGGAAGGGCAAGAGGGAGTGGGTCAGGGGAGACAGGGAAAGGCGAGAGGGAGTGGGTCAGGGGGGAGGGGGAAGGGCAAGAGGAAGGGGGGAGGGGGAGGGCAAGAGAGTGTGGTGGGGTGGAGGGGAAGAGAGACAAGAGTGTGCGGCAGAAGGGAGGGAGGGGGAGTGGGGCAGTACTCTCAGAAAAGGGCCCCCACTCTCGGCCAGAGGAGGCGGTGGGCCCGGCCGGGTGGAGGAGGACGCGGTGTGGCCGAGGCGGCGGCGGTGCCGCGGCCTCGGCCAGAGGAGGCAGAGTTAGCTGGCCCCAAAGGTCTACTAGCGCCCGTTATTTTAACGGGCTTAAAGTTACTAGTTGGTATATAAACACTTATATGCGGAGTCTCTTACCTGGCATTGACATTTGCTATCTCCCTTACTATCACTTGAGCTTTTGGGCCAGCTGTCATGTTTCTGTCTGCTCTATTCCTGGTTCTGCTCTGCCCCTTCTGGTTTATCTGAAATGTTTGCACCCTCATACCTTAGGGGATTTTGCTTGCAGAATCCAAAACCACCCAGTTCCTGTCGGCAGTCCCCCAGGTATCATTTTAAAAGATGCTCTGCGACCTTTTTGATTTTCAGCACCTACAGTCTGGTTCCATCTTGGTTCAAGTGGAGCCCGTCCCTTTTGTACAGGCTTCACTTGCCCCAAAATGTATTCCAGTGCCTAACAAATCTAAACCCCTCCTCCCAGCACCACCATCTCATCGATGCATTGAGACCCCTCAGCTCTGCCTGTCTCACTGGCCCTGCGCATGGAACAGGTAGCACCCTGGTGTTCCTGAACTTCAATATGCTATCTAGCAGCCTAAATTTGGCTTCTAGGCCCTCCTGACTGCATTTCCCAACATCATTGGTTCTGACGTGCATTATGACGGCTGACTCCTCCCCAGCACAGCCTAACAGCCTATCTAGATGCTGGGTGACACTGACGTCTGCAACATTCACACCAGGCAGGCAAGTCACCATGCGGTCTACAAATGGGTCACAAACCCATCTCTCTATGCCCCTAATGATCAAATCATCAACTACTAGGAGGCCCCCCACCCCCTGAGGAGTATCCTCTGTGGGAGAGGATATGGGTGCATCACCCAGGGTCCCTTCTAAGGAAGCATGCTTCCTTAGAGCGATGTCCTCCTTCCCTGAGACCTTCATTCTCCATGACAGCAGAGGAGCTGTCAGCCTGGGAGTGGGATGCCTGTATCACATCCCTGAGGTTCTCACCCCCATAGCTCTGCCTCCCTGAGCTTTTCTGGGTCAGCCAATGTGGCTTTGAGGGAACAAACCTGTTCCCTGAGAGGCAGGAGCTCTTTGCACCAAGCACACACCCATCACTTCTGCCCCTCAGGCAGATAGTCATACATGCAACACTCTCTGCAATACACTGAGAAGCACCCCCTCCCCTGCTGGCATTCTACCTTCATATCTGATTTTGTGTCCGTGTGTGTTTTGTTTTTAGCGATTTAGAATATATAGAGCTTGTTCCTTTGGTCTGAACCTTATCTCCTTGTACTTTGCCCCTTGCTTGCTTGCTCGTTTGCTGTCTTCTTTAGGAGATAAACCAAATGTTTGCTGCCTCCCCTGGTCTGAGCCTTGTCTGCCCAAGAGCTGCTTCCAAGATCAAATTGCACAAGTGCGTAAGAAGTATGGGTCCAAGCAAGTGTGGGAACGGTACGTTTAAAGTGAATAAGGATTGCACCATATACAAATAACACTAGTTTGATTTTGATGATAGAGGGCTTTCAAGTACAGTGTGCTGGGAAATTAATGTTTCTTTGTGTTAATTTTAGGACCATTATTTTACAGTTGTTGAACGGCTTTAGTTCAGAAGTTGCATAACTGAATAAACTTAGGATTCTGCCTTCCCTTATGTGTAGTTTATTATAAGAGAGCAACATTCTGTTCCATTTAAGCTTCCATACATGGAATGGTTTTTCAAATAAATGAGCCCATGGAAATGTTTACATTTTTTTTTCTGTGTCTGCCAGTTCCGTATACTGCATCTAATATGCTCCTTACATTCTGTCATGGCTTGAAAGTAAACAATGATACTTCTTAAAGTGTAACCTATAGAGATTATTACCATTCAAAGCAGAATAATATTAACTAAAATGTTGCAAGGGGTTGGGTTTTCTTTTCTTTTCTCTGTCAGAACTGTTGTGCCTTTAATAGCTTTGAAATAAGCAGCAATTCTTGAGATGGGTTTTTCCCCATCATTACAACTACATGCAAGGAAAAGCTCTGCCTATAGTATTTCTCCCTGAGGGGTGCTTTTTTTTTTTTTTTTTGGAGATACTACCAGCCTAATTCAAGACCCCCTGCCCCAAAGTAATGCAGGACTTGAATGGGGATGATGTGGAGCTTCCCCTTCACCACTAATGTTCACAATACTAGTGGATACATGATAGCAGAATGCAGGGTCAGCCTCATGTGCGATCTCTAAACACGTCTGTTGCACTCTCTACAGTTACCGAATATGACAAGAGTTTTGCCAGCATAGTGTTCTGTTGTGCCAAGTAAAGAGATGACTGTTGCCTTCACCTTTTCTTTGGCCTGAAGCTAAAAGTAGTTCCTTAATAGGTATTGATGATCATGTGATTATCTCAGTTTAGATTACAAGCCATACCTGCATGCCAGGGAAAGATGCCATTCTGAATCTGGCCAGAAAAGGAGACAATGTTTCTGGAATTTTTTCTTGAATTATAAGAGTCTGCTTACATTTTGAGAAGTAAGTCTTGTTGAGTTCAACAGAGCTCATTTCTAGGTATACTTACTGGGCATTAGGTCCTATTGAACTCAGGCTTATTTCTGAGAATATTAGGAGTGCCTCCTTATCCTAATCTGAACTTCAAAGAATTGACTCTGAACAGTCAATAGCAGTTTTAAAGGCCTGGGGAAATAAGATCTTTCCCAGGTCAGAATGGTATTAGAGTAAGTGCCAACTGAGCCCCGCTGAGGATGGCGTTCTCGACATGAGGTGCCACAATCAAAGGGGCCTTCCCAGTCACCACCTGCCTCACTGAAAAAGCTCAGGGTACCAGAATAGAACTCTGGTTATGACTGTAGGATCTGGACAGGCCAATATGAGGGGAGTTGATCCATCAAGCACCTAGGTGCTAAGCTGTGCAGGGATTTGAATTGTGCTTAGAAATAGACTGGAATCTAGTGGCGCTACATTCATACTTTAGTTTGTGCCAGAGAATCACCATCATTGCTTGGACTTGACTTGTGTCACACCTGCCAAAAAGGTTTGCCACTTCCAGTAAAAATGGTTTCGACTGCATATTTTGTCACCTTGCATAATTATGAAATACCCCAAAGCAGTCCAGCTTCCACCTCCTCTCTCTTAATCATCTGTCTCTGCTGCCTGTTGGCATCTGCTATGGAGTTCTGAAGATGCTCCAGCTGTAAGTGTCATCTAAGAGCCAGTGTTGGCCCAGCTGCAGAAGTCAGGATGAAGCAGCCCCTGAAATTCATCACTTCTGCCTCTTAGATCAGCCACTAACTATTTCAAGGTATATGTTGCCTCTCCATCCTCCCAGAGGCAAAAGAAAGAGGAGGTTTTCCCTGTGCCCTGAATAAGGATTCAGGCCTGAGTTATTAGGGGCCTAGCTGTGCAAAATTTAATTTCAGGCTTCTGCTCTGGCTCTGAATATGCAGTCTGATGGTGCATTAAAATTCTGACTTTCCTATTTTTTATGACATTTTTCAGAAGTCAGATTATGTCACCTAAAAAAACAAAACAAAAAAACACCCAACCAGGATTCTTCAGCTTGCTGGGAAAGCAGGCTTTTCTCCAGCTCATAAAATAATATTGAAATGCTCTCATCTGTTCCTGTTTAAGAACAGAAGAAGGAGGGCCTCTTAAGAGAGCCTCACTTGCCTGCTTGTGATTAGATGTGACAGTAACAATCAAAATGCACCAACTCAGTTCTGTTAAAAACAGACTTTAGAGAGTGGGGAAAGAGGCAACATCAGCACACATTTTTATGATCCTGCTATAACCATTATTGAAATGGAAGCCAGCTTGGTACAGAAATGGATTCTTGGAGTAGATTGCTTTTATGCCAGAGGTAGGTATGCCAAGAAAAGCACTTTGCCTCATGACCAAAGATTCTGTTTCTGCGACTGAGTCCTTGACATTCAAACCAGGTTTTGCTTCTAATGCTTGATGAGCCCTGACTCATAGTAACCCTTTTCTTGGGTTAACAAAAACACTGGCTGATATCCTGACTAACACTCTGCATTCAAACAACAGAGTGCTCGCAGCACTAGCCCCAAGGATGACTGCGCTTCCGAAGCCCGGGGACTAGTGCTACATGAGCACTTTAGTATGAAGCACTCATGCAGTGTTAGCATCTCAGCCACTGATACTAGAGACAGAGAACTGCTGGTTTTTGTATTTCCAGGTGGGGTTCACAAAGCGCACGTTTGAAGGAGTACAGCCTATTGAAACTGATGGGACTAAGACATGCATAGAATTATGCTCATAATTTGCTTCTCCATGCAGCTGTGTAATAATAATGTGAGACCTTTAGTACAAGTGAATATTGTACTGTTTTATTGTTTTATTTATGAAGTTAATGATTGATATGTAAACAGTTCTGAAGAGCTTCTTGTGGGGGGAAGCTGTATAGAAACGTTTTAAATACTTTGGCACAGTACTTAAGTTATCTGCAATAACTTTTTTTTTTTTTTGTTAACACCGTCATCTTGAGACTAAAACAGACTGCAGACTGGACCTCTTCCCAGAAACATCTATTGTCCCATTTTTTACTGCACCCAGTCTGCAGAAAGAGTTCTATATAGCTCGAAAACTCTCATACAACTTCATAAACTTTCATTTCAATAAAGGTATTGTTTTAATGTCTTTGTATT